>NC_089752.1:9890500-9905500 GCF_040412425.1 Macrobrachium rosenbergii
CCATTTCGAATTCAAAGAATTTAGTAAAGGATTTTATTTCAGCGTTGTAGAAGGGTGGCCCATTGCCACAAGTGATTTGACTGGATTTTTGTATGAATCTAAAACATTCCGTTCATTTTCGTTGATTTTTCTTGGCGTTAGTGGAAGTATACGCTCTAATGGCAGTATTTAGATTCCTTCCAGGAAACGCATAATTTTGCGTTCGTTATACTGGCTGGTGTTTTATCTTGGGCCCCTCTTTATTAGATTACAGGTGGTCGGCGTCCTTCGCTTGTAAATAAGATATTTCCAAATTCATGGCTTCATTACTCCCTGGTTGCATGGACTCAGGAGGGGAGCTCGGAATTTTAACTCCTCGATGAATCGATGAGGAATATTACGGGGACGTTTTTAATTGGCATCGTATATTTTGGGGGTGTTTAAGCAAGGTGACAGAAGGAAATCGATGCCCATTTTTAACACAGGGAGGTAATTCGTTCTTATGGCCCATTTCGCTGCGTAGACAAGAGGCGTTCGTTGCTTATGGTTTGTGTGTGTTCAGTGATGCGTTCTCGATCTGCGAGGCTAACAAGCTCATCAGGACTTCACTTTTTAGTTTTTTGTAAAAGAAAACTATTGTGATGGAGGCTTTGTCTGCCTGTCAGCACTTTTTCCGTCCGCCCTCAGATCTTAAAGACTACTGAGGCTAGAGGCCTGCAAATTAGTATGGTGATCCTCCACCCTCCAATTATCAAACATACCAAATGGTACCTCTCTGGCCTCAGTAGTTTTTATTTCATTTAAGGTTAAAGTTAGCCATAATCGTGCTTCTGGCAATGAAATAGGACATGCCACCACCGGTCGGCGGTTAAAGATTCATGGGCCGCCGCTCATAAGCATTATACCTAGACTGCCGAAAGATAGATCTATTTTCGGTGGCCTTGATTATACGCTGTACAGAAAACTCGATTCTGCTGAAGAAACTTCGGCGCATTTTTTACTTGTTTGTAATGTGCTGGTTTTGTAAGCCCATCTTACCTAGGGGATAAATAACCAGATACGCTCATGGACGTATAAAACCTGTTCTACGTTGTATTCTACGTTGTATTAATGCTTCACCAACTCCTTAGTTCATTTGTCTTCTCGAGCATTATCCAGAACTAGACTTTTAATAGCAAGATCGATATCCCCAAGGTCTGGAGAATAGGGTATCCCCATCTTGGAGAGTTGAGTTGGTGATAGTGACGAGAGGAAGCCAGAACGAATGGTGAATTATTCAGAGAGTACAAGAGAAGAAAATTTAAAAAGGGAAATGAAGACATACCTCCCAGATAGTTCTGTTATCAGTGTCATCATCAACCCAGAGTAAATAGTTAACACTTATTCCTTAATGTTACAAGACAAGTTAGTAAGACTCACGTCCAGTAAGGAATTCCAACCTGAACTTATTCTTAGAGTTTGGAGTCAACCAGTACGAAATACATTTCCTCTCCTCTCCAGATAGTAAGGAGGAGTTTTGATTGCGTAAGAAAGAGGGAGTAGTCTACTATTTCTGTATTCTTTCTTGCGAGAGTTCAGTGCTTAATACTGGTATGTTAATATGTATGTGAGCCCATGCACCAGTGCATAATGAAGCTACGACTTTGGAAATATCATTTATAAGCCGAAAGACACGAATCATCTACTGATATATATATGTGTGTGTGTATATATATATATGTATATATGTATATGTATATACATAATTAAAATATCTACTGATAATCTTTTTACCATGTATTTAGGTACTTGTAACATTCACAGTTACCTTGTAACGTCTGATTTTCCTCTCTGAAAGACTCTTAAGAGTTCTTTCAGAGTTATGGATAGATTGACAGAGTGTATATATATATATATATATATATATATATATATATATATATATATATATATATACATACATACATATATATATATACTATCTGTATGTATCTAACTCTTATGTATAATATATGAATGTACGTATAATATAAACGGTGCCTCATGAAAAAAATGTTGGTAGATGTTCAGTGACTTTAGCCCTGAATTTCTCCTTGCTATATTCTGAAGTATTCCATATATATACGAAATCACTTGCAACAACTTTGTGACTATATATATATATATATATATATATATATATATATATATATATATATATATATATATATATATATATAATAATAATTACATCAAAAGTTAAATCCCATGAAGAGATCAAATGAAAGAGAGAGGCAGCGGAAAAGAAAGAAAAGCTGCATTGAGATATGTAAATCCCCTATTCAAAAACTTTGTACATTACTTATAACTTTTCCTATATGCATCCCTCCCCGAGCAGTAAGGTTAGAGCATATGCAAAAACTCGAGAGTGAAGACATAAAAGTTCCGAGCGTAAATGCATTCAAATGCCCAAGTTACACTACTTATAGAATTATGGAAAAGAATCTTCAACCTTTTTTTTTTTTTTACAAATCTGTCTTTATTTTTTTACTTGTAATTTTTCTTTGTGGATATTTTTTTTTATTGCACCACTTAGACGTCTTGCATATAACTTTGAAATCAAAATATGATTATGATAATTGAAAAATATATGATTATAATAACTGTGATAAACGTCAGCAGATGACTGACATTCCATTTTTGCATAATGAAAATGAAAGTCTCTTTTCAGACATCACCGTGTAATGGAACAATTTTACAAAATATGAGTACATTTAAAAAAAAAACTTTGAATTATTGATGTTTGTCTTCATCTTCGTCATAAAATGAAAGGCTCTTATTATTAGCTTTTGGCGCTTACATAATTTAGACATAGATTTTACTAAATACTAACGGAAAAGTAACACCTCGTGCTCCGTGCCTATATTTCTTCCAGTCGATCCATAATCCTGTGTAGCTGGAACTTAGTTGGGTAGTTCCTTATCTCTGATAGGCGGCAAGCGTTTACTTACGAGCCCATAAGAAGACATTTCAGAGATAAGGAAAAAGAAGAAGGGCGAAGAATAAAGGTAACGTAACCGTGAAAGTTGAGTCCCGGTCCCATTTTCCCGAGATGTAACCGAGTACCGGGACCTTTCCCTGAAAAAAGCGGGACGCCATATCTGAAAAACTAACCATAGAATTTTCTTTTAAAAATCTCATTATGTTTCCCATATCCAAATTACTCCAGTCATTAATCTAACCTAACCTAGGGCATGGCAAAAAAAAAAACAGGGGCTGGTGCAATACTAGCATACATCTCAGGAATTTGCGTCGGGGTCTACTTATTCTGCTTTTACAGAAGAGCTTAGTTTCTGAAAGAAGAAAGTTCCGTTGACAATACAGTGTCATGAATGACCAAAACCAGAGTAGATTTCCTTCATTGATGGCAATTGACCACATATTATACGACTCTGAAAAACATCCAAGAGTTCAAGAGAAGATGCATTGCATTAATACCCGTAATACGATTCTCCTTGTATTTTAATAATTTACTTCAGTTTTATATATTTGTTTTCTAATTTGTTAATTTGTTTTTTTTTTCTTTTTTAATAAGTAATCTCTTCTTTCTGTAATTCCTATTACTTTCTGGCACTTCTTTCTAATGAGCAACATATTCTCTAGAAGCTTGAATTTCGTCATTAGCTCCTGTTGGATTGTTCCGTATGAATAGGGTTCGTCTTCTGAATAATAATAATAATAATAATAATAATAATAATAATAATAATAATAATAATAATAATAATAATAATAATAATAGATATTATTATTATTATTATTCTGAATTAAAGATTTACCGCTTACAAACTGAACTAAGAACATATTTACAAATTGTCTCACGCTTAGGAAAGAAGTCATAACTTTTTTACCAGATCCATTTACATAACTTTAGAAACTGCTGAACACAATGCTCTTTTATGCTGACAGATGTAAACGAGTAAGTTTTAACTATAGTTCAGTAAAGCTTACTTCAAGTATACTTGTCAAGTACTCTAGGAAATTTTAAAAGAATTTTTATGATTTTTTTCATTAGATTCTATATTTCAGTCAAGAAGTCATTAAAAGCGCATCAGTCTGTTAAATTTTTTTTTATATTCATAAAAAAATCATAATGATACAAAATATAAAATGGTAAAAAAAGTTATTTCATTTTCAAATAAAAATTGGTCAGCTCTCTTGGAGAAAACTTGAATAAAAATGATACCTTATTGCAAGATAATCACTGAGACACGGGAAAATTATATAAGAAAAAACCTGGCGAGTTTGTAGAATATTTGTAATAAATTTCCTCGGTTCATTTAAATTGAATCTATCTATATTAATAAAATCCGAGTTGATCTTTCTTCTTTGTCCGCCCCGGGTGGGAGCGGGTTTGATAGGGGATCGGTAGGGTAGGGGAGAGATGACAATCCACCCTCCTCTGGCAAACTTGTTTGTCCGCCCCGGGTGGGGTCGGGATTGGTAGGGGATCGGGAGGGTAGGGGAGACATGACATATCCACCCTCCTCCTTTAAACCTTTTGTTCGCCTCCAGGTGGGGTCCCAGGTAGGTAGGGGATCAGGAGGTGGGGAGACATCCACACCCACCCTCCTCTAAACCTGTTTGTCCACCTCAGGTGGGGTCCAAGTAGGCAGGGGGATTGGGAGGTAGGGGAGACATGACATTCCACCCTCCTCCTGCAAACCTGTTTGTCCGCCTCGGGTGGGGTTGGGGTGGGTAGAGGTTCGGGAGGGTAGGGGAGACATGACGGGCAGCGCCGGGTTCCAGCGCTGCGTAACGCGCCATCAGACTCGTAAAGAATAATCACCCATTTATTTCTGAATAATTCCATAAACACTCCTTCACGACCGTTGTGATATCACAGAACTTCCTCAGGTTATTGAATACCAAATCTTGAAGTTGCCATATTAAAGGAGGCTATAACCGAAAAAACAACTCATGTAGTATTTTTTTTCATTCGCACAAACACATACATAAGCGCGTACACAATAAAACAAACACCCGAATGACAGCACTCACATACCACTCGCTGAAACTCACTTTGATTGTTTACATAAAATTACGCTTAACAAACAGCGTCAGTAAAAAGTTTGCTCCCGTTTTCTGGGTGCCTATACCGACTCTTTATCTGTCTTTCTTTTGTATCCCACCTGCCTGTGTATATATATATATATATATATATATATATATATATATATATATATATATATATATATATATATATATATATATATAATATATTGTATATATATATACATATATAGAATAGATGGATGAATATTGATGTAATATGTTGCGTGTGTATACATATATATATATACATATTTATAAATTGTATATGTATATATATACGTGTGTGTATGCTCTCTCTCTCTCTCTCTCTCTCTCTCTCTCTCTCTCTCTCTCTCTCTCTCTCTCTGAAATGAAAAATGAAGAGTCAAGGCAATGAACCCTCCAGATTCTTCCAGTTTCCTTGGTAACAACAGAAGATATCGCAGGAACTGTTTGTTGACTTTCTTTGTTCTCTCTCTCTCTCTCTCTCTCTCTCTCTCTCTCTCTCTCTCTCTCTCTCTCTCTCTCTCTCTCTCTCTCTCTCAAATGCATTTCTTTTTTATTTTGCACGCACCTTGATCTTTTACAATATCGAATCAATATATATATATATATTTTTTTTTTTGTACCATTCAAAGAAGCGAAAGTGGGAAAATGGTGCAATGGGAGAATTCTCTCCAAACGAAGGGTCTGCTCCATAAACCAAAAGTTATTCCTTCTGGTCAAACGAGCAGCGGTATCAGGGAGCAACAATCAAAACAATCAAGTCGTCAGGGAGGAAACAATCACCGCCAATGGTTCGGTTTCGGAGGAGACTTGGATTGTGAAGCGGGAAAGGTGGAGATATAAAGAGGAAGTTTTTGGGTAAATGGTCACAGTGTGATCTCCGTTTAACCTTGCACCTTTGCCTTTAAAGGGGGAGTTATTTAGACACTATTAACAATGCTAAACTAGGAATGGTAACCAGAGATGAAGGATGTCTTAAATATTAAAATAGTTATCCTGACATCACGCGGATTAAACGTTTTCTTTCATGATTACTAAGACTCATTCAGCACATTACTCAAGTAAAACATGCGCCGAAGTTTCTTCAGCGCAATCGAGTTTTCTGTACAGCGTATAATCAAGGCCACCGAAAATAGATCTATCTTTCGGTGGTCTAGGTATAATGCTGTATGAGCCGCGGCCCATGAAACTTTGACCACGGCCCGGTGGTGGCCTGTCCTATATCGTTGCCAGATGCACGATTATAGCTAACTTTAACCTTTAAATGGAATCAAAACTACTAGGCTAGAGGGCTATAATTTGGTATGTTTGATGATTGGAGGGTGGATGATCAACATACCAATTTGCAGCCCTCTAGCCTCATTAGTTTTTAAGATCTGAGGGCGGACAGATTAAAGTGCGGACGGACAGGCAAAGCCGACACAATAGTTTTCTTTTACAGAAAACTAAAACTGCGTCGTTTATTGCAAGAGAAATTATGAAGCTATCCACTATGTATGATCGTTATTAAACTTTTATTCTTTTTGAGAGTGGTGTGACTTTTCAAAGGTGAATACCAAAGCTAAGCAAGGAGGGAAAAATCAGAGGTTGCGAACCACCGCCAGCGTCATTAGTCTTGTTAACTACTGTATACAGTCCGATCCGTTTAAGATTACCCAAATATATTCCGTGTCATTTATACTTTCTTTCACAGACAGCACAAAGATATCATTTTCTTTGAATTATATAATGATGACAATAAACACAGCATGAAAAGGTTACGGATCCATATCCTAACTCAGACCCACACTAAAATTAGTAAATTGTTCCTTCAACATCAGTATTTATGCAATCCTGCTAGCAGGCAGACAACCTACCCGAAGAACGTACACTCCTATCCTGAGGTCATACGAGCGTAGAACTGATATAGGCCTAAAACTCTTACTCCAAGAACGAGTGCTCAGAAGCTTACCTAATGACTTCGGGTACCTTGTATAAGCGGCAATGAATCATAGTTAGGCCTAGTAAGTCAACAGAGTGGCTGGAGATCAGGTGTGTGGTGTTTCTGATGCTTTTCAGCTCCCGGGTATTGTAGGATATTACTTTGTCGAAGGGCGTCGGTAATCACACCTAATTCGTGCTTTGTTTTTATGCAGCTTAGGAATGGAAATGCAAGATATAGATGCAGACAGGGAAATGACGTGTAAAAGCAGATACATGAGAGGGAGAGAGAGAGTAAATTTTTACGGTATCCATTGATGTAGTGAACATAAGTGAAATAGTTCATGGGAACCAGAGGAAGATTGAGAGGCAGTATTCATACCATCACTGTCTTCATAATCACCTTAAGTAATTATTGTCTATATAGTAATAAGGGTTGTTTTTATTATCAGAATAATAATAATAATAATAATAATAATAATAATAATAATAATAATAACGCTAAGAAATTCGGAATCTCGTGAAAAACAGTTCGTGTAATAAAAATCGACATTTACATAGTAAACTGTAGTACTATGTAAAAGGCAAAAGCAAAGACTTTCGAACACTTGAACAGTGTTCCTCATCAGTGTATACGTTAAAATAATAATAATAATAATAATAATAATAATAATAATAATAATAATAATAATAATAATAATAATGTGTTTGATATCCACAAGCCAAGAAGGTTAATGTCACTTCTCTCTCGTTTCAACAGGTATCATGGATCCGGCAGCGAGACCTCCACATCCTGACGGTGGGGCGATACACCTACACCACGGATCAGAGATACGAAGTGATCCATTCACAGGGATCCAAGGACTGGATCCTGAAAATCAAGTACGCCCAGGTGCGAGATTCCGGTAGATACGAGTGCCAGGTGTCCACGAAGCCCGTCCGGTCCTATGTCGTTGAACTGAACATTTACGGTAAGTGGACTTCTCGTTTCAAATAAGGTAAAGTAAGAAGTCTCTAATGTTCCTTAAAAGTTGAGCTTTCATTCTCCTTAATTGCATTTCTTTGTTTGTTAAGAAAGTAAAAAGGTATGTGGCATGAACTGGAGGTTTAAGTATACTGGACACCATTGCGAAGTTTATAATGTTTCACGTAAGGTGGTGAATTCGGTTATTGATGCAACTTTCTTAGTTGCTTAAGGAAGGTAAAGTATCTTAGCGTGAACTGGTGATTGGCAGTGCTAGGGACACCGTTAAGAAGTCTGTAATGTTCTTTCAAAGCTGGGCCCATTTCTGATCGATGTGTCATATCATTCTGGGGTCAATCAGTCGTTTTATAGGATTGGACTGGATCGGAATATGGAATTTAGGCCGAAGGCTAAGCGCTGGGACCCATGTGGTCATTCAGCGCTGATGTCATGCAATAGAAGCCTAAAAAACTTTCCTCCACTCTTTATTAAAAATCCTTCAATGTCATTAGGGTCTAAGTTGCGATTTCTTACTCAAACGTGGATCAGCATTTTCATATAGTGGCCCTCTTTGTATTTCTTAAAATATTACTTGGGGTGTTATATTGCTCTTGAGAAACACTTCACAACGCGACATGCACCGTCTTTGCATTTCCAAAGGCAGCACGCAGGTGGCATCAAGAATTCAAAAGTCAGCAGATCGGACCAGCCCTTCCTAGCTTCCTTCCTTCCATGTTTCCTTTCTCCTCGAAAATTTAGAATTGCTCTCATTTCAGGGTCTTGCGATCTCTTAACACTTGCAGCTGTCATCACCTGAAAAGGAAAGACTATTGCAGCAATCATTACCGAAAAAAGGAAAGTCTACCACCGCCATTGATTGGAATTGATTTTCTTGCGTTGTCCAGAGCAGATATTTGTTTATTTAACTGTCTCTGTTGCGTTAGACAAATTGAAAAACGAAAAGGTTCTGTTGTGAATCTGACGTGCAGTTTTGGATGCCATCGCTTTGCTTCAAATGCTGTTTTGGGAATACCTTTAGGAGGCTTTAAAATTTGATGAAGGCCGAGGTTTATGCGATCTCTGTTCAAATCCTTAGAGATATGCAAGTCTAGTCACTAGTCTCAGTCACCATCTTTTTCTGTTTGTTTTTCTTTTTTTTCTCGTAATCAAAAGATTTAAAAACAATTATTAACTCCATTCATCTTTTTCCGTTTTTTAGTCTTCTGTCTGTCCGTGCGCACTTTTTCTGTCCGCACTTGATCTGTCCACCCTCAGATCTTAAAAACTACTAAGGCTAGAAGGTTGCAAAGTTGGTATGTTGATCATCCACCTCAATCATCCAAACACTTCAAATTGCAGCCCTCTAACCCAGTAATTTTTATTATATTAAAGGTTATAATGTTAGCCATAATCGTGCTTCTGGCAACGATATAGATAGGCCACCAGCGGGCAGTGGTTAAAGTTTCATGGGCTGCGGTTCATACAGCATTATACGCTGTAGCTGTACAGAAAACTCGATTGCGCGTAGGAAACATAGGTGCATTTTTTCCTTGTTTTCATTGCATTTATTTCTACTCCTTCATCTGGCAGAGGTTGTGTTTAGCGAAAGGAAACCTTAAAGCGATCTTGAATGCTTAATGGGTCGGCTGAATCCAGATTGAGAGGCAGAAATAAGGGTCCTCGAGATGTACAAACGCAGAACGCAGAGAGAAAGAGTTACACTTTTTCCCGGTATTTGTTTACACTTAAAGGCGTTGATTGCTTCGCCATTTCCTTCGCTTTGCAGAGTCTATTGATAAATTTCGATAACACGTCTGCAGTAGAATGACATTCTGCTTTAGGGTCTGATCTTTGAATATTAGTGTCATCATTGACATATCTGACATTCAGATATAATCAGAAGGGCAAAATATATTACCTTAGAAATGCAACATATAGGATTTATAAGTTCCCACTGAAGGCACGTGCTCTCACTGTTAGTCTAAGTGCCTCCTTTAATTATTCATGAGAGTAAATAAGAGTTTTGCAGAGAATGAACTAGAGTCTCCGAGCTCCCTCTTGGATGTCTATTTTCTTTCAAAACTTGATCAAGATCTGGGTCACAAATTCCGCTGCTGAATCTTTTGTCGAAAGTTATTTACCCAAGCCTTCCCATTCGCAGTCATATTCGTCCAAGAGGATTGGAATTCCTGTGTCGGATCAAAGGCATATCGTTGTTTGAACGCCAGAAATGGCTGGTTGATTGATGGCTTAACAGGAATGGCGGAGGAGGGAGGTGGACAGTGGAAGGGGAGGTGGGGGAAGGGAAGAGGATGAGGAGGGGGGGAGGCTAAAAGGACCCTGAGCCTTTGTTTTAGATTCTATGGAAAATCGTAGGACTTGGGATCTGAGCTGCCTTCTGAATTCTTTCGATATGAAGCTACTTCCGCTGAGAACTGATGCAAATAACTTCTAGGCAGTGGAAAAGGTCGGGATTTTCCTGCACACAAAGAGCAAATTAAAGTCGGTCTGTATCCGACACAGAGGATTTGCTAATATTTAATAATAAAAAATACTCGGAGATTTAACTTCCTCTCCTTTTCCTGCCTGTGTGAGGAGCAGATCATTCTTTATAGCTTCTGATTTTTTTTTTTTTTTTTTTTTAATTCTTTGGGTAATGGTAACATTAATGAAGTTTCATTTCTTAAATGGTCAGAAAGCCACAAGTTTTGAGGCAACGTAAATCTCATCTCCTCATGTGGCATCATATATTTTGATAATTTCCAGCAAAAAGCCAAGTCCACTGAAGAACCATTGAGTCTAATACTTTCGGTAAATATATACCAATCTTTTCAGCGTCTATTTTGAATCATACCTTGAGTGGGCTTATGCCCTGTCATTTGGAGTCGGCAAGTGTTCTTATCTTCGATCTGAAAGGCAATTTTACCTCTCAAAGAGAAATGGGGTCTCCTTATTGTAGTCAGGATAAGCTAGCATCGTCTGAGCCGTAGTAAGGCTTGTGATTAGGACTTTGAGGAATTTGTTATCATTGGCTTATTGAATACTGTATAAGGTCAGGACAGTTCTTGTGATGGATCTTGCACAACAGTGAATGTTACGTCGATATACGTCTGTCTGAATTTGTTACAATAATGATTTTTATCCAGTTCAGCCTAACTGGTATAGTGGTGTAGCAGCTGATTTGCATACACTGCTGTGCCTGGCAGTGTTTTTAAATTAAGAGTCTGTATATTGTATACAGTAAGATTAATGCTGTTCTTTCCTTCTTATTTAACTTGTAGTTTATATTTATATACTCTATCAAAATTTGTCGTGGTTGGTTGTATGTATATATATATATATATATATATATATATATATATATATATATATATATATATATATATATATATATATATATATATATATATATGTTTATATATATAGTATAAATATATATGTGTGTGTGTGGAAAGTACTACTCTAATCAACCACTACACCACAAGAAAACCATGCTAATAGTCTCCTCAAGTGAAGACAAAATTGTTTTTGTTTTAAAGTGGTAGATTAAGCAGTCAAGAAATTCACAAATCAGAGAATTAGAGAATTCCACACATTCCCGAAACAAACCCAGTGTACACCTCCACTCATGATAAGGCCGAGAGAGTGGAGGGGACATGCAATCAAGAAGCTCTTAAGAGCCATGTCCCAAGTCTCATCTACAGAGCAGTCTAAGGGCATCGGATATGCGACGGAGCTGAAATGAACCCGCGTTAGAAGAAAGAGGTGGAACATCTATTAAACGGAGAAACTTTGATACTATTCTATCGAGAATGTTTTGGGAGAATGTCCCACCCGGATGTGTAAATAAGACTCCTTACAAAGATGATTATATCCCAAATAAATCAAAAGGAGAGGTTCTGAGGAGGACTATGTGCATAAAACAAAAAGCATAATGTGTCTTAGAAACTGACTAAACCAGGCCAAAAATGCGATCCCTCCAAGACATGCCTCTGGATGCTATTAAACCTAAAATAGTGATCGGTCGAATGGGTTTAATATCCATTATTCTAAATATTATGGAGATTATAGGTACGAAAGAAATTGGATTTGGAATAAATAGATAAAATCCGATTTATCTGTGCTCCATTCGGAGATGCTAACCAGCTAGGCCTATGTACAAGATGAAGAGATATTTAAGATAGGCGTTTAGAAAATACATGCCGGAAAGGAGACTGTGACGCTCCAACTTACCTTAAAACTGAAAAGCCGACAGCACCGACACATGATTTCCCAAATTTCTTTAGTCAGCAAAATACTCTGCAAACTTACATATAAGTATGGGAGATGCAGCAGGACAATAGAATTTTGCAAAAAATCAGATATTACAGAAAACTACAGACATTTTGCACTGAGATTACATAGTTTCTAAGAGACTGAGTTATAGAAAAACGAGAAAAAACGTTGCTTTCCAGAAGAGACAACTGGAGTGCCACTAAGTTGGAAAAGATGGAGAAAGCCACGTTTGACGAAATCTTTTAATTTAGGGTGATTTTGGCTTTAAAACAGAGGAAACTGTTAAGAGAAGACATAGTCAAACTATTGCATTTCCTCCTGGCAAAGGGAGTTCTTAACCCTACGAATTTTAGTATTGCAGCTTCGAGGGCAGCAAAATTTAGAGGCGGAAGAGATTCGAAGTATTTTAGGTATGTCCACTCCCTAACCTGAATAGCTCGAGGGGAAACAGTTCAACTGAGTCTTGGATGGAGGAAGAGTTCTGATCATAAAAGAGATATAACACGATCTTATTATATTATATATATATATATATATATATATATATATATATATATATATATATATATATATATACATATATACATTTATGTATATGTAGCCTACATATATATATATATATATATATATATATATATATATATATATATATATATATATATATATGCTATATATATACATTTTAAACAACTGTTGCACATGTATCGTCTATTACAGCATTCTAAATTCACTCTACTTATCGTCGATAAGGATGTTTTGAAGGATAAGACAGAGAATGCGCTATGGTGCTTTATTTATCTACGTATTTTCCTTCAAAACTTTAGCCTTCGTGATAAGAAGTATAGGAAATTTGTACTGCCGTAAAGTTATAGATACAATGAAATAGCATCGAACAGAATAGCTACAGTAAAAACTGTCCAAATACAAAGTTAAAGATAACTACTATTATATATAAATTATAACTACAAATATATATATATATATATATATATATATATATATATATATATATATATATATATATATATATATATATGTATATATATAATATATGTATAGATACTATTATATATATGTGTATATATATATTTATAATTAGTTATAATCACATGTATAATATCTTAACTTTGTATTTTTGGTTCAGTTTATATGAATATTCTAGACAGATGCTATTTAATTAATATATATCTATATATATATATATATATATATATATATATATATATATATATATAGAGAGAGAAGAGAGAGAGAGAGAGAGAGAGAGAGACATAATACATCACGTTTTCTCATGAATCCTATACAGGCTGTGTAATATACTTCCAGGGGTATTTTATTTGTATTATACTCAATGATGAACTCAAAAAAAAGGTTCACGTAACCATTAAATTTATAATGACGAAAGAAATGGTCCGTGGTATCACAAAACTGAGTCTACGCTGCAAGAGGAAAGCCGAGGGAATCCTCTCAAAAGAGAATATCGGTGAGCTGATATCAATTGTCCCTGCGAAGCAGATTAGAATGATCTCAGGTTGCGAGAAATTTTTACGTCAGGATGTGCCACTTCCCACGGGAGATTCTCAAGAGTTTCAGACTAATATCGCGATAGAATGTGATTCTTTTGTAGGAGAAAAGAGCTTAGAATATCCGTAAACGTTTCAGAGGAATGTACTTTCATTTGAAATTTTATTTTTCCAAAGACTAGTGTGTTATATAACGCCCCTACAGTTCAGGCTTATTATATAACTTCATTCTGGAGTTTAAGAGGCACTCTTAGGAATAAATGTCATTTTACCGAAGATTATCTTTAACGGAAAGACATTTCTGAGAAACAGTGATAACTCACAAGTGGCTTCGAATCCATCGTTATTGTTGTATTATGTAAATGATGAGTTCTGAAAAGCTTCTCGTCGTTCGGTCAAGTGAATTTCCAAAAAGAAGGGACGCATCGCGAGTGATTAGGATTTTTAAGAAAGGGTTGCATTAGGTAACAAGAACCCTTTAATCGTTAAAAAGAAACTGGCTCGCGTTTATATTCCTGGGTTCTTGTGTTACGTAAGATAACTAAGCAACACTTAGGTAGGCTACTTTTCAGTTTTCCTGGAGTCTAATTTTGGCTGCAACTAAAATGTTGAATAGTTTGCCAGGAGTTTAATCTTGGCTGCAAGTAAAATGTAAAATAGTTTGCCAGGAGCTTAATCTTGGCTGCAACTAAAATGTAGAATAGTTAGTTTGCCTAGTGCAGCTGTGGAATCTTCCGATCTCCAAATCAAAGAGGAAATTAATTCTTGCTCTCTACTGAAGTCTCCGAATTTCAGGCGTAACTGTTTTGTTTTCTATTTCTTCATATTTATTTGTTGATCACCTTTTCTTATAATTATTCACTATTTATTTATCACCTTTTCCTATAATTAGTCTCTCTCTATTCATTTATCACCTTTTCCTGTAATTAGTCTCTCTCTATTCATTTATCACCTTTTCCTATAATTTGTCTCTCTCTGCTGGTTCCTATAAGACGTATAAGTAGTCTCTCTCTATTCATTGATCACCTTTTCCTATAATTTGTCTCTCTCTGCTGGTTCCTATAATTAGCCTCTCTCTCTATTCATTTATCACACTTTTCCTATAATTTGTCTCTCTCTGCTGGATTTCTAAATTAGTCTCTCTCTCTATTCATTATCACCTTTTCCTACAATTTGTCTCTCTGGTTCTAAAATTAATCTCCCTCTATTTACATTTATCACCTTTTCCTATAATTTGTCTCTCTCTGCTGGTTCCTAAAATTAGTCTCTCTCTCTATTCATTTA
>NC_089752.1:9915500-9920500 GCF_040412425.1 Macrobrachium rosenbergii
GGCGGGAAAAGCGTGCATGGACGTTCCCCCCAGTGATTGCATATTAAAACCAAGACTGCGGAAACCGTGGCACAAAAGTTATGACGCAACACAAAGCTTGAGAGGAGAATGGCACGCTGAGTGTTGGACTGAAATGACCAAGCTGCCCCCTACACACCTACACATACACTCACACACACTCACACACACTGTACATAATCAAATACATACCATACGTATGTATATCAACGAGCATGTGCTCACCTACGTAAATATCAGAATATGAAACCTGAGTTTTACACATGAATGTTTGTGAAGTCACTCAGTTGCCTAATTTTACTGCAAATAGGAATGATAAGCAATATTTCCTGATAAATACTTGTTTATGCTAAAGAATGTATATATAAATGGTAAAACTGGCAGTTTAGGAGTCACTTCAAAGATCAATATGTATATGTGTACTGTATATATATATATATATATATATATATATATATATATATATATATATATATATATATGTATATATATATATATATATATATATATATATATATATATATATATATATATATATATAAGTATATATATAATGTATATACACACACATACATCTTCTTCTTCTTTTTAACGTGCTTTTTCCCATTTTGTATGGGGTAAGCACGATGCCTTCTTTGAAGGACTTTTTGAATTGGGCTTTAGTAGACCGTAGTCTGATCGGCTGCCCTGCCTGACATCAACAGACCCCGGAAGCGTATGGTACATGTATCATAACCAGACCCACGCCCTTTCTCCCAGCAGCGAGAAGTTGTTGCGCGGGAAGGTCGAGTTCGAGACGATACAATACACATACATATACTGTACATACTCGATCTCAAATGCAACTCCAACTGTCAGTTCTTTAGCATAAACACGTGTGTGTACAATCTTTCCTATACTGTGAAAAGTAAAATGAGTTTATACATATACAGTATATATATATATATATATATATATATATATATATATATATATATATATATATATATATATATATATATATGTAAACTCATTTTACTTTTCACAGTAATTTGGAAAGATTATGCAATAAGTTACAGTCAACGTACGCAATTTCAACTACTACTCTCAGATCTCGTAAAAGAGCAGTTTTTCCTTCACAAACTGAGCGAGCAGTATCGGTAATGAGAATCAATGAGCATGATGCTCAGTTGTTTTCAGCCAAATGAATGAAATCGTCTGTTGATTCAAGTAATCCCGGGAAGGGCTTTAATTGGCCTAATGGCAGCGCAGCAGGCAGATATCTCTATTATTTAAAGGTAATTCTATAACTGCTCTTAATTCATTCAGTAAATTAAACGCTGGAGTCGTTTTGTACTGTTTCTTCGGTCGTCAGCCTTCTTCAATTCTGTCTCGAATTGAATGAATTAAGTGAAGGAAGAGTTTCGTCATTAACTTGGATTAAGGGGGATCAACATCGCCTTTCATTTTGGAAGCCAAGTTATTGGCTTCTTTGTTGTTGACCAAGTTCATCGGAATTGTATCCGTTGGCATGGTGTGCTGCAAAGGGAATGAAATGACGGTAAAAATGTCTTACTTCTGTAGCAGTGGTTCTCAAACGGGGGTTAATGAACCCGTTTCTTGGGGGATAACGATGCACTTTGTAAAGATGTTGATGATATGCGATGTGCACTGTCCTCTACAGATCCTCGCATTGGTATTTTAGTAAAGGACAAACAGTACCATGTTTCCCATTAATAATGCAGCAATATGTCTTTATTTTCTATTAATTGCCAAAGAAATAATGCTTCAATTCCAATTTGTAATGAAAGGAACAATGCTTTAATTTTAATTTTTTTGCCAAAGGAATAATGTCTCAAATCTAAATTCTTTATTTCGTAAGACTTGAGTAAAAGTAAAACTAATTTCTTACATATAAAATGCATCAGAATTAAGCATTCCAATATTTTTCTTTCCTTTATACTATAACTTGACATAACTTAAGAGGAATGGGGTAGGGGTGTTGGTGACCTATCACACCACTGCCCCAGGGGTAACGATACCAAAATATTTGAGAACCACTGGTCTCTAGCAACGAGATATTTGTCTAAGTTCGTCTCGTTGTATTATTGCATACACACATAGTTCAGATGAACATCAACTTCAGAGAACATCATTTTTACAAACATGATTGTACTAGAAGTGTTTCTAAGCGGAGTCCACCTTTTAAAAAAAGACTATTATTTTGCAAAAAGTAAAGAACCACTCCGATTGATTTCAGCTAACTATTCTCCCACAGTTCAAGTAGACTTAGTCCATGAAATAAGGGTTTCCATTAATTTCTGCTCATACTTCATCCATTTGGCCCATTGACTACAAAAGGTTAATACTTATAATAACGACTTTTTGTTGTGAAACAAAACAACTCAGTCGTATAGAAGAGTAATGTTGTGTCTCAAAGCGTTCAGTGGCAGGTTCGCCCAGCCGAAGCTGGCCAGAAGGTTGAGCGTTGCGGAACTGTGTTCACGTTTCCTAGGATCGCTCGTGGATCATCGCCTGCCAGTACACCTGTCTGTAAATGTATTCGAGTGTCCAATGAAATCAATAAAAAAAAAGGGGCGAGGGGCCAGCAGCCTCACCGCTTAAGAATTGCTAGGATATCGGGTTGTACCCTTCAGTGTTACCCCTTCCAAATAGAGAGATAGAGTCAGAGAGAGAGAGAGAGAGAGAGAGAGAGAGAGAGAGAGAGAGAGAGAGAGAGAGAGAGAGAGAGCAAGCTTCCAGGGTGTATTCATTCCTGTTCTCAACAAGTCTTAAAGGATGATTGTACGAGCTCATGCCCCACTAACCTGATTGCGACCCACTATATTCGACCAACTGCCTTGTACATATTTCTCTCCCAGGGTAAGCAAAGGCACAATAGGATTTAGTGAGACGAACTTCCTAACACTGGACTTCGAGTGTGTGTGTGTATATATGTATATATATATATATATATATATATATATATATATATATATATATATATATATATATATATATGCACATACATATGTTAGTAGATAGATAAATGTGTATGTGTGCTTGCGTCTGTGTGTACACAGCCCCTAACAAGCATGCACGCCTTAAGCATAAGTACGTAAATGAATTAATACACTGTAAACAAAGAGGCATCTCCGAACTGGATGCATCATTGAATGAACACAAGATGGGAAAACTTTGAAAGGCTAAAGATTCAATCGCTCCAGAATCTCTGAAGAGGTTTACCTCGATCTCTTTCTCTTCTGCAATTTGTAATTCTGTTTCTCTCTCTCTCTCTCTCTCTCTCTCTCTCTCTCTCTCTCTCTCTCTCTCTCTCTCTCTCTCTCTCACGTGAAAATGCTGCCCTTGTTGGGTTCACCGTTATTGTTTGAATACTTATAATGTTTTTGCAAACAGAAAAGTAATAGCTTTTTTTTTTTATCAAGACCAGGTCTTTATAAACGCTCGTTGATCTGAAAGGTTTACGCGCATGAAAGGCAAATGAAAATATAATATTAGCAACAATGAACATGCATTTACGTATGTACATATGTATATGTATATATATATATATATATATATATATATATATATATATATATATATACATATATATATCTCATATATAACTTCACTGAATAATATAGAGATTATAAAGTATTTTTACATCTATTGATTCGTTTTGGATCAGGAAGCTCAAGAGTTTTTTTCTGTTTATTGTCAATATATATATATATATATATATATATATATATATATATATAATCTCTTGCAATTCTCGCTCAATTTTATCTACACTAGCATCTTCTATTCTCGTCAAAAGTAAGCCTTGGCCTTCCTGTCTCTTGCAAAAGAATTTTAGCGTCCGTCTTTGATTTCCAAATTTCCATACACACGCTATTAGTTTTCACGTGGAGGAGGGAGAGGCCCTTGGAAAGAAAGCCGCTATTAGCCTTGCAAAAGACGCCTGCCACGGCCGGAGTTCAGTTACACAGGACCCTTGAAGCGCAAGGTTTCCCTAATTCCGTGTTACAGACGAGTTTCTTCTTTTTTATGCATACCCAAACTGCTGCTATAGTTCCTGGAATTTTGTCCCAATTTCTTAGCTACTCCAGACGTATTTTATATCTATTTAACATTCTTTTCTTATTTCATTTTCACGGTTTGTGACTTAGCCATGTAAATTTTTACGGTGTCTGCGTTACATGGGATGACTCAAATTTACATTTTTTCAACTTTTTTTTTCTTTGTAGGGCGTCGTATATCTTATTGAATGTAATGTTGGAATCACACATACACACACATATATATAGTATATATATTATATATATTTTATATATATATATATATGTGTGTGTGTATATTGTATATATATATATATATATATATATATATATATATATATATATATATATATATATATATATATATATATATATATATCTGTGTGTGGCTTTTCATGTTTGTGGATATATTCTATTTTCTTTTTTATCCGTGGGTTTGGAGGGGGAGCAGATATTTCGAGAATCAAATGCGAGTTATAAAAAGTGAAAGTTCAAGGAAGACTAAAAAAAAAAAAAGGAATAAAAAAAAAGGGAAAGTGGGGACGTAGATTATGCAACAGCCTGAAAGTAAACACAGAAAAGGAAATAGAAAATTTGCACAGACTGTAACAGAAAATAAAAGCTCTGTAATGATTAGATATTTCAAGTGCAAATTTAAGGTGTTTTTACCTGTAGAGTTAATACCAGGTATATATTGCATACTAAACTTCTTAGCAAAATCTGTTTGAGACACAAAGATGGAATTTTCAAATACTATTAAAGATCAAATGTCACAGAATGAAAATTAGAAATACCCTTCAGTTTTGTAAATGACAAAATCTCTTAAAACAGTGCCTC
Source organism: Macrobrachium rosenbergii (assembly GCF_040412425.1). Taxonomy (NCBI): domain Eukaryota; kingdom Metazoa; phylum Arthropoda; class Malacostraca; order Decapoda; family Palaemonidae; genus Macrobrachium; species Macrobrachium rosenbergii. The sequence continues at coordinate 9,920,399 of NC_089752.1, forward strand.
GGGGCATGTGAACTAGGACCCGCCACAAAACAGTTCTCAAGTTGGCACAAAGAGTTACCAAAAGAATACATAAGCACTTAAAAAAAAAAAAAAGTTTGAAAT
>NC_089752.1:9925500-9995500 GCF_040412425.1 Macrobrachium rosenbergii
ATATATTATAAATATATAATACTACTGTATATATAACATATGGAAATATATGTTTATATAAATTAAGCCAATTGCCACGAAGGAAAAATGAAACAACGGAGTGGTTGCTAGGCCTTTCGACACATCGGTCCTTTACTAGCATACTGGATGAAAAATATAAAAATAAGTTCATCAGTCTGCTAGTAAAGGACGATGTGTCGAAAACTAAGCAAACTACCTGCTGTTAATATTTCCTTCGTGGCGTTTGCCTTTATTTCTATCACTCATCACGTTCCATATCTTCGTGAATCTGTTATATATATTTATATAAATATATATATATATATATATATATATATATATATATATAATATATATATATATATATATATATATATATATACACACACACTCATTATATGGATGAACAGGATAGCCAGAACACGTGAAAATCATTGTAGACATTATTATTTCTGAAATTATACAGAAGCTCAGCTATCTTTGGAATTACATGAAATAAAATGAAAAGTAAAGAAAACTGTACTGATTTGAGCTCTGAAAGTCATATTATTATTATTATTATTATTATTATTATTATTATTATTATTATTATTATTATTATTATTATTATTTTGAGTATTTATTTGTCTGTTGTCTGTAAATGTCTGCGGTATGATTTTATTTGATGATTTCTGTTTAGCCTGTCATTTCTTCTTCCCTAGTCATTGCTTTTATGTTGGTTTTGCTTCGTCTTTTGTGTTCCCTTTTAGTTTTCCGTTTAAAAGAAAATTATTGAGATGGCTTTGTCTGTCCATCCGCACTTTTTTCTGTCCTCACTTTTTTCTGTCCGCACTTTTTCTGTTCGCCTTCAGATCTTAAAAACTACTGAGGCTAGAGGGCTGCAAATTCTTATATTGATCATCCACCGTCCAGTCATCAAACATACCAAATTGCACTCCTCTAGCCTCAGTAGTTTTTATTTTATTTAAGGTTAAATTTAGCCTTAATCGTGCTTCTGGCAACGATATAGGACATGCCACCACAGGCCCATGGTTAAAGTTTCATGGGCCGCGGCTCATACAACGTTATTCCAAGATCACCGAAAGAAGGATCTGTTTTCGGTGGCCTTGACTATACGCTGTAGCGGCTGTACAGGAAACTCGATTGCGCCGAAGAAACATCGGCTCATTTTTTACTTGTTTTGTACTGTCATTTATATTACCCCATCGTATAATTTTACCTTACATTATTATGTATTTTAAAGCGTTGTCTATTACAGCTCTTTTAATACTTTCAGAGCTTGTTAATCAGTATAGTTTTCGTGCTGTTTCATTTTATTTCATGCAATTCCGTAGATAAGTGGCCCTGACGATGTTAAATGTTATGCATTCACGAAAGTTCGGCTGCGCTTCTGTAACGAGTTAAGAAATAATAATGTCTGCAATGCTACCACGTCTTATGGCTGTCCTGCTCTTCGTTGAATTAAAGTTTCCAGAAGCGAAAACAGTACCAAATTATATATATATATATATATATATATATATATATATATATATATATATATATATATATCATATATACATATATACACACACACCCCACACACATAGTGTATATATATATATAAATATATATATATATATATATATATATATATATATATATATATCTATACATATCTTTGTTGTGTAGTAGTAATATCCTTTTTGTCTAAGTTGAAGAAAATTGAATACTAAAGCAAAAAGAACCTGACGAAATTGTTTTTGCAACAGCATGAATACAAAGAGAGAGAGAGAGAGAGAGAGAGAGAGAGAGAGAGAGAGAGAGAGAGATGAAAAGGTGATGCTGAGAAGCATAGTTTCAGCTGACAATAACATGCAGCGGAGAAGAAGTATGAAAAATGATGCGAGCAGAATGAAACTAAAAACAAAACGCTCGGAATTACATGTTTTTGGAACGATAAAACAAGAATATTTCTTTCATTTTCCCGCTACACAATTGTCACTGCAGATTTTAAGAAATGGAGAAAAGAGAGAGCGAAAAAAAAAAAAAGAGCGTTAGCAACATTATAAAATAAGCAGCATCAAAGTTCAGAAATTATTCCTCAGCGCAGTGTTTAATTCCTTTGTTCACACTATTTCAGTAATATTCGTATTTCTGCTGACTCATCATATCACCTGACTTCAGCATGAGTGGCCTGAAACTGCTCTCGGAGGTCACAAACTTAAACATGCCAACATCATCAGCGACGGTCCAGGTCTGAAAGACTTAATTTTTGTGATATTCCTAGGTGCTACAGATTAAAGGTGGTGTTTATCTTTCAGTTTGCTTTCATGTTATTATTAATGGGAAACAGGATGACGGAGCGGGGTTAGACAATCCATATATATTCCTCAAAGATTTATGTATGAAGTCAGACGTCTTGAATAAAGTTATTTACTACAGCTGTGGTGGACGTTCGTCTGATTTTGATCGTTATTAGTCGTAGCAGAAGTCGCCCTTTATATCGTTGAATCTTCCTGGGTCGGGTATTTGTGTGAGTGGAGAGAAACGGGGGATCTGACGTGATTGTCGTTCTCTGAGCAGTGGATCGCGTTGTCATGCCTGGCGTCTGGGGTTCTGGATGAAAAGGACGGTTTTTGTGTGATAATGAAGGGTGGGGGATGAGAGAGATTCTCCTACATAGCATCTATTGACGGTCAAAGTTACTGAATCCTTAGATCCTCCGTCAGTGGTAATTGGCGATGGTTGGGGGCGCCAGTATAATTCTGAGTCAGTGTAAGTCGCCTCGGTGTTCCATCTTGCAGATTACCCCATCACGTAGATGGCAGGATAGGCGTTTGGAAAGGAGGGTTGTCGTCATACAAACGTCAGAGGGGAAGCAATCTTCCTTTTGGCGTTCAAACTGGTGTGCACGACGTCTAGCCCCTTTAAGTATCAGGGGGAAGGAGGAGCTGGGTTAGATTCTATCTGTGAATAAATGGCACAAAGGAGTAGCCAACCCTAGACTAACAGGAGGAGAGCAGCTGATCAAGTTATTTCAGAGGGACACGATTGACAGGACCTATCAGCAAGACGGAGATGCCCTTTGAATCGTCCAGGAGAGCCTCTTGGCTTTACCAGCCCATGACAAGGTTGACATTGTCGTTTAATACAAGTTTCACGAAACTGGTGACTTAGTGCTGAAAACTAACTACCAAGGAGTCCTCCGTTCTCCTGTTCACATGTGAGAAGAGTACTGAGGGAACTTTCTTGTTCTTCAGCCTCCAGGTTTCTACTGGCTTCCTGACGACAGTTCAAGGGATAAATAAAATCCCTTACTTTGCCTTAATGGATTAAAGAGTGCCCCGAGAGTTACAAAATAACATAGTCTACGCCAGGGGTGTACAACCATTTGGGCATTTGGGCTACTTGGGCCACATCATCAAACATGAATGTAATGGAGGGCCACTAGATTTTACATAAAATATAATAAATAGTTTGTAGAACCTGCAGAATATTTATAAACGTTACTTCGGAAATATCCCCGATGGGAAATTTTCACCGAAGGGGAATTTTTTTTTTTTTATGGTTTGACCGTCGAATGGAGTCACTGGAAGGTATCGTGTTGAGGGATCGAGACCCGGCGGTACCGATCCATTTATCACTTATAAATTCTCCTTAGGTGATAATTCCCCACCGGGGATATTCCCAAAGTAGCGTGAATTGGATATTAAGCGACATTTGTAGCTTCATGAATGTATATATATGTGTGTATATATATAATATATATATATATTTATATATTTCTTTCTTATTTTTCTTTATGTGTAGAGTGATATTTGGTGTTTTCTATGATAAATTCGAGGGCCGCCAGATGCTTCATTGAGGGCCACCTGTTGTGCACCCTTGGGACTCTACACGTTCATCTAGAAAGACCCTACTACAGAAGAGATTGATTAGGCTGACCATATCCTCCAACAAACAGATAGAATGACAAATAGGGGCTCCCCTTAATAAATGGCACTAAGGAAGAGACTGAAGAACAGATGTGAGGGTAATACCATCATACATTGATATTAGGGAGTAAAGCATGGCCAAAGACGTCCTCTAAAATTCTATACAGAAAATATAAGAGAACCTTCATTATTCTCGACAAAAATCAAAGAATCACAAAACTGCAGATGAGAACCAACACTGCACTCTAATAAACATTCTCATGATAAGAATGAATGTATTTATATATATATATATATATATATATATATATATATATATATATATATTTATTTATATATAAATGTATATATATATACATACATACATACATATATATACACGCGCTGTTGCCCAACTTAGGAAAGCCATCAGACCTTATATCCTTATATGTATGACTAATGACTATATATATATATATATATATATATATATATATATATATATATATATATATATATATATCCCAACTGAGGAAAAGCCAACAGACCTCCTTATATATATATATATATGACCACCATTCATCTCACCAAAAGTTTGTCCTGCCCCTTTTAACATTGCACCATTTTCAGTCGTTACACAAACAATCATACCCCAAGAGTCATAAGCTAAGCCATTCACGGTGCAGTTAAATGTGGGACTCTGGCCCTGCCGCGTTTTCCCGAGATGTAACCGAGTACGGGAACCTATCCCTGAAAAAAAGCGAGACGCCATATTTTAAAAACTAACCACAGAATTTTCTTGAAAATAATCTCTTTATGTTTCCCACACCCAAATTATTCGATTGAAAACAGTTAACCTAACTTAACCAAGCCTAACCTAACCTAACCTAGGGTCACGGCAACAAAAAAAAAAAACGGGGCTGGTGGAATGCTAGCATACATCTCAGGAATTTGCAGCCCGGCCTTGGTAAAAAAGGACTCCATCTCCTTAAGGCACTGCAACCAAAACTTGAAACCTACCATGAACACCGTCAAGGAAGTGTATTTGTTATCCACCAACATTAAAAGAAACCCAGGAAACCAAGCAGTGCCAACTTTGGCACCAGAATGTACGCTGTTAGCACCACCAGGTCTTCCTCCTAACTCGGTAACAGCAAAGAGTCTGGCGACCATAATAGGATGTACCTCATACCCAGCTTGGGTCTTTAAGGTGTTGTGGCCCCTGCAAGGTCCTACACCCGAAAGAAGGCTGACCAATCAGAATGCGGGAAGTGTGTATGTAACCCCTGCCATTTTATCTTTGGTATCCATTTCTCGGTGACCATGTAGCGAAGCAACTGCAAGAAACGTTAGGACAATATATTCTTTAGTTACGTGAAACATGTATACAGGTTATTATTATTGATGTTATTGTCACTGATGTTCTTTTTATTTATATTCATATAATCGTAAAAAGTAAAGGGAAGAGCTGAATGTACAGGAAAAAGCTAAATTCTACTTAAGAGACCTAAGTTTGGCTTTAGTATTTTTGTTCTCAAAACACAGTGGGTTGTTAATTAATCTATCTTGTATGATCTGTTAATATCTGAATATAGTGCACGTACATTTCATAGCGAAACAACCCTCTGAAAAATCGCTGATTAAGAGGATATCATATTTGTTATTCAAATATGACAGCCGACATTTAAAAAGGAATATATATATATATATATATATATATATATATATATATATATATATATATATATATATATATAATTTATATATATATATGTATTTATTTTATTTGTACAAGAATATAAATATCTCGCTAAGTTTAAAAAAGAAAACGTAATATTATAGAAAACGTAATTTACAGATAGGCCAAACATCATGCTACTACCATCGCAGCATTGCTGATCTTTGAGGAGATACTTGGAGATTATTTACCATATTTAACTTCCTCGAGATGAGGAGAATAGTTCTCGAGGAGCCGAGATGAAATATGAAGTATCAAATGGAATACGATCAGGTTATTTGAACAGCCTCAACGGGTTAATTTAACTGGAGAGTACTAATATCCTAAGTCAATAAGGTTGTGCCTTCAGCTTGTTAGCCTAGAATTTACACCACTACAGGTAAGGGGAAATAAACAATCGGGTAATAAGGGGCTTCTGAATGTGTTTTCTAGAAAGAGCTTGCCTAAAAAGCACGGCTAAGTTATTAAGTGTATTTCGTTCGCTAAACATTATTTGGAGAATGAGAAAAGAGAGTGAGGGACAGTTTAAATGTTACTTGTTTCCTAATGTTAATGAGCACAAGCTACCTGGGCATTTTCTGAAAGTATATCTACAAATCGCATAGCAAGTAAGAAATATTCGATTTGATAAAACTTCCTAGTATCTTTGTATTACAAGTTACAAACACTGTTTAGTCTTTAAAACGTAACAGTAATTCTTGCAGGATTTTTAACGCGCACGGATAACAGTAACATTCATTAGAAAAAATAAACCAATACTGCCCTAAAATGGAAAACTGCAGTATATGCACAATTTTCGAAATTGAGATATGCCATCTATTGGGCTCGTGAAACACTAATACACAAGTTACTGCAGTTTCAGAATGATTCTTCAGTGCTTTATTTAGGGGATCCCATTGGCAGTATCTGCAAAATCAGTAGTAAAGCAAGGGAAAACTGCGGTATCTACCATTTTTCTCAGTTCTGTACTTTTGCTGACACTTCAGTCTTCCATTTTAGGGCAGAATATTCCTTTCTCTTAACTATGATAACGGAGTTTCCCTGATTCGTGATAAAAGTTTCAGTGAAACTTCAGGAAAGCAAAACCACAAGACACGCAGATAACTGAGTATGTAACATGTAGAAAACCAATTGGAAAACAGGAGGAAAAACGAGATTTATTCAAGTTTCGACTAGATAAGGAACATGCATAACACTGTTGCCAATAGGTGATTACAAAAAAATGTTATTAAACAATTGAACCGATACTCGTAAGCACAGTTGCGAAAAAAAAAGCTGGTTAATAAACAAAGTGATTTTATATATATATATATATATATATATATATATATATATATGTATATGTATATATACATACATATGTGTGTGTATGCGTGTGATTTTTTTATCACGTCACCGTGATTTATATATACAGTCATTAAGCTACGAATGTTTAATATCCAATCCACGCTACGTCCGGGGGGAGTATCACCGAAGGAGAATTATAAGTGATAAATGGACTGGTACCGAAGTGTCTCGAACACGCGACACAGTACCCTCCAATGACTCAGTCGACGGTGACGTCATTTTTAATATATACATACATATATATATATATATATATATATATATATATATATATATATATATATATATATAATATATATATATATATAATATATATATATATATATATTATGTGTGTGTGTGTTTTTTGCATGTATATCCTTATTATAATAAATGAAAATATGGAACAGCCATGTTAAGTTATTTTGCTAACTATGCTTCCCTTGTCACACAAGGTTCAGCAGTACAATATTCAAGTTGCACCGAATGACAAGATAAAGAAAGTCTGTAAAATGGACAGCAAAACAATACTTTTATATGAGTGATATACTGTAGCAGTATATCGCTTATAATCAAGGGCATCCTTACCGACATAATTTCCATGGACAATTTGTCTTACATAGTGACCCATAGCATTTTCCTTTGAATGTAAAGTACACTGTTTCATAGGGTGTGATCGTTATGTAAGGAAAAGCAAGCAGAGCAACCTTTACTTAAGAGACTTCTATGAAAACGTCGTCGTAGAGACGACACCTCACTAGGAGGCCCACCTTCTCTGTCAACGTGATTCCTCGAGAGAAACTGTCTTTAAAAGTCGCGCAGACGACATCTTCCAGATTAATTTACGCGTCTTTTCTCATACGCAAGGGAGGGAAAAGTGCCTGCGTTAAGAATTCCTAAACTGTAATTAAAAATTTATGAACAAACTCAAGAAACATACATTGTGACATTAGAGAAGGTCAGAGATCTTTTTAAGGAAGGTAGAAGACTCCTTTGTTGACATTGCCGATGAGGCAACCTCTACTCATCTAGGAGAGAGAGAGAGAGAGAGAGAGAGAGAGAGAGAGAGAGAGAGAGGAGGCTGGGAAAGAAATTGCCCTCTACAGAGAGGAGTGAAGATGAGTGTCATAGATTGAGGCAGCCTTATCTCTCAACGCAAGGGCCTGAAGGAAGCTGGGAGGTAGACTCTGGCCGTATTGAGGATTCTCATTCCTCGCGAGAGGGATTTAAGGCGTCTCTTTTGTTGGGGAAACCAAAGGAACTGGGTTCCTTTTTCAACACTTCCTCGCCACTGAATGGCCGGGGATATTCGTCACTTACTCCGGCAGTTTTCGCTCGATATAAATGTTTCCGAAAGTGCGTATCTAAACGGGACATATCGTCCCAGTTTTGACGAATTGGCGCATCCCATTTTTTTTTTTTTTTCAAGTTTTTGAGTTTTCTAATGAAAGCGTCTCTGTTTTTGGTACCCTATAACATATCAAAACTTCAGTTGTCTATGTTGTCATATTTTAAAACTAAATTTCTCCAAAATGTAAGTTAATAATAAGCTCTGAATAACATCAAAATCTTTGAAGCCCATTTTCTCAGAAGGTGAAAAAAATGGCTTACGCCAGCTCGTCACTCTAGGGACAATGTAGAACAGACACACATTTAGCAGTACCTTTTAATTTCTCAATATCAAAAGCGTTTTTGTAAGTCTTGTATAAACGCATTATTTCATGTTATGTTGTTACATAACTGGAAGTTTATAATTGCTCATTGCGTTCTAGTCTAATGTAAATCGCATGAAAAACATTTATTTATAAAAGAAAATATAAAACTGTTGTTTTTTGCAAGCCTTTTCTCACAGGAAAGGATTGCTTAATGTTGAAAAATCTGCGGAAGAAACATTTGTGCTTCAGTAACTCAGTTTTCAGTAATTTCCTGTAATATGCAAACAGCATATATATATATATATATATATATATATATATATATATATATATATATATATATATATATATATATATATATACTGTATATGTTTATATTTATATATGTATATATGTATGTATAATATATATACATATATATATTATGTATATGTATATATATACTGTATATATGTTTATATTTATATATGTATGTATGTATGTATAATATATATACATATATATATTATGTATTTGTATCTATATCTATATCTATATCTATATATATATATATATATATATATATATATATATATATATATATTATATTATATTATATGTGTGTGCATAATTATGTAGGTGTGTGTCTATAGGTATGTAGGCATATGTGTGTGTTTGTATATGCTTGCAATTGTGTGCATGTACGCCCTAGAGAAACATACCTCCGGAATTATTCAAGATACCACAAGGGAAAGCAAAATATCCATTACTTAGAGCAGAAAAATAAGGCCATCCACTCGGCTGAAATAAGGCAATGCACTCGGCTGTTAGAATGCAAAGCGTGTGAATGTCGTTACATACAAAGACTAAGGAATTGCGCTTCAGGGAAATGAAAATTCATGACCTGACCTTTCAGGGCTTTCGGTTGTCTACCAGAAATAACTAAAAGACTAGAATGAGGCTAACAATAGGTCCTTCTCTTAAGCTGTTCGTCGTAGATAATTGCCTCCTCAACAGAACGTTGTCCGTTCTTCCACTCAGCTGAAAAACATCATTTGTGGATTTCAGGTAAACGGAATCCGGATGTTAATCTACATACGGGAAATGAGAGGTTTTTATGAGATGAATTTTTATTACATTTTGTAGAAAGGTGGGTCATCATAGGTCAAGGAAGACTCAGATAGAATTCGATGTAGATCCGGATCAAGTACCGGATATGGATGCATATAAAGGATTTTTGTCCCCTTTTTTAACATTACGAGATGAGGCAGTTTTCAGGATTTTTTTTTTTATTTCAGGAAATGCCTCTTTTATTTTGCTGTTTCTGTGACCTTTGAAAAGCCATTTTAATTTCAAATAATTGGTTCATTAAGTGTTAGTGGAAGTATATATATATATATATATATATATATATATATATATATATATATATATATATATATATATATATATATGTGTATGTGTGTGTGTATATGTATATATATACTTATATATGTGTGTGTGTATGTGTATATAATATATATATATACATATATATTGTATATATAAATATATATGCTGTATATATATAATATATATACAGTATATTACATATTGCTTCTACTGTCGTTTAGCCTGTGCCTCTTAGTCTTTCACCCGGCCAAGAATTTAAAAGGGGTCTCGTATTTGGGCAGTACAACAGAGATATGCTTCATGCTACGGCTTCCCCTCCTAAACCCTCATAGAGAATCAAAGACGACATTAAATCCAACGTCGGAATAACAACATACGTAAGCGTATTCTCTATTTTTAGCCAGGGGGGAAATTTACAGTATCACATTTGAATGTTGAAGGCTAAAGGCTAAAACGAGGACTAAAAAAGAGCCGGTGGATTATGCAGTAGCATGAATATAAGCACAGAAAGGGGAATGGGAGACTTGAAGGCTTATGGGATGACGCACAATGAAATATGGCTCGGGGAAAATAAAATAGAATTAATCGCTGTCGTGAAGCGAGAGAAAATGTGAATGGAATGAAAAGAGCAAAATCTCTCCTTTGACTGTCTTCGGACTTGGAGAGTCTCAATGTCACTCCACAGCATCAAAAATGGAGCAGAAATAAGTCAAGGTTGAGCTGGATTATAACTGGCTAGGGGGAGGCTTCAAGGACAAGGGTTTTTAACACCTCAGAGGATTACTCAGAGCAAGAGCCTTTCAGCACCAAAATTTATTATTATTATTATTGTTATTATGTGTATTATTATTATTATTATTATTATTATTATTATTATTATTATTATTATTTAATAACAATACTTGGTAGCAAAAACACGCGAGATTCTGGGGGCGGTTTATTATTATTATTATTATTATTATTATTATTATTATTATTATTGGTTGTTATTATTATTATTATTGCCTAACAGTTGAATGAGTTTGAAAACAGACAACACATCTGTATGAAAAAGTTTCAAACAAACATGGTGAATAAGATTATTATTATTATTATTATTATTATTATTATTATTATTATTATGTGAAATGACCAGGATTTGAAACAAACATGATGAAGCTTTGACCTAACGAAAAGAACATTTTGTGAGTATTTGCCCTTTTAATAAACCATCTTACGTTTGGATAAACTGTTCTTTGAAATAATATTATTTAAGGATTTATTAATAAATTATCGCAAAAATCTACTCATTACCATATTCAGAGAAATGTTCTCATCTGATGAATATAGGCATCAAAATATTCGATATTCCACATTTTCAATTCTTCATACCGTCTGTATAAGTAAATCTGATATTTGCACGAGGCATAAAAGGAAAAAATTATAAATTTTGCTTGTTTTCACATCTCTGTGGCTAAGAAAGCAGCAAAATGAAATTTCAATGGTTTTTGCCTCTCCATAGGAAAGAAAATATTTCCACTTAATGCATTTTGAGAGGGTAAACCAAAGATGAACCATTGAACGATGTGTGAGAAAAAAATTATTAGAATTCCAGTTGTTTCCTTAAGTGGCGATTATCAGTACCTCAAGTCGACAACATACTGTCTGAAACTAAATGAAAAAGAATTCAAAGAATTCAAATCACCATATGCAACGATGGTAAATTTTCGAAAATTATTGGAACTGCTGAATGCATTTCTGTAGTGTCTACCTCTGAATAACTTCCCAGTGCAATGAAGTTTAATCGTATAGATAAAGTATGCCATAGTAATCAACAAAAAATAAAGAAAAACCAGTAAGTATTGTCACATGATGAGCTTTTCAGATTATACTAAACGAAGATCGGATTATACTTTTCGTCGTTTACTGGCCTGCAAAGAATCTAAAGATAATTTATTGTAATTTTTTAAACCCAAGCTTACTACACCGCCGAAACCTTTCTTTATGGCATTGCAAAATTTTATACCTCATCGTAAATATATTCTCGAGTTCAAAGCTATTATGAGATTCTTTACGATAATTTTATCGTATTTCACTACGTAACGTTCAATAAGAAGATTTACTCGTATTGCTGAAGAGGAAGTATGAGATTAAATCGGCCAAATGAAACAGTGAACTATAGTCACTCATTACGGAAATATGTATTGAAATAAATTACAGAATCAATGTACTCAAAAATAAATTTAAGTATCAGACTAAAGAAAGTCAGTTCAAAGTAGACAAACAGCACACGACGTTACTAGTTACCCACACATTCTGAAATATTAAGTTGCTGTACATAGTCAAAATCGTGTCTTTTCTGTCACGGAATACAAAGACACAGGCAGTTAACCTTCTTTCGCTTATGAATTGTGCTCTTTAATGTATGTGTAAGATAATATTTACCTTCTCAGAAAAACCCAGATGTAACGCCTTCAGGCACAAGATCTTACCTTCTCCGTCAACAAAAAATCCCTCTCGAAAGAAAGTGGTATCTCTAAAGTATTGAAACAGACAAAATTCCTAATTTCATTTCCTCGTGAACGCTCCTGTCGCCTTCAAGGAGAAAAAAGAAAAAATACCCTACGGTGAAGTTTTCAAAAGTCATCAAGAATTGATGAACAAACTCAAGAAACGTACGTTGTGCCGTAAGGAGAGCCAGGTCTTAAGTAGGTGAAACATCTGTTTATTTACATTGTAGACAACTTCTCTTCAAATCATCAGAGAGAGAGAGAGAGAGAGAGAACCAACCTCCCTTCTCAGGGAAGAGTTAAGATAAGTGCTATGGATTGAGCCAACTTTATCTTGTAACCGGAGGCCTTTACTGAAGCTCGAAGGTACACTGAGGTCTCATTAAAAATTCTGATTCCTTGCCAGAGAGAATAAAAACGTCTCTTTTTGCTGAAGGAAATATATATATAACTTTAGCTAGTAAAATGAAAGGAATAAAATCCTATGGACATAAGCAATATCCCAAACACGTGGAAATTATTTTGACGCTATTTCACCAAAAATTTATATAATATATATATATATATATATATATATATATATATATATATATATATATATATATAATAATATTGTGTGTGTGTGTGTATTATATATATTTGTGTGTATGCATGTATATATATTTATATGTATAACTGAATAAAGAAAATATGGAACGTGATAGAATATATATATTGTCTTTATTGAAATATGTATATATATATATGTGTGTGAATGTATTTACATAAACATACATATATATATATTTATAAACTCTATATATACAATATATATACATAAATGTATATGTGTTATATAATACGTATACACATAGAGACACCCATATATATGCTGTTATGTATGTATATATATATATATATATATATATATATATATATATATATATATATATATATATATATATATAATCTCCATGGTTAAGTTGTAAATATATTCGTTTCACCAGCGAGAGGAATAGGATTTGAATCTTTTGCAGGGCAGAGGCGATTGGGCACATTCCGTTAAATTACACTGTGTTTCTGTTGACATAAACTGTGAATTAGGTAGCTAGTAATTATACGACTCCAGTGGGTCGCAGTAAGGATGGATAAGGTTACGGAACTACCAACCCCTTTTTTTCATATAACTGCCGGAAATTAAATAAGATTGAATCCAGAATATAATAGCTGTCCTGGACAGGTGTGGCAACAGATTAGAATGTAGAACACACTTTAACGGCACTTAGTGTATTATTATTATTATTATTATTATTATTATTATTATTATTATTATTATTATTATTATTATTATTATTATTATTGACAAGAAGATACTATGTGCTGCTGCTGTTTCTTGTTTGTCAAAATTAAAAATCTATTAGGTAATTAGATATTTCACCAGTGAGTGATACTGCGAGTCTTTCGTATGCTCACTCACGTGGTAAATATCTAATTTGACGGTGTTGTTATTCTTTTCTATCTTTGACATAATAAGAAACAGTTATGTATCCTTTTTCCAATACTTTTGAGTTATCAACATAATAATAATAATAATAATAATAATATATCTTAATAATAGACTCAACATTAATAATATACCCACTTTGTAATAATAATAATATTTGTTGAAAATCTTAAAGTGTAGATTTAAATACATTCTTTTCATTTGTGAAACCTTTCCAGGACATCTCATAAAAACAACTGACATTCAATGCTCATTTAATACTGACATTTAGTATGAAAAAGGTTGGTAGTTCCTAACCTTATCCATCCTTTGAACTGGAGTCGTATAATTGTATATACCTAATATCAAGTTTATCAACAGAAACGATAGCGTTAAACTAACGTTTGCCCAATCGCTGGTAAAAGATTCAAATACTAAGTCAGGGTCACTGGTAAACGAATATATTTAGCAACTTAACCATGGAGATTATGGCCTATATATATTATACTTCGATGAAGGATATAATATATATATAAAATATATACATCATAAATAGGATGATTGCATTTTGTGTATACGTAATCATAACACATATACATTTATGTATATATTCAGTTTATAAAGAGTTTATAAATACAGTAAATATGTATGTTTAAAATACAAGTGCATTCACACACATATAAAATATAGATAACCCAATAAAGTTATGTATATATTCATTCATTCAAAATATTTTTTATTCATGGATATACATATAAATATAAATACATGGTACCCATTTATAAGCAAAAATGACACACACACACATAATAAATGGCATTTTTACGCCCACATATATGGATATCCCGCTATACCGAAATTACATAAGCCTCTGGTGTAGTCACAAAATAATTTCAGTTTTTAAATATTGCTTATGTCCAAAGATTTTTTTTTATCTTAAAGTCTTAAATATATTTTTCAAAAAAGAAAATTTTGTATATTTCCAGGAACAGAATTTTTAAAGACCTCAGATACCTCAAATTTCTGGCCTCCGGTTAAATAAAAAATCCATAACTATTCGTTTCCCTGAGAAGGACAATGTCCTCACGTTTAAAGTCTGATTGATAAGAGAGTTGTAATAAAGTAATTAAACAGATGTTCAATTATCAAGACCTGGCTTGAGTAAACGTAAATTTCTTGAGTTTGTGATAATGACTTGATGAATGATTGAAAAGTATCAAAGTCAGGGTTTTTTTCTAAAGTTTCTATGATCGGCGACAGATTGTCATCAGTATTTTTCAATTAAATTTTAATCTGAACACTTAGAGATACCACGATTCGGATCGAGGGATTTTTGTTGACGGACAATGATAATATCTTGTGCCTGAGATTTCGTAATATGATGATTTTCTGAGAATTTAAAATTATCTTTACACATACATATATGAGCACAGTCATAAGCGAAAGAAGGAACTGAATGTGTCTTGTTGGAATTAACAGAAAAGACGATTTTGACCATGTGCAGGTCAAACTTAATTATCAGAATGTGTTTCAACTAGTAACGTCACAGTTTGTCTACTTTGAACTGATATGTTTGATATTCACAATTTCGAATATATTGATTCGTAATTTATTTCAATACATATTGCCGTGAGTGACTATAGTTCACTGCAGGTATTCATTTGGGTTTTAATCTCACCCCCTCGGTTCAGCAATACCCTGTAAATCTTTCTTACCACCCTTTCCAAATAATTTGTTTCATGAATTGCGACTGCGAGGTTGTCCTCCTGAATATATTTAACAAGGTATAAAATTTGCCTTTCCATAAATGACCTCATAGGTCCCCAGCGCGTAAGCTTGGGCCTAAAAATTACAATAAATTATCAGATTCCATTCCATTCGAAAAAGTAACTGCCGATATTCGTTTAGTATAATGAAAAAGCATATTTTCCAATACTCTAAACGTTTTTCTTTATTTCGTGATTTATATCTTGTCTATAAGATTGAAACAAAAATAATTTTAGACACTACAGAAAATTTCAGCAGTTCCAATTATTTTCGAAAATTTACAACATTGCACTATGGTGATTCAATTTCAATTCTTTTTCAAAAAGTTTCAGACAGTATGTTGTCGAAAAGAATATCTCATAATCGCCACTCTAAGGAAACAAAGTGAGAATTCTAATAATTTTTTTGGACAAATCGTTCAATGGTTCATCTTTGGCTTACCCTCTCAAAATGCATTACTGGAAATGATTTTCGAACAAATAGAAAAACAAAATTTCAGATTTTGATGACTTAAAGAGATCTGAAAACAAGCAAAATTTATAATGTTCTCCTTTTATGCGTGAGAAATATCAGATTTAGAGACAGACGGTATGAAGAATTGAAAATGTGGAATATCGAATATTTTATTTGCCTGACATCGATGAGAACATTTCTGAATATGGTAATGAGTAGATTTTTGGATAATCATTAATAACCTAAATAATATTATTTCAAAGAACAGTTTATCCTCAAGATGGTTTATTGAAAGGGCAAATACTCACAAAATGTTCTTTTCAGGTCAAAGCTTCATCCCTTTGTTTCAAATCCTGGTCATTCCTTTTACCGTCCCTAATAATAATAATCTTCCATAATAATAATCCACCCTAATCTTATTCACTTGTTTGTTTGAAATCTGCGAGTTTTTCATACTGTGTTGTCTTTATCAAACTCATTCAACTGTCAATATTCCTAATAATAATAATGGCCTAATAATAATAATAATAATAATAATAATAATAATAATATATAAACCATCCCAGAACTTCATCATGCGTGTCTTTTGTACAGTTACGGTTATTAAATAATAACACACTCATTCACTTGCATTTAATAATAATAATAATAATCTCTTTTGTTATAACTCGTTATAAATTTTATCTGAAAGGCTCTTGACCGCAGTGGTACCTTTTCTTTTCTTATACCCTTGTCCTTGAAGCACTATATCAGCTAAAGTTATGTCCAGTTAGTAATGTCTTATTTTATCCATTTTTGATGCTGTAAGGACATTGAGACTTCCAAGTCCGCAATGTCAGTCAAAGGAGACGTATTTTAACAATTCATTCCATTCACATTTTCTCTGCATACACGACAACGATTAATTTTTATTTTAAAAAAATATGTATATCTTCATTAATGTTTCCCATTTTCTTCAAGTCTTCTGTCCATATCTTGAACTAAATATCCCAGGATCTTCATAACTAATCGGCTTGTTTAGTCCTAAAAGTTAAGTATATCTTTAGCCTTTAACCAGACAAATGTGATACTTAACAGCTCCCCTGGTTAAAAATAGAGAATACGATTTATGTTGTTATCGTGGACGTTGGATTTAATGTCGTTTACCTAACTTTGGGACCTACAGGGTTTAGGAGGGGAATCCAGACCGCATTAAGCATAATGAATTTCTATCCCAAAACAAGACCCTTTTCTTCACTGGCCCGGTGAAAGACGAAGAGGCTCAGGCTAAACGACAGTGGTAGCTGTAATATACTGTAACCCGCTATATACAGCATATACTTTATATATACAAAATTATGTATTCATATATAAATTATCTACACTTTCCCACCCTCTCTAACTATATATCCCATATGCCACTGCGGGGTTTCCTCCTGTTGCGCCTTTATAGCCTATATTATATCATATATCCCCTTCTGGGCTGAATGACCGCATAGGTCCCAGCGCTATATATAAATATTATATTCCCATTCCATTAGAATGGAATTATTTGAAATTCTGTTGCTGTTTCAAATCAACAGAAACAGCAAAATAAAAGAGGCTTGGAAATAAAAAAAAAAATCATGAAAATCATCTTAATGTTAAAAAATGGGGACAAAATTTGATATGCATCCATATCCGATACTGGATCCGATCTACATCGAGCTTCTATCTGAGTCCCTTCTTTGAGTTTTACAAAAATGGTTAAAGGGGAGGCAGCAAAACCTCCTCATTTCCCCAGTTTGAAAAAACAAAACATCCGCATTTCTATTACCTGAAATCCACAAATGATTTGTGTGTAAAGAACGGACAATTCTATTGTTGAGGCATATTTTTATGTACGAACAGCTTAAGAGAAATTGACCCATTGTTAGCCTATTCTAGTCTTTATTTAGTTATTTATGGTAGACAACCGAAAGCTATGAAAGGTCAGGTCATGAATTTTTATCATTTCCCCAGTATATATATATATATATATATATATATATATATATATACGCTTTGCATATATATACATAGTGCATTATTATTTCAGCCGAGTGGATGGTATATTATTTTTCTATATATATATATATATTTTGCTTATAAATATGTATATATTGAATATATTGAGGTATGTTTATATATATGTACATGCACACAATTGCAAGCATATATATACACACATATGCCTAAATCTACAGACACACACCACATATATTATACACATTTATTAGAAAACTATTATAATAAGTAACTAATATATATATATATATATATATATATATATATATATATATATATATATAGATAGAGATATGTATGGATACATAATATGTATATGTATATATATATTATACATACATACATACATATATAAATATAAACATATATACAGTATTTTAACTAATCATATATATATATATGTATATATATTATATACATACATATATATATATATAAATAAAACATATACAGTATATATATATATATATATATATATATATATATATATATATATATATATATATATATATACATATATATGTATGCATATTACAGTATATATGAAATGAGTTATAGCATAAATGTCCTTCCGCAGATTTTTAACTGTAATCAATTCTTCTGTTGAAAAGGGTTTTTTTTAAAAACAACAGTTTTATATTTTCTTTTATAAATCGAAATACTTTTTAGATTTTCGTTTATAAATGAATGTTTTCATCCAGTTTTCAATAATATGATATATTGCGTTTATACAAGACTCACAAAAACGCTTTTAGTATGATAAATTAAAAGGTATTGTTAAATGTTTATCTGTTCTGTATCGTCCCTAGTGTGACGAACTGGCGTAAGCCATTTTTTCCACATAATTAGGAAATAAGATTCAAAGATTTTTTATATTATTCAGAGCTTATTTGTAGTTCATCTTTGGGGGAAATTTAGTTTAAAAATATAACAATACAGACAGCTGAAGTTTTGATATGTTACAGGGTGCCAAAACTGGGAGAATTTTGCCGGAAAACTCAAACACTTCAAAAAAAAAGGGGATACGGCAGTTCGTCAAAACAGGGACGATATGTCCCTTTTAGATACGCACTTTCGGAAACATATATATGGAGCGAAAACTGCCGGAGTAAGTGAGGAAAATCCCCGGCCATTCAGTGGCGAGGAAGTGTTGAATAAGGAACCCAGTTCCTTTGGTTTCCCCAACAAAAGAGACGCCCTAAATCCTTCTCGCGAGGAAAGAGAATCCTCAATACGGCCAGAGTCTACCTCCCAGCTTCCTTCAGGCCCTTGCGTTGAGAGATAAGGCTGCCTCAATCTATGACACTCATCTTCACTCCTCTCTGTAGAGGGCAATTTGTTTCTCTCTCTCTCTCTCTCTCTCTCTCTCTCTCTCTCTCTCTCTCTCTCTCTCTCTCTCTCTCTCTCTCTCTCTCTCTAGATGAGAGGGTTGCCTCATCAGCAATATCAACAAAGGAGTCTTCTACCTTCCTTAAAAAGATCTCTGACCTTCTCTAATGTCACAATGTATGTTTCTTGAGTTTGTTCATAAATTTTTAATTACAGTTTAGGAATTCTTAACGCAGGCACTTTTCCCTCTCCTTGAGGGCGAGAGAAAAGACGCGTAAATTAATCTGGAAGATGTTGTCTGCGCGACTTCCTTTTAAAGACAGTTTCTCTCGAGGAGAATTTCTTGTTGACAGAGAAGGTGGGCTCTCCTGTGTGAGGTGTCGTCTCTACGACGACGTTTTCATAGAAGTCTCTTAAGTAAATGTTGCTTTACTTGCTTTTCTTACATAATGATCATATCCCACGAAACAATGTACTTTACATTCAAAGGAAAATGTTATGGCTCACTAACTGTGTAAGACAAATTGTGCATGGAAATTGTGCCGACAAGGATGCCCTTGATTATGTGTCACATTTATTTTACAAGCGATGCACTGCTAAGGTGTTTCACTTATATAAAATATTGTTTTGCTATCCATTTTATAGGCTTTCTTTATCTTGTCATTCGGTGCAACTTGAATATTGTACTACTGATTCTTGTGTTACAAGGAATGCATAGTTAGCACAGTAGCTTAACATGACCTTTCATATTTTCTGTTATTATAATAAGGATGTGTTATACTATATATATATATATATATATATATATATATATATATATATATGTATATATGTATATATGTATATGTATATGTATGTATGTATATATATATATATATATATATATATATATATATATATATATATATATATATATATATATATATATTAATAATGACATCAATATACAAATAAAGGAAAATACATGAAATCGAGCACATTGCTGTAGCTTACTGTTAAATGAACTTACTGTATATATATACGTTATATATATATATATATATATATATATATATATATGTATATATATTTAATAATAATAAATATATGTATATATATATATATATATATATATATATATATATATATATATATATATATATATATATATATATATATATATATATTAAAATTTATATTTATATATATGTATATACAGATATATATGTGTTTGGTTTCTACAAATTATATACTCATAATTATTTGAGTGTCTTGTGGTTAACTTTCCTATAGTTCCAATGAAATTTTTATCATGAATCAGGTAAATCCGTTATCACAGTTAAGGGAAAGGAATTAGATTTAATTTTTTTTTTAATGAATGTTACTGTTACCCGTGAGTGCTAAAAATCCTACAAGCATTACTGTGTTACTGTGCATTACTGTGAACGGCGTTTGTAACTTATAGTGCAGAGATAAGCGATTTGTAACTTACTTTTATAATGTGCCTTAAAGTTGTGAATTCCGATAATTAACATTAGTAAATCACTAACATTAAAATTTCCCCTCTTCCTTTTCTCCTCCTTTCACTCCAGCTCTCTTGATTCTGGAACAGTAACAGAATTACTCTTATCTCGGTCTTGCCTCCAGGTTTCATGATCTTGAAATGATTTTCTTCTTATTTATATACTAATTTCCATTTGCGTACTTTTTCGCGAATTAAAATTCAAGAAAAAACCAAACGCAAAGCAAATTGTATAGTGAGGAAGAAGTCTGTAGAAAAATAACATTACCGCAGGATATACGTATTTTAGTTTTCTGTAAAAGAAAACTATTGTGCCGTTTTTGTGTGTCCGTCCGCACTTTATTCTGTCCGCACTTTTTTCTGTCTGCACATTTCTGTCCGCCCTCAGATCTTGAAAACTATCGAGGCTAGAGGGCTGCAAATTGGTATGTTGATCACCCACCGTCCAATCATCAAACATACCAAATTGCAGCCCTCTAGCCTCAGGTTTTTATTTTATTTAAGGTTAAGGTCAGCCATAATCGTGCTTCTGGCAACGATATAGGATAGCCCGTGGTTAAAGTTTCATGGGCCGCGGCTCACACAACATCATACAGAGGCCACCGAAAGATAGATCTATTTTCGGTGGCCTTGATTATAAGCTGTAGTGGCTGTACAGAAAACTCGATTGCGCCGAAGAAACTTCGGCGCATTATTTACCTGTTTTCATGTCTCATTCGTTGATTTTCATTTACAGTCAGTTAACAGGCAAAGTGAGGGAAGGAGGAATTTGCTGCTTTTGTCCAAACAAATTCTTACACGCCCTCTCACCTTGTTTGCGAAGAGGTTGTGAATGAGATATTCTTTCTCTTATTCTTAAAAGATACTTATGCAAGAAACTTTATGTAGATAGATAACTTTGATCCATAATAGTAAGAATGTTATTTCGATCATTTACATATTGAAAAGCTTCGTAAATATTGTTTTTGTGGTCACTCTCCTAATGACAAAATATAATAATTATATTTTGTCTTTTACCTACTCTTTAAACGTACATTCCTTTATGAATTATTCTTAAAGGAATTGACGTTCAAAGAGTAGGTAAAACATTTATTTCTCATTAACTATATACATACCACTTCCAAAGTGTGAATTTAAAATATGTCAGTTACAGCTGTTACGTCAAGGCGAAATAAATAATACTTCTGATAATCAAGATTGCCCAGCATATTTCAGAGTACATTCAGAAGTTGATCCAACAGCACGTTCAGTCCCAGTGCTTAGCCTTGGCTGTATCATATATCAAATAGAAAGTATATTAGTAACAAATAATATAACATTATCGTATTACGAAATCTGGGGCATCGGAGATATTATCATTGTTCGCGAAATATCATCATATCCGAACTGTGCACTTTTTCGTAATGTCAGATTAATATTATTGGAAAATACTGACGACAATGCGTTGCCGGCTATAGAATCTTCAGAATTCTCCGGAAACAATGGCTTTAATATTTTCCTATCATTCGAGTGAAGCTGATTATCACGCGGTTTACTTATTTACTCAGTTACTCGCTTGATAATTGAGCATATTTCGTAATTACCTTATTAATATCCTTATCAACTGTGACCTTTAAACATGCTCATTATATTCGCCTGTAAATGAATATCCTGGAATTTTTTATTTAAAGGATTTCTCTGGTGACATTTGATATCTTTTTCTTTTATTCTGCTGCTAGAAATATCGAAAATTTTAGTTTTTTGAAAAAAGAGTACTTCAGACTTTAAGATAAAAAAATTTTTTTTCCTCTTGGCATATTTAGAAAACATAAATTTCCGTGGCTCCCCTCCCCCTCCCCCCACGCTCACGCTTCGTGATTTCTTGTATAGCGATATTCATCACCTGTGGGCGTAAGAAAATGCCATTTGGTTACTTTCTATTTCCTATTTTTGTACATAAATGGGTATCGTGTATTTTTATTATCATCCACATCCATTCAGAGTAAACGATATTTTGAATGAATAAGTATGAACATAACCTGATAAAGTTATCGATGTCGTCGAATTCACTTGTATTTTAAAGATTTGACGATTTTGTATTTTTTACTTCCTTTAGAAAAGGAATATGTACTAAAAGATACTTCAGCGAACTTTGAGCAATTCCTACATAAAGTGCAATCACCCTATTTATGAGTGCCATATTTTCTGCATATTTACTTCCCCCTTCATCGAAGCAGTATAAATCACGGGCCATAAAGCTTGTGGCTTTTTATGTATTGGCTCAAGATGTCTTTACGAGTGACCCAGTCTTAGTATTCTTTACTCTTATATACACTAGATAACTACTCCTATTCAGAATGGACTTGAGCAGGAAATATACGTGTGTACTAAAATGTCAGTAGTGCTACCTTAGCGTTCTAATGTCTGTTCTATTTCTGAGATCAGGTTGTTAAAGTTTCACGAAATGAAAAGAAGCAAAATTTATAACTGCTGTTTTACAATCACAACCGATATTCATCTCTTTATACTAAGTGGGTCCATAACTCGAAATGTTTACTGTATTGATTTTTGTTAAACACTAATCTTTCGAGGGGAAGTTCCGATGGTAACTTGAAGTAATTGAAAAGGGATATATAACTGAAAATTATTATTGTATACAACTAAAAGATGAGGGGTTTATTATTATTATTATTATTATTATTATTATTATTATTGAGTAGATGAAACCTATTCATACGGAAAACCCCACAGAGGCCATTAATTTGAAATTCAAGCTTCCAAAGAATATGGTATTCATAGGTCTTTCTCCTCTAGATCGAGAACGGGATATGCTGTATATCAGGTCCACAATAATATTCAATGGCATTCTTGTTGATATTATAAAAAAGTTACAAAAACTTTCGAACCCTGTCTTGGGTTCATCCTGGGTTTATCTTCAGTCAGACAGGGTTCGAGAGCTTTTGTAATATAATAATTAAGCTCGTGAATATTAATGAACCTAAATAAATATAGTAGTCATTAGGAAGAAACAAGAGGAAGTGAGAAATACAGAAGAAGAGGTAGCATATTAAAAAGAAAAATAAATCAATAAATAGTTAAACAGATAAAAATGTATCAAAATATAAGAAGAATAGTATTAAGGTAATATTGCATTGCATTTTTGCTTGAACTTCTTGGATAGAAGATATTTACTGTATATACATTGATTCAGTGAGTTTAATATTGATTGTAAAAATCCCAATGTAACTTTCCTCACGTTGTAAGATGTATTTTAGCTGCCCTTCTTTTTATTCTTATCATGATATTGGCCAATAAGAAACAGCAGTAACATCATAATAATAGCTAATAATAATAATAATAATAATAATAATAATAATAATAATAATAATAATACACATTCAGTCTCATTTCTAACTGCAACACCTATCTTGAACCCCTGATAACTAGGCAATCTAGATTCGTATAGAATTTGTGTCTTGCAAGAATAGAGAAAAGAGGTAGCTACTTCCGTAACCTTATATACCCATACTGCGAACTACTAGAGTCGATAACAGCCAGGTACATAATTCGTAGCACAAGTTAGTGGTTTAGGTCAACGGAGGTACAGAGTGATTAATCGGAATTGGGAAAAGGGGATGAAACTTTAGGGCTCTCGCGCCGGTGAAATGAGAGTCACTACAATTTAAGCAATATATATATATATATATATATATATATATATATATATATATATATATATATATATATATATGTGTGTGTGTGTGTGTGTGTGTGTGTGCGTGTGTATATAAATATATGTACATATGTATATGTAAATATATAAACACATATAGACATACATACATACATACATACATAATTTTCGGTAAAATAACCGGTCTCAAAAGAATTTCCGCGTGTTTGGAATATTGCTCTTATTCGTAGTGTCAGTTCCTTTCTTTTTCCTGGCCAAAGTAACATTAATGTGTATCCCCTCAGCAAAAAGAGTGACGTTCTAATTCTCTCTAGCAAGGAATGAGAATTTTTAATGAGACTCAGTAACACCTTCAGGCTTCCGTAAGGCCTCGGGTTGCAGTAAGTTGAAAGCAATCATGGCCTTATCTATCTCCTTCCTGAGAAGGGAGGTTGGTTCTCTAGGGACTCTCTCTCTCTCTCTCTCTCTCTCTCTCTCTCTCTCTCTCTCTCTCTGATGATTTGAAGAGAAGTTGTCTACAATGTAAATAAACAGATGTTTCACCTACTTAAGACCTGGCCCTCCTTACGGCACAACGTACGTTTCTTGAGTTTGTTCATCAATTCTTGATGAATTTTGAAAACTTTACCGTAGGGTATTTTTTCTTTTTTCTCCTTGAAGAAGACAGGAGCGTTCACGAGGAAATGAAATTAGGAATTTTGTCTGTTTCAATACTTTAGAGATACCACTTTCTTTCAAGAGGGATTTCTGTTGACGGAGAAGGTAAGATCTTGTGCCTGAAGGCGTTATATCTGAGTTTTTCAGTATTATCTTACATGCATTAAGGAGCACAATTCATAAGCGAACGAAAGTTAATTGCCCGTGTCTTTATATTTCGTGACAGAAAAGACACACGGTATTGACTAGGTACAGCAACTTAATATTTCAGAATGTGTGGATAACTAGTTACGTCGTGTGCTCTTTGTCTGCTTTGAATTGATGTTCTTTAGTCTGATACTTGCATTTATTTTCAGACTACATTCATTTTATGATTTATTTCAAAATATATTTTCGTAATGAGTGACTATAGTTCACTGTGTTTCATTTGGTTGAGCTCATCTCATACTTCCTCTTCAGCAATACGAGTAAATCTTCTTATGGAACAATACACAGTGAAATGCGATGGAACTATTGTAAAACAATCACGTAATAGCTTCGAACTCGAAAATAAATTCATAATAAGATATAAAGTCTTGCAATGCCATAAAGAAAGGACTCGACTGTGTAGGAAGCTTAGGTTTTGTAAAAATTACAATAAATTACCTCTAGTTTTTTTGCAGCCCAGTAAACGACAAAAAGTTTAATCCGATCTTCGTTTAGTCTGGTTTGAAAAGCTTATCATGTGAAAATACTTACTGGCTTTTCATTTATTTTTTGTTCATTAATATAACACACTTTATAAGATTAAACTTCATTGCACAGGGAAGCTCTTCAGAGGTAGACACTGCAGAAATATATTCAGCAGTTCCAATAATTTTCGAGAATTTACCGTCTTTGCATATGGTGATTTGAATTATTCGAATTCTTTTTCACTTAGTTTCAGGCAGTAGCTTTCTGACTTGAGATACTGATAATCGCCACTTAAGGAACCGTCTAGAATTCTAAAACTATTTTGGTCATAAATCGTTTTATTTTAATCGATGCATTGCATGAAAGTATTTTCTTAGCTATGGAGAAGCAAAAACCATTGAAATTTCATTTTGCTGCTTTACGACTGCGCATGCTTTCTTAGCTACAGAGTTGTGAAAACAAGCACAAATTATCATTTTTTTTTCTTTTATACTTGCAAATATCAGTTTTACTAATGCAGATGTAAAAACTGATATTTACCAGACGGCATAAAAAGAAAAAAAATGATATCATTTTTTTCTTTTGTGCAGAATATCAGTTTTACATCTGCAGATGTAAAACTGATATTTGCAGACGGCATAAAAGAAAAAATGATAATTTGTGCTTGTTTTCACAACTCTGTAGCTAAGAAAGCATGCACAGTAGTAAAGCAGCAGCAAAATTAATTTTCAATGGTTTTTGCTTCTCCACAGGTAAGAAAATACTTTCATGCAATGCAGTTCGAGAGGGTAAACTAAAAATGAAGCACTGAACGATTTATGACCAAAATAGTTTTAGAATTCTAGACGGTTCCTTAAGTGGCGATTATCAGTATCTCAAGTCAGAAAGCTACTGCCTGAAACTAAGTGAAAAAGAATTCGAATAATTCAAATGGTATGAAAAATGGGATATGTGGAATATCAGGCATTTTGATACCTGTTTTCATCCAAAGAAAAATATATCTCTGAATACGGCAGTTAGTTGATTTTTGGGAGAATTTATTGATAGATCTTTAAATAATGTAGTTTTAAAGTACAGTTTATTAAAAATGAAAAAGACCACTTAAATATTCTTTCACAAGTCAGAGTTTCATCATGTTTGTTTCAAATCTGGATCATTTCACATATTAATAATAATAATAATAATAATAATAATAATAATAATAATAATAATAATAATAGTTTTGCTGCTGAATGGCTATTATTCATCTTGTTTGTTTTAAATCTAGATCATTTCACATAATAATAATAACAATGATAATAATAATAGTTTGGTGCTGAATGGCTGTTATTCGTCATGTTTGTTTGTAATCTGGATCATTTCACATGCATTACAACAACAACAACAACAACAACAACAATATTAATAAAACATAATTTAGTAGCTCCCACTCTTAATAATCTTCAGAAATGTTTAAACCCTTGCTGTTGAAGACGCCCCTCGGCCAGTTACAATCCAACTGAACCTTGACTCGTGTGTGTTCCATTTTTTGATACTGTGGGGTGACATTCAGCCAGTCTGGGAATGAAAGACGCGCTTACGTTCTCAGAGTCTCAAGACAAAGTGTCAAGGGAAGATTTTGCGCTTTTCTCTCGTTTCACAATAGCGATTAATTCTTTTTTATATTTTCCCCGAGCCCTATTTCATTGTGCGTCATCCCATAAGCCTTTAAGTCTCCCATTCCCCTTTCTGTGCTTGTATTCATGCTACTGCATAATCTGCCCGCTCTTTTTTAGTCCTCCTTTTAGCCTTTAGCTTTCGACACTCAGATATGATACTGTAAATTTCCCCCCCTGGCTAAAAATAGAGAATACGCTTATGCGTGTTGTCGTTGGTCGCTCTGCAAAAAGTTCTTTAGATGAATTTAATGTCATCTTTGATTCTCTATGGGGATTTAGGAGGGGAAGCCGTAGCGTGAAGCATATCTCTATTGTATTGCCTAAATACGAGCCCTCTTTAAAATCTTGGGTGGGAAAGACTAAGAGATAGAGGCTAAAATGATGGTAGAAGTATACATAATTATATATAAATATAAATATATATATATATATATATATATATATATATATATATATATATATATATATATATATATATATACTGTATACATATTTCCGCTGACGCTAAATGACCCATTTATTTAAAAATTAAATTGGTTTTCTTAGTTCCCTAAAACAGCCAACTAAAAAGGCTTTTCCAGATAATTAACGGAAAATCTCCTGAAAGCTGCCTCATCTCGTAATATCAAGGTGATAAAAAAAACCCTTAATATGCATCCATTTCCGCTACTTGATCCGGACCTACCTAGTAGAAATCAAACCGGATCTTCCGTGACCTATGACCCACCTCTCCACAAAATATAATGAAAGTTCATCTTAAAACCTTCCCGTATGCAGACTGATACCCGATGTCGGTTGAACTGAAATCCACAAATAATATTTTTCAGTTTCTAGCAAAAGAACAGACAACGTACTTTCGACTTCGTTTCAGGAGGCAATTATGAACACCCAAACACTTAAGAGAAGGACCCATTGGTGCCTTCCTTTTAGTCTTACAGTTATTCCTGGTAGACGGCCAGAAGCCCTGAAAGGTCAGGTCATGAATTTTCATTTCCCTGAAGCGCAATTCCTTAGTCTTTATACGTAAAGACATTCATGCGCTTTGCATTCTAACAGCCGTGTGGACTGCCTTATTTTTCTGCTCTAAGTAATGGGTATTTTTCTTTCCCCCGAGGTATCCTGAATAATTTCAGACGTATATTTCTCTAGGGTATACGTGCATATACAAACACACACTCATACCTACCTACCTACCTGTGGACACACTCCTATACACACACGCACTTTTTATGTATGTGTATATGTATATGTATATGTAATGTATATATATATATATATATATATATATATATATTATATTTATACATATATATATGATAAATATATATATATATATATATATATATATATATATATATATATATAGAGAGAGAGAGAGAGAGAGAGAGAGAGAGAGAGAGAGAGAGAGAGAGAGAGAGAGAGAGAGAATTCTCAGTAAAATACATACGTTCCATTCACATATCTTGACTTTTGAATAAGAGTTACGGCAGAAATGGGAACACTGAAGAGAGAAGTCTGAAGTCAAAATAAAAGAAAAAATGTGATGATTATATACCAGCAAAGGAAGACCAAAAGGGGGAAGGCGAATGCAAAGGATTATGTGGCAACAAACAATATAAAAATAAGTTCTCAAAACAGTACCACCATTGATCATGCGATGACAATACGGTAAAAAATAAAGAAAGATATGTCCATGTAGCTAACGCATCTACTCGGTTATACCTAACTGGAGACAGAACTTTTCATATTTGCGTCACAGGAAGATCCCTATATCCATTCTGAAGTGCAGTTAAAGCAGATTGAGTGGAAGAAGTCCGCAGTGTTCTTAGGACTGAAAGCTGAGCTGGAGAAGCAAGACCCAAAACAAACAAAGCATTCTAACACTGACATGGAGCCAGTATCTGACGGGACTCCTATTCAACAGGAAGCAGTTCTCGTCTGCCGAAGCCGAGAAATAGAATATAAAGTGTTTCGCTGCCTCTGTAGCCTTGACAGCCTTCGAGCACCAATTAGGGCGCTTTACCCTGCGCGACTCCTGCTCCTTCTGAGTAAGGGGAAGTAGTTCTCGAGGACCCCGGTCGAAAAATGGAATACCAAATGAATCTCCCGATGAAGTGTTTGGACAATCCCGACATTTTTAATTTCATCGGAAAGTACTAACATTGACTCAAAGGAGAATCATCTGCCTTGAACGTGGTATTCCAGGTTCTTAATTGCTCCGCTACGGAGAGGGGAAGTCGAAACTCAGAAAATAGAGTACTTGTAAATATGTTCAGTGTGTTTCATTGGAAGCGCAGCTGGAATGTTGGAGTACATTTTCTGATATTCTTGTGTTCTTAACAAAAGTTGAAAGACAAATGAGACTGGAAGTGATCCGTAAAGATTCCTGACAATGTAATGCGTAAAGTTATTGCAGTGAAGTGAAACGGTACGTGAATTTGATCAGTGGTAGTGAAAATTATATATATATATATATATATATATATATATATATATATATATATATATATATATATATATGTGTGTGTGTGTGTGTGTGTGTGTGTGTGTGTGTGTATATATACAGTATATTATATATATATATATATATATATATATATATATATATATATATATATATATATATAGTATATATTTCGTCGTTGCTAATTAACGCCAGTGAAAAAAACTGAGTTTTTATTGCATCACGAGAATATCATTTACCATTTTTACATACGCCTGAAAGTTCAAAAATGTGTGAACGCATGTATGACGTATGGTTTTACATTTCAAAAACCAGAAGAAAAAGGCACAGGGCAGTCATCGATATTCCAGATGACGATATTTTCTTGATAACGTATGTGTTATCTAATTAGTTATCGTAATCACCCGGGATTTCTCATGATTATTTTAGGGTCGGCGCATAGAAAGTCATTCAAGTTTAATGAGTCATCGAAGAATGCAAGCGAGAAAGATGTAATCTTACAACTGAATTTTCAGTTGTATGTGGAAATACATAACAGAACTTTTGCAAAAGGGAAAATAATTAATTTCAACCCTCTGGCAATTGCTACGAAGAACAGCCTCAATGTACTGTTACGTATCTTCTCATGAGAGAGTTATAGCATATACGCTTAGCCATCATTCTAATATGAACCATGTTACGAAACAACATTGACTTAAGAAAATCCTCTAAAAAACAAAGCAAAAAAACACCATTAAGTACACCCTCACACCTACGGACACGGGTTTTCTGTGTAGATAAATACAAAGGCCCCTGATATGCTCACATAAACGAGATTCCCAAACTGCTTTAATCGCCGTCCTGTGTCATAATGTCAGGGAAGCTTTTACGGACAAACTTAAGAGACCCTATGACAATACGGGGGCTACATTTGCAGATATTGCCGGGGACGGAGGAGAGAGAGAGAGAGAGAGAGAGAGAGAGAGAGAGAGAGCGAGAGAGAGAGAGAGAGAGAGGAGTATGGACGGGCTTCAGATTGAGACAGCCTTATCGCGCAACCTCAAGGCTTTATGGTTGTCCAAGGTACACTGAGGACTTCTTGAGGATTCCCATTCCTTGCGTGTAGGATTTAGGTCGTCTCTTTTGTCGGAGAAGCCGTTTAAATGTTGGCATATCCAGTTGAGAGACGGGACTGGCGACGATATCCTTCTACACAGCCAAACCAAACCGAGTTAGGACGTTGGTGGATAACCTCGTGGATTCAGTGCTCTATTCTTATCGATATGCAAGATACTACGGACGCATACTTGAGGGTTTCCTAGCATACATTATTGGGAAACGCAGGGAGAATTCGAGGAGACCAATAAACGTTCACAATCTAGCTTAAAATTTGCTCATATATTACACATATATATATATATACACACATATATAATTTATGTATATCTGTATGTATATTTATT
The DNA here is from genome assembly GCF_040412425.1 of Macrobrachium rosenbergii. Taxonomy (NCBI): domain Eukaryota; kingdom Metazoa; phylum Arthropoda; class Malacostraca; order Decapoda; family Palaemonidae; genus Macrobrachium; species Macrobrachium rosenbergii. The sequence continues at coordinate 9,957,079 of NC_089752.1, forward strand.
TATTTATATATATATATATATATATATATATATATATATATATATAAATCTACATACTATCAAAATATACATAAATTATATATGTGTGTATATATATATGTAGTATAAAACTTTAAAATAGCCATTCCCTCTAAACTGGTGAATCGTGGATAAGCCCCTTAAGCAAAACACTTCCACAACATTAGCTGCTTCATAAACCTACTGAGAAGGCTCGTCAGCGGCGCGTCTCAATGGCTCCTGCCTCATCACAGGCACAGTCTCAATCCTCTGTATCTTGAACACGGACTCTCACTCTTCCTGAATATTAAGGCCCTTCCCCTCTAGTACCTCTTCTTCTCCTCCCTCCTCATAACACTTGTGAATCACGCGTACTTTTCATCAATCTGTTGTCCCCCATTCCTCCATTCTTTCCACATGAGCAGACCATCTCATAACACACTGATCCATCCTTTCTCCTATGTATCCCCGTCTGACCCGTTCTTCTTCGTATCTCTCCATTTCTCGCCCTTTCAGTTCATCTCAAGTAACCTTTTATATTCCATTCCCATTCAACGTCGCTCTCCATTTCTATAAAGGATATCTTTCCCCACCAATCCCCTCACACATTCCCACCCTGGCTTTCTTAGAAACTGCAGGTTTCTTCTTTTTATTATATATATATATATATATATATATATATATATATATATATATATATATATATATATATATATATATATATATATACGTGGAGAGAGAGAGAGAGAGAGAGAGAGAGAGAGAGAGAGAGAGAGAGAGAGAGAGAGAGAGAGAACTGTCGTAGTAGAAATGGCAGAGCTGACGATACGATATGCAATAGTGTAGATTTTTCCCATATATATATATATATATATATATATATATATATATATATATATATATATATATATATATATATATATATATATGCGTAATGTGTGTAATAATATTGTGTATTTCATCAGGTTTGATACGAAATTAAAAAAATAATGGAGACAATCGATTAAAAATCATAACAAGGCAAAAACTAAATTATTATAACCATTTCTTGGAAATATGTTGTACTAGGCAGTAACTACTTAGTAAAGTATTACCCAGCTTTGTCTTTTATAATTTCGTAGCCTAACTTTTACATAAAGATGTTAGCAAGCGAAAGTACTAACATAACTTATTAAAGATAAAACAATAATTGATGATTTGAGAGTTCATGAAGATTAATGCTTAGTCTCTCTCTCTCTCTCTCTCTCTCTCTCTCTCTCTCTCTCTCTCTCTCTCAGTGTTTATTGTACTTCCTTTTCACCAACGTAAGAGATAGATGCAAGTATTATTGAAATAGGGGAAGATAAACAACTTTCTTTAACAAAATAAAAGAAGAAAGGTAAAATATGCGCCGAAGTTTCTTCGGCGCAGTCGAGTTTTCTGTACAGCGCATAATCAAGGCCACCGAAAATAGATCTATCTTCAGGTGATTCAGTATAGCTGCATAGCTGCACCATGGAACTTCCTCAGCCGGCGTGTGGCCTGTGTTGTTGCGTTGCCAGAAGCACCATTATGGCTAATTCAAGCCCTGAATATAATAAAAACTACTGAGGCTAGATGGCTGCTATTTGGTATGTTTGATGATTGGAAGGTGGATCATCAACATACTAATTTGCAGCCCTCTAGCGTCAGTAGGTTTTAAGATCTGTGGGCGACAGAAAAAGTGCTGACAGAAAAAAGTGCGGACGGACAGACAAAGCCGGCACAAGAGTTTTCTTTTGCAGAAAACTAAAAGCAAGAGGTCAGTTCTTAGGAAAAGGAACCTACTGAAATTCCTTTCCAGCCGTAATGGTGTTAAACCTATTAACCGGGGCCCGAGAGAGCACTACACGAGCGCAGCACTAAAACCAATGGAGCGGAATTGAAGAACAAAAGGTTTTGACAGATAGAGCCACAACATTCAACCGAGTACTTAAGGGTATTGGATATTGGGGCAGAAGACATTTAAGTGGAAAGGGCAATGATTGTTTTTGGTTTTTTATTTCCTTAAGACTCAGAGCTAAATGTATATGTATAAGTAAATTTACTTATACTTGTGCGAGTCTGTTGTTATGACTCAATAATGAAATACCTAATAATGATACTCATACTCTTTCTTCCATCTTATTTTCCACACTCTCCTAACAATTGATTCATATTGCAACTGCGAGGTATTCCTCCTGTTACACCTTTCAAACCTTTTCTTGTCAACTCCCATTTCAGCGCTGAATGACCGCATAGATCCCAGTGCTTGGCCTTTGGCCTAACTTCTATATTCGATTCAATATTCAATTCAGTAATGGTAGTACGTAATTGTAGTTATATCTTATATGTATATGTGTATGTGTATACTGAAGAGGGCAGGATGTAAAATATTACGATTAAAGCTAATTAGAATATCGCAGAGAAACTTCACAAGGTGAAATTTTAATGTGGCAAAAAATATTTCTCTTTTATTAGCGATGTCAATTCAAAGTAACCAGTTATTTCTGTATTATGAAAACGATATACCTATAAAAGTAAACTATAGATTGATAAATGAAAAGCCCAGTTTAATGGTGCTCTTTATATCAAGGAAATAGATGAAAAATTCATGTTTGAGACATAAGTATTAATTATTAAAACCGGGATATCCAAGTTACAGTCTCGAAATCGTTGATCGAAACGCTATGCGTCAGTGAGGAGTGAAATTGTAAAAGGAGTCCTGGATACTTTTCAAAGTATGAATTGTAGGAGATATATTCAGCCATTAATAAATAGAAATCTCAACCTATAAATTATCGTGAAAATATCTAGAGTATAATAATTATTTCATATTACGTAATTTACTAAGACTTAAAAAAAAGGTTTTAATAAATGTGAAATTATGCTTAATAAAGGTATGAATATTTATGCAATATTCTCTGTAAAGTCTTTTGTAAAGATATGTATACGTAGAAATTTCATCTAATGTATATGGCTCATAGCTGGAATAAAGGATTCAGATATTACACAAAAGAAGTATGCAGTTGCAAATGAATTCATTAAAAAGATAATACTCGGTTGCATCCGGGAAATGCAAATCTTGAAGGGAAGAAATTCATCCCTTCCTTCGTCGCTGAGAACACTATTGACTCTGCCTATGAAACAATGTGTGGGAGAGCCCTTCAAAAGGTCTCCAGTTTGCAGAAGCACTTGAAACGCTTCTTTCCCCCCGGGGAGCGAAAGGTTCGAGATGGAGGAATACCAGCACTGTTTGCCTTTGTGTCAGTGATTATCAAACATCCGGAACACAAACACACGAACACACACACAGATCTTTGAAGATCTCGAATGGTAGTCGGGACTAGGAAAGGATTTCGAAGTTTCACTTTTAATCTGGATATGGAAGCACGGAATGAGCAGTCGGATTTTTTTCTTTTTCTTTATTATCATTCCCGTAAGTGGGTGGTGCCGCCAGTGCACCTCACGCGATGCACTGTAGGCATTACTTAAGTTCTTTGCAGCGTTCCTTCGGCCCCTAGCTGAAAACACTTTTCATCCCCTTTTACTGTACCTCCGGTCGTATTCTCTTTCTTCCATCTCACTTTCCACGCTCTCCTAAAAAAAAATTTTTTCAGTGCAACTGCGAGGTTTTCCCTCCTGTTACACCTTTAAAAACTTTTTTTACTATTAATTTCCCTTTCAGCGCTGAATGACCTCATAGGTTCCAGCTCTTCGCCTTTGACCTAAATCTTATATTCCATTCCATTTATCTATCTCCCTGTCTTTCTACTTAACTGTGGCGTAATTAATTTTTCGATCACGTCTTCTCTCTCATGCGTTACTCGTTCTGTTTTTTTTTTTTTTTTTCTAAGAGAAGAGTAACTGACGTAAGCTGCTTAATTTTATCGCAAAATGTGCTCGAGACACAAAATCTCTTGAGACAAAAATAATCCCATCGACAAACACAACTTCGGTATGTAATTTTCCAAAAACTTTCTGCATTACTCAAGATTATCTTATATTCAATAATATTATGACCTCCTCTTTTTAATCATAGTGTTTAATAGGATAAGGCTGCAAGACCCCAAACCCTATAGATGGCCTAATAAGATTTTGTCATTCATTGGAGTCATCCTTTCACACAGACACCAGTTTATTTGGGTGTCAGGAGTTATTGGACACACACACACACACACACACATATATAGTATATATATATATATATATATATATATATATATATATATATATATTTATATATATATATATATATATATATATATATATATATATGTATAGATTCTTTAACTTACAAAGTACAAGCTTTCGAAGACCTACAGTCTTCTTCTTCAGGTACCTAATACGAATGTGCTGAATATATATACACAGTGAAGTTCTATGGCTACTTTGTGATATATACATGTGTGTATGTGTATACACGTGTGCGTGTGTGTGTGTGTGTGTACCCAGGGCGAGAGCGGATGGATTCGCATGATCCGTTAAGGACCTACTGTACCTCTTTCGACTTAAACAATGAACAGGTTTATGGTAATTAGTCGATTCCCTTGGATCCCAACCGGTATGAAAATGGTCTTGAGGCTAGCAATGTCATTCCAAGAATTACTTAGAAACGAGAGGCTAACACGTTCTGGAGGCGCCTTCCTTGAGGCCAAAAAGCGTATAATAAAAATATGTATATGCGAGTATCTATATGCTGTTGAGTGTTTCTGCATGGAAGTAATCAATCAACCACGAGTATATATCCAAGTATTATTGTTTGGGTAGTGTACTGAAAGAGAAACAGCCATATACACTGACGGCTGTTAAAGACTTGCGTGTGTGATATAATCAATGAGGAAAACGTGACCTCTCTCTGTTTACTCGGGATGTGAATTCGAGTCCCGGTACCGGACATCAAAGTTGCTTCGTATGTCTTGCATTTGGATCGAAGGCTTTGTAATGACAAGCGCATCCGGAAAGTGTGACGAATTCGAGAAGTTAAGAGGGCATCGTGGTTTTTGCACTGACATATAAAAACTCGTTTCTTATGATCAGAAAAGAAATCATGATGCATTGCAAGAATGAAGTAATTGAAAACATTTCTTTGAATGCGGTTAAGGTATATATCCAGCGGTGCAAAATATATGATCCCAAATCGACGCAGATGCCAATTTAGGCGTCCCTCAAACACCGTTATGTGACGACAATAAGCGCCCGGGCTCAAAACTGGTCACGTCTCCCGTGTTTGTATTTGAGGGAGATCGAAACGAACGTAAGAAAGGGAAGAGGTTGCGTTTCCCTTTCTGAAACGATGAAAACACGAGTCTTAATGTGTTAATTGTTTTTTTCTTTCCTAATAAGTGATCTCTTCTTTCTTTGTTTCCTATTATCTTCTGTTACTTTGAAGTGAAAACCAGTTTCTTTGGAAGTTTGAATTTCAAGTCAGTGTTCCATAATAATAATAATAATAATATCGAGACATTACAAGTATGAAACAGGCGAGTATTTCAGATTAGATGTAAGGAATGAAAACAGTCTTGTGCTTTTCATGTGAACAGGGTCCAACTTCTGAATAATAATAATAATAATAATAATAATAATAATAATAATAATAATAATAATAATAATAATAATAATAATAATATCGAGACATTACAAGTATGAAAACAGGCGAGTATTTCAGATTAGATGTGAGAATAGAAACAGTCTTGTGCTTTTCATGAACAGGGTCCAACTTCTGAATAATAATAATAATAATAATAATAATAATAATAATAATAATAATAATAATAATAATGTCGAGACATTAGAAGTATGAAACAGGCGAGTATTTCAGATTAGATGTAAGGAAAGAAAACAGTCTTGTGCTTTTCATATGAACAGGGTCCATCTTCTGAATAATAATAATAATAACACACAACACATAATAATAATAATAATAATAATAATAATAATAATAATAATATCGAGACATTAAAAGTATATGAAACAGGCGAGTATTTCAGATTAGATGTAAGGAATGAAAACAGTCTTTTGTGCTTTTCATGTGAACAGGGTCCAACTTTCTGAATAATAATAATAATAAATAATAATAAATAATAATAATAATAATAATAATAATAATAATAATAATAATAATAATAATATCGAGACATTACAAGTATGAAACAGGCGAGTATTTCAGATTAGATGTAAGGAATGAAAACAGTCTTGTGCTTTTCATGTGAACAGGGTCCAACTTCTGAATAATAATAATAATAATAATAATAATAATAATAATAATAATAATAATAATAATAATAATAATAATAATAATAATAATAATAATATCGAGACATTAGAAGTATGAAACAGGCGAGTATTTCAGATTAGATGTAAGGAATGAAAACAGTCTTGTGCTTTTCATGAACAGGGAATCAACTTCTGAATAATAATAATAATAATAATAATAATAATAATAATAATAATAATAATAATAATAATAATAATAATAACAATAATATTTCGAGACATTACAAGTATGAAACAGGCGAGTATTTCAGATTAGATGTAAGGAATGAAACAGTCTTGTGTTTTCTTATGAACAGGGTCCAACTTCTGAATAATAATAATAATAATAATAATAATAATAATAATAATAATATCGAGACATTAGAAGTATGAAACAGGCGAGTATTTCAGATTAGATGTAAGGAAGGAAAACAGTCTTGTGCTTTTCATGTGAACAGGGTCCATCTTCTGAATAATAATAATAATAATAATAATAATAATAATAATAATATCGAGACATTAGAAGTATGAAACAGGCGAGTATTTCAGATTAGATGTAAGGAATGAAAACAGTCTTGTGCTTTTCATGTGAACAGGGTCCAACTTCTGAATAATAATAATAATAATAATAATAATAATAATAATAATAATAATAATATCGAGACATTAGAAGTATGAAACAGGCGAGTATTTCAGATTAGATGTAAGGAAGGAAAAGTCTTGTGCTTTTCATGAACAGGGTCAACTTCTGAATAATAATAATAATAATAATAATAATAATAATAATAATAATAATAATAATAATAATAATATCGAGACATTAGAAGTATGAAACAGGCGAGTATTTCAGATTAGATGTAAGGAATGAAACCAGTCTTGTGCTTTTCATGTGAACAGGGTCCAACTTCTGAATAAGAATAATAATAATAATAATAATAATAATAATAATAATAATAATAATAATAATAATAATAATAATATCGAGACATTACAAGTATGAAACAGTAAGTATTTTCAGATTAGATGTAAGGAATGAAAACAGTCTTGTGCTTTCATGTGAACAGGGTCCAACTCTGAATAATAATAATAATAATAATAATAATAATAATAATAATAATAATAATAATAATAATAATAATAATATCATCGAGACATTGGAAGTATGAAACGGGCGAGTATTTCAGATTAGATGTAAGGAAGGAAAACAGTCTTGTGCTTTCCATATGAACAGGGTCCATCTTCTGAATAATAATAATAATACTAATAATAATAATAATAATAACTTCGAGACATTACAAGTATGAAACAGGCGAGTATTTCAGATTAGATGTAAGGAAGGAAAACAGTCTTGTGCTTTTAAATGAAGTCAACGGAAGGAGTTAACATATGGATGGATAAAGGGAGTATTTTGTTCTCATATGCGAGCCCTATGAAATCTTTTACAATGATTATAAATAAGGAGAAAGGCGCACTTTGTTGTTTTACAAGCAAATGTGAGTAAGGGAGTCTTTCAGAACGAATATAAAAAGGAAATTGGCGTTTTTTCTTCTTGTAAATAAAGACCAACAGAAAGGAAAACCTGGGCGAGCACAGAAAAGGGAAACGAGCGTATTTGTTTCGTGAAACGAAACGCAACAAAGAAGGATAAAAACAAGAGAGTCGTTTTCAAGCTCTAGATTTAGGGAGTCATTGAGGACTACTCAAATTAACTGGGGAAAAGATCGTTTTTTTTTTTCAGGAATTTGAATAAACGAAAAGCAAAATGAAAACAAAGGAGGCTTTTCTGAAAAACTAGAGAAATAGAAGCTATCTTAATATTCTTAATGTAAAAACTTTTATAAAGTGGGAGTAATGAAGGTTGTGCAGACCTTTCAACGAAGAGAAAATATCAATTTTCGGAGGTGTAATTTTCAAATCCAATTAGAGTTATTAAATTGAATAATTGTTTTACTAAAATATTGAGAGGAATATCTTTTAGAAGTCCAGTTTGATAAATCAAAAGCAAAATGTTTCACGCATCCACGGGAATCTAATTTCGGTACTCAGCATTCATTGTTTGCCTTTAATTAGCAAACAAAAGACGAGCATTAACAAATAAAGATAATAGTGTTTTTCGAGATATCAAAAGCCGAAATTTGTCTTAAATATACGCAGTCTAATTTATTTTTAGTTCCTTATCTAAGGAAAGGATATAATTTATAGCTTCTAAGTTTTAACAACGTAATGCAATTTGATAATCCGAACTTTGGTGCGATTACATTAAATTTCCAACATCAAAAGTACATATTATATCACTTCAGATTTGGTGAAGTACAGTATATGTATGTATATATATATATATATATATATATATATATATATATATATATATATATATATATATATATATATATACAACATGAAATGCTTTAAAATGCATTGAATTATTTGTCCTATAGGTTTAACTAATCTATAATATTGTGACTATACATGCCTTATTCAGTTAGAGACGGAATGAATTTCCAAACAGTGGTGAAATCCTTGATTTGTATGTGTGTGTGTGTGTGGCTGTGTGCAAGGGTTTGTGTGGGTGTGCGAGGGTGTGTTAGCAGGTGTGGGTGTGTGAGTAGTTTTAAAAAGGAGTTTGTGAGAGAGAGTTTGAGAGAGAGAGAGAGAGAGAGAGAGAGAGAGAGAGAGAGAGAGAGAGAGAGATAATAGCAAAGTTTTAAAGCACACATTTGGTTATTACTTCTACATCAGCATCATTTCATACTTTAGAGAATTACACCATCTAACCTTTTTGCCTGAAGACAGTCAATGTCTATATCGAAGGAGAGCCTATAGAAGACGTTCCTTTCCTTCCCTTACTAAAGACGGCTTATACAAAATCGATCAGTAACGTCAAAGAGACGAATTCATATCGATTAGTGAATTAACCCGATACGTCCCTCAGAAACTTATAAATTTTCTTTCATTCGAAGCTATGTGGTGGTTATCATTACTCCTGTAATGTGTAATACTCTCATCGTTTCTGAAATCAAGTGTATTTCAGTATCACATAAGGGAAAGGTCACGGGTTCGATTCCGGAGCAAGCCGAAACGCTTCAGCCGCTTTTCGTTCAATGCCATTGAGCCCTCTGTCGATTTAAGCACCGAATGATGCGCCTGGTCGTTATCCGACTGTGGTAGGTCGCGACTAGGGCGGGGAAGGGTAGTGGTTAGGATCAAATATATTAAGAACGTGTGTGTATGTATATATATACACATATGTATTTATAATACAACATATATATATGTATATATATATTTATATATATATTTATATATATAGGGTTAGGAATCTCAACTCTATTAAGAGCGCGTGTGCATATAAATTATAACTAATATATATATATATATATATATATATATATATATATATATATAAAATTTATATATATACACATATATATGTACTTTTAATACAACATAATGTATACAGTATATATATATATATATATATATATATATATATATATATATATATATATATATATATGTAGAAGCTACTGGTCACTTTTTTACCAGATACATAAGTAATTGTAATAGCCACAGTTCGAGAAGTTAAGAGGGCATTGTGGCTATTACAATTACGTGTATATATATATTTATATATATATATATATATATATATATATATATATTAGATACTATTTAGCGTACGACACACTTTCTGCAAAGCCGCCCATAAGGATATTGGCTATAGGGCTGATCCCTTCATCTTCTAGGTACCCTGTACATAAAACCAAAGGGTAACATGTAAGAAGTCATAAGCAGGTCTCATCGGTAATGGTCGTCATAATATATACATATAAATACGAAAAATTTCCTCCCAAGCAAAACTTGCCACATCTTCCTGTGCCTCCTTAAACATTATTATCCTTTCAACATTATCCTTGAATTAAAATCCATTAAAATTGAAAGCATAAATGGTTTGCTCACTCAATATCCATTTCTCATTTAAAAGTTAAAACTTGGTTTACGAATCACTTTTTACATTTTGTCTTCTGAGTTCTGCGACAGCTTTTTCAACCTAAGAACTCTTGAGAGGCTTCCTCTGCCCTTCTCAGATTGCTTATTCTTTGGAAAAATCTTTTTATTCATTGTATCGTCTTTAGTGACATTTACTTCAAGTATGAGAGAATAGCCAGCCATCTGTTGCCCCTCCACAATCATTTACGTGCTCTGTCCATTCGTTCTTGCTTTAAATCTTCAGCTGAAAACCCTTATTGACAGTTACCAGACTAATAAACCCAAGAGGACTCTAAAGGGGAATCAGCCTACAGAGAGAGAGAGAGAGAGAGAGAGAGAGAGAGAGAGAGAGAGAGAGAGAGAGAGAGAGAGAAGTTATAGGAAAAGGCAATAAGTAAATGAATATGAGGGAATAGAAGAAGAAGAGAATGAAACCGATGCACCTGAAATTTAGGAGACATAAGAAGAAAGCAGGAATGAATTTGCTCCTTGCTTAAATATTTGGAGATCAGAAGATTCCACAACTGTACCAGGCAACCTATTCCACATTTTAGTTGTAGCCAAGATATAAAACTCCTTGGAAGCTGAGTAGTATTAAACCTGACACTAGAAAACGACACAGTTTGCAGCAGCGGCAAACTGCCTTACTGTCCTGTTGTCCTTATGACGCTTGTGGAGATAAACCAATCATCGTTATTCCAGCTCCCAGTTTTCCTCTCTCTTCTCTTCGCATCTACATTTTCTATTCATCCCCATAATTCCCTCATCACTCCACTTAACGTCGCACCCTTGCCACAAAAAAACAGTGACTTTTACGTCATTCCAGACACTCCTCCTCCGTCCATAGACTTTCACCCACCCTTTACTCCCATCGTAAAGCTGTTTCATTGCTCGTAACAGACTGCTGTCTGTCCCGTATGTCTCTATTCCAATTGCCTCGTCGCCACTCCTACAACACTCCTTCACGAGATCTGTAGTAGATGCTGAAGGCATCGGAACCGTTTATGGAATGGAATATAGAGTTTAGGCCAAAGGCCAAGCCTTGGGACCTATGAGGTCATTCAGCGCTGGAAAGGGAATTGGGACTAGGTAGGTTTGAAAGGTGTAACAGGAGGGGAACCTCGCAGTTGCACTATGAAGTAATTGTTAGAGAGGGTGGATAGCAATTTGGAAGAAAGATAATATGAATGAGGTACAATAAAAGGGGATGAAAGGCTGCAGCTAGGGCCGAAGGGACGCTGTAAAGAACCTTAGTAATGCCTACAGTATACCCTGTGAGGTGCACTGACGGCACTACCCCACCCCACCCCCACGGTGAGAACCGTTATGAAGCTTATTGCTTCTCATACCATATTGTTATTCTGCAGTAAGAAAGGTCGTAATCTCTGCTTAGCTTCCTATATATCTTTTTTTGGGTTTGAATTTTTGCTTTGGGATACACCCTGCTTTCACCAGGCAAGTGAGCAATTTTTATAGACTCTGTTTTATATCTACAAGTCGTTAAAGCCTCATCCTTCATTACCGTTTCCAGGTTACATTATGAATAATAATACACACACATGCGGTGTGTTTTTAAGCTCTTCATATTATAATATATATATATATATATATATATATATATATATATATATATATATATATATATATATATATATATATATATATATATATATATATATATATATATTATATATTATATATATATATATGTATATATATAATGTAAACATATTGTTAAGCATGTAAGCAGAAATGGTTGTACGTGAGGTAATTTGCATGTACTTGTTACTGTATAATGGAGAATACGTCCACCCTAATTTCCTGGTCCTGGGTAATAAATCCTGAATCCTTTGCATACCCTAAAAGCACCAGCCGTAACACGACCTTAGAAAGAAAAAAAAAAGAAACGCATCTACTACAGTTACTATATGCACGGGCGCGAGAATGCGACACGAAATTCACATGAATATGAAAACGGGTTTTCCAGAGAACACTTGTTAAACAGCAAAAGAACACGGAGGGAGGCTTAAAAAAGCTTGTCACGTACTGTCATGTTTGTATATTCCATGATCATACGCGCTGCCTCGGGCTCTCTTAAACGGCCTTTGGGCGGACGTTTTGCCAAAAGTGAAACTTACTTTTTTTTTTCTTTGATCGAGAAGGAGTGACTAGATTCTAGCAATACTTTAAATAATAGATCAACACCGTAGGGGGCAGTGCTGTCAGTGCACCTCACGCTGTTCACTGTAGGCATTAAATCGTAAGGTTCATCGCAGCGTTCCTTCGGTCCCTAGCTGCAACCCCGACTAGATTCTATCAATACTTACAGAATAGATCAACCCCGTAGGGGGGCAGCGTGAGGTGCACTGTAGGCATTATTTCTTAAGATTCTTTGCGGCGTTCCTTCGGTCCCCAGCTGCAACCCCTTTCATTCCTTTTACTGTACCTCCATTCATATTCTCTTTCTTCCACCCTGCTGTCCAACCTCTCTTAACATTTGTTTCATAGTGCAACTGTGAGGTTTTCCTCCTGTTACATCTTTCTAACCTTTCTACTCCCAGTTTCCGTTTCAGCGTTGAATGACCTCATAGGTCCCAGCCATTGGCCTTTGGCTTAAATTCTATGTTCCATTCCAAAAATGTATCAAAGTGAGTTTGGGCCTCTCATATATGATCTCACATTTCTTTTGCTTACGCAACTTTAAGTGAATTACTTATCAAATTCAGTGTTTTATTTGCTGTATTCTACAATAGTGATAATAATGGTTAGTTACAAGGAAAATTCCTTGAACTCAGAGGCAACTGACTTTGGGCTTCTAACATGGTAAAATATTTCATTAGAGTTTGCATAACTCGGAATAAATTGCTGATCAAAATCAGAGTTCTATTTATCTATAATAATAAAATCCGAGTGGATCTTTTTCTGGCCTCCCCCGGGTGACAGTAGGGGAGACATGACACAGCCACCCACCCCCTGCAAACTGGTTTTGTCCGCCCCGGGTTGGGGCGGGTTAGGTAGAGGAACGGGAGGGTAGGGGAGACATCCACCCTCCTCCTGCAAACCTGTTTGTCAGCCCCAGGTGGGGCGGTGTAAGTAGGGGATCAGGAAGGTAGGGGAGATTGCAGCGCCGGGTTCCAGCGCGCACGCGCGCGCCAAAGAGCTCATTTCTTAATAATGAGTATACCTTGTTAGCCACAAGACATATTCTTTCAACGCGCAGAGACTGCGTAATACTTTTAATGTTTTAAAACCTCTAATATGGTAAAATATTACATTAGGGTTTGCGTACCTCTGACTAAATTGTTGATAAAAATCAGTTTTATTTAATCTATATCTTGTATAACGATGACAGCTTGTTAGTCATAAGGACTAGTCCTTGAACGCCCGAAGACGACTAGATTCTTTAAATATTTTAAAAATAGAATCCAAGTGATTTTGGGCCTCTGATATGGTAGAATATTTCAGTTGAGATGTGCGCAACTCTAAATTGCTTATCAAAACCAATATTTTATTTAATCTCTCTTTTGCGTAACTCTCCCTAAATTGCTGATCAGATACAATGTTTCATTGAATCTATCTTATAATATTAATAATAATAATAATAATAATAATAATAATAATAATAATAATAAAAACAAGTAAAAAAGGCGGCGAAGTTTCTTCGGCGCAGTCGAGTTTTCTGTACAGCTATAATGCGGTATGAAACTGTCAGCCACGGTCCATGAAACTCTCAGCCGCGGCCCTTGAAACTTTCACCACGGCCCTGGTGGTGGCCTGTGTTGTTGGCACCTATAGCGGTGCCATACGCACGATCATGGCTAACTTTAATCTTAAATCAAATAAAAGCTACTGAGGCTAGAGGGCTGCAATTTGCTATGTTTGATGATTGAAGGGTGGATGATCAACGTACCAATTTGCAGCCTTCTGGCCTCAGTAGTTTTTAAGATCTGAGGGCGGACAGAAAAAGTGCGGACGGACAGACTGATAACCATCTCAATAGTTTTCTTTTACAGAAAACTAAAACTGGCTAGCCATAAAGGCTATTATCAGTGATAGAAGATTTCAGGGAAAAAAATTACAGTAACGACATTTTTCACAATATACCTCTCACTGGAATTTATTTTCTGTTGCGTCTAATAACCTAATACAATATGCATACGATATATCGGTATCCGGTGCCATTGATAGTCGAAGAATATTCAATTTTTATTTAATTGGAAGTGGAGAGCAGTAAGACATCCCAGGCTTTGTGTTCTTGGTATCCAGCCAATATTTCCACTAAACTGTGAGTTATGATGTCGGCCCAAGGATTTTACTTCGTATTGAACCGAATGATAGTTCTTCAGGGTAAAATGTACTCACGCGACGTATATATATATATATATATATATATATATATATATATATATATATATATATATATATATATATATATATATATATATATGTATATATATATATATATATATTGTATGTGTGTATATATATATATATATATATATATATATATATATATATGTATATGTATATATTCTGTGTATATAACTGAATCACGAAAATATGGAACGTGAATATATAAATAAAGACCAAATCCACACAGTGGTTTCTCTTTCCTTCGTGGATTTTGTTTATATATATATATATATATATATATATATGTGTGTGTGTGTGTGTGTGTGTGTGTGTGTGTGTGTGTGTGTGTGTATAACTGAATCACTAAAATATGGAGCGTGATGAATACTGCTAAGTAAAGGACGTAGTGTCGAAAGGCCTCGCAGCACTCCAGTGTTTCCGTTTCCTTCGTGGATTTTATCTTATTATTATATATATATATATATATATATATATATATATATATATGTGTGTGTGTGTGTATATATTGTATATATAACTATAAATGTGTGTGCATGTATTTGTGTGTGTGCGCGTGTAAGTGTGCAATTAAATTTATAGCTTTTTGGTTTTTATGGCCATCGATTAACCTCGAACATAGAGCACTCCATTACCCCGAGAACAGTAAGAACCCATGCAACTAAAATAGAAATGTTTTTTACCATTCAGAGTTAAAATTCACCTGTGCACCTCGCTGCTATTACCATCAAGCAACACTCTTTACGGCAGCCCTCTCACACGCCAATATTAACTCACTTTATCGTGCGATATATGCATATTGTAACTGATAATTAAAT
Organism: Macrobrachium rosenbergii; assembly: GCF_040412425.1. Lineage (NCBI taxonomy): Eukaryota > Metazoa > Arthropoda > Malacostraca > Decapoda > Palaemonidae > Macrobrachium > Macrobrachium rosenbergii. Next base: position 9,972,507 of record NC_089752.1, read on the forward strand.
GAGAGATTTACGTTTTTTATCGTCACCGAGTACCCTAAAATTTACAGCACTTCAGTAATCCCCATTCAGTGTACTAAGGTAACCACCACTCCTACCAAAACCCATTTTTAGTTTTCTGTAAAAGAAAACTATTGTGCTGGCTTTGTCCGTCCGCATTTTACTCTGTCCGCACTTTTTCTGTCCGCCCTCAGATCTTAAAAACTACTCATACCAGAGGGCTGCAAATTGGTATGTTGGTCATCCACCCTCCAATCATCAAACATACCAAACTGCAGCCCTCTAGCCTCAGTAGTTTTTATTTTATTTAAGGTTAAAGTTAGTCATAATCGTGTTTCTGGCAACGATATGGGATAGGCCACCACCGATCCGTGGCTAAAGTTCCATAGGCCGCGGCTCATACAGCATTATACCGAGACCACCAAAAGATAGATTGATTTTCGATGGCTTTGATTATACGTTGTAGCGGCTGTATAAAAAACTTTTTTTTTTTTGTCAAGTTACAATTTGCGTATGTCACATGTAAAGCTATAGGATAAATATCTCTCTCTCTCTCTCTCTCTCTCTCTCTCTCTCTCTCTATATATATATATATATATATATATATATATATATATATATATATATATATATATATATATATATATATATATATATATATATATATATATATATATATATATATATATATATATATATATATAATATATATATATATATATATATATATATATATATATATATATAATGTATATATATATGTATATACATATACATACATATACACTGTATATGTTTGTGTGTTTGTATATGTACGTGTATTCATGTGACTGTTTAGTGCATAGTTAGCAGTAATCCCAAGCAAAAAATTACGTCGGAGATTACTAGGGAATAGAATATAGAACAAAACTCTGCAAAAAAATTATTTGCAATTATTTCAGACTTTCCCCCAAAAATCTCATTGGTAGATCTGTCGCCGTCCTTTCCTCCCTGTAGGAGGATATTGCCGTCAATGCACCTCACGCGGTGCACTGTAGGCATTACTTAAGATTCTTTGCAGCGTCCCTTTGGTCCCTAGCTGCAACTCCTTTCTTTCCTTTTACTGTACCTCTGTTCGTAGTCTCTTTCTTTCTTCTTACTTTCCACCCTCTCCTAACAATTAGTTCAAAGTGCAACTGCGAGGTTTTCCTTATGTCATGCCTTTCAAACCTTTTTACGGTTAATTTCCATTTCAGCGCTGAATGACCTCATAGGTCCCAGCGCTTGGCCTTTGGACTCGGTTCTACAGTGTATTCTATTCTATTGCCTCGTTCCCTGGGTTATATTATTGCTTTCCTCTGTTGTCTACTGCACGCACTATGTTGTCACATGGAGGGAAAATCCATTCATTTCTTTAACGCTAATATGTCATCATGATCATTATCATCGCTGTTGATGGCTGATGACGCAAAGTCCGTCTATAGGATTCCCCATTCGTGTCTTTTATGTACGTTATCCTCCACAAACCTCCATTCATGTCTAGCCTCTGTTCTCATAGATCTCATCCAAGTTAATGTGGTCCTCCAACTCTTATGATGCTCAGAAAAAATAATTAAAAACGGACATTACGCTGATAACGACAAAATCCAGGACATGAAAGAAACGGCTTTGTCCAATTTGTAATTTATTACCTTGAAATACAGACGAGAAAGAATAAGGTAATAGAGAACGTAACAATTGGATCAAAACGATGATAAACCACATGAAGAAGACTTTGAAACCTGAACTATATAACACTTTGAAAAGAGATCTACAGGGAACGGAAGCCAACCCAAAGCAGAGTCTTTTCTCAACAACTTTAAAAAAAGAACCTAAAAAAGAAGTGAAGTGGTTTGTGAATCCTCGAGATTCAAAATAGAAAAAAAGCGAGACACATCGGAAAGATATTTGTATTGGGACACGACTTTAGTAATAAAATAATCTTAAGAAAACAGCGAGTAATGCCTTTGAAACAATTTAAGTAACAATGACAAAACAAACAGGGACTACAATAAAGCGTTCAAATAATGGGATTTCGAAGTCGTGTAAAAACAAATACGCATTTTCAGTTTATGGCGAAGGATTACCGGGAGAACGACGAAGGAAATATTGAAAAACTGAAAATTGTTTTGTGAGGAAGGATAAGATTTAGGGAAACATGACTCTGTATCATGGAAATCGGAACTCACCAAGTAGAAAGTGCGCCGAAGTTTCTTCAGCACAGTCGAGTTTTCTGTACAGCGTATAATTCTGTATGAGCCGCGGCTCATGAAACTTTTTTCTGTATGAGCCGCGGCTCATGAAACTTTCAGCCACGGCCCGGTGGTGGCATGTCTTATATCGTTGCCAGAAGAACGATCATGGCTAACTTTAACCTTACATAAAATAAAAACTACTGAGGCTAGAGGGCCTGCACTTTGGTATGTTTGATGATTGGAGGTGGATGATCAACATACCAATTTGCAGCCCTAGCCTGAGTAGCGTAAGATCTGAGGGCGGACAGAAAAAGTGCGACGGACAGACAAAGTTGGTGCAGCAGTTTTTTCAGAAAAACTAAAAAGGGTATCATCTGAAAATAACCTGATGCGAAAAAAAAATGAATTCAAGGAACACCAGAACATTTTACACATTACTTTAGAACTTTCATTTTTTGCTTCATTGTCCAGTTCTGCAAATCTGTCGTTAAAAATCTTCATTTCCTCTTCGAGGAATGTCGTGATAACGGAAAGCAAAAACGGTCATTAACAACTAAGAAATATGATTAATAATAATTATAGTAGGTGGGGTTAGTACCCCGATCCCTCCCGACAATCAATATGCACCAGATGCAAGGCCGATAAGGACCTTTTGATGTGGCAGAAAACTTATGATTCATAAATCTTTCGGTGATATGACCATCATAAATTCTATGCGGTCATAAAAAATGGAAGTAATGCCAATCGTACAACGATGATTATCATTGTAAAGGACCTTATGAATAATATAATAACCTTATGAATAGTATAATTTCTTGCTCTCTAATGATTTTTAGCTTTCCTTTCTAACCACTTTGGAAGATTAAGACTTGAAACTGTCGAAAACCCGACAGGTAAGGAATGTATAAAGAAAACGTCACATTTAGAATGACCATTCCACATCATACCAATATAATTTAACAAAAGTCAGATTTAAAAAAAATAAATAAAAAAGTCTTTGACTCAAGGGCACCACTTAACCGGTTTTGCATGTACTAGATATCAAGAGTTTTTTTCAAATATGATAATGCTGATAAGGCAGGCAATTTAAAATCCCTGGTCTAGCCACGAGCCAAAGGAAAATCTAAAAAGTTGGAGGGAAAAACAGTGGTACTTAACCTTAAGTGTTGCAAAATGCACCACCTGCATGCTGTGTGGTTGGAGTCGAAATGGTGATCTGCATCGCGATTTTTTTTTTTTTTTTTTTTTAGATCTCTCATTTATAATTTTTTTCCATCAGTAGCCAGAGCTTTTTATTCGGAGGAAAGGCTCGTTGAAGTTTAAACGTAATTTCCAGTAGGAGTTTCTTTTTTTCAGTTTATATTGCTGTGTTTAAAATTATTTTTGAGCATGTCTTCAACCTTTGTTGAATGTGGATTACAGAGACTAAAAGATTAATTCTTGATTTCCGGAGCTGAATTGATAAATATATTTTCCTCTTTCTGTCTTATGTTTGAGTATTTATAGACTTTTATATGATGAAAAATCCGGCTCGTTACGTTAATAATAGATGAAAATGAATTTAGACGTTTATTCGTGAATCTAATTCAAATCACACTTCCTATTTTCCAGAAAGAAGAGTGATTAGAATTAGACTCACACATAAAACCTCTTGGTGACAAAGCAGCTTTGCAATGGAATTGATAATGCAGTTCATTGTTGGTTGAAAACCTCCACCAAATATGTCTGAAATACCTCTTCATTTAGAAACGAAAGAGGTGTCGAGGCGGCAAATTCCTGAGATGTATGCTAGTATTGCACAAGCCCCGGTTTTTTTTTTTTTTTTTTTTTTTTGCCATGCTCCTAGGTTAGGTTAGGTTAGAATAGATTAGATTAGATTAGATTAAATTAAAATATCCCTGGTAATTTGCGTGTGGGAAACATAACGAGACTATTTTGAAAAAAATTCTATGGTTAGTTCTTAAGAAATGGCGTCCCGCTTTTTTCGGGGAAAGGTCTCGGTACTCGGTTACATCTCGGGAAAATGTGTCAATGCTCGCAGGCTCAGACCTTTGTGACATGCGTGCATAAAGCGACATTTTATTAATTTCTTCAGTTAATACTGTTTTGGTGAACTGCTTTAAATGAAAGACAGTTGTTGCCTGCAACACAGTTGTAGATTATGTATGTACGTACATCAATACGCCAATGCACTAGCGGATCCAGAAAAAATTCGGGGGGGGGGCACCAATTTTCATATTGTACATACGCACACACATATATTTATATATAGATTTAGATATATGTATATTATTTCTATAGATGTTTTATTTTTTCCAATGTTTATATTTCATTTATGTTATTATTATCTAAATCTTCAGTATTATTATTTTGTCGTTATTTTTCATGGGGCACGTGCCCAGGTGCCCCCACCCCCGCCCCCCGGATCCGGTAGTGCGCCAATATGCACTTGCACTAATGCATATCTCATCAATATAATAGGAATATTCTGTAAAGAAACGTAGATAAAATTCATTGTCTCAAATGAAAAGAGAAGGAATTCAATAGAATAGGATAAGTAAATAATAAAAAAAACACTTAAAATAATTAGTTAACGCATCAAAAATAGGAAGTGAAGAAAATTTGATTTTTTTTTAATCTATTGCCATTCGCCGTTTCTAAGCATACATAGAAGGAGCAAAAAAATGAAAAATGGTGAGTGATAAAGGAAGAAAAAATTAACAAATTCTTCAATAACTTATATTTCTTGAAAGGAAACCTACATTAAGCGTGGTAGTCGCAGAGAGAATGAAATATCTCTGAAATCATAATATTTTCCTACTCGCTTCGATGACTTCCAATCTCTTCTAACGATCCCCTTTTATCGAAAATCTTGGGAGAAGTCCCTCGCTGAATGAAGATTGCGGATAAGATTCACTGACTAGAGAGGATAAGCATTAACAAGCGGTTTCTTTCAGACTTGCATGGAAACTCCTCTTATCTCCGTAACTTTTTGCCTAGTGGGTAACTTGCCTGTCTTCTATTCTGCTCAACATCTTGGTATGTGTATATATATAATATATATATATATATATATATATATATATATATATATATATATATATATATATATATATATATATATATATATTTAATTATATTTATTTATATATAAATATACATATATATATATATATATATATATATATATATATATATATATATATACATTTATATGTTGGATGTATATATATACATACACATACATGCGCACACATACACACTGTCAAGTGCCTAATAAATTACATAAGTTCGGGTATGCAATCAACTAAAAAACCCAAGATTAACCGCTGAATCCATAAAACAAAACTGCTTTCTTTTTTAGGAAACAGGCTCGGCAGAGCAATTCAGATCGTCCTGCAACGATCACATCACGATCACAACAAACGTTCGGAACGTCAAAACTCATTCTTAGAATTTAAAAAAAATTAAAAAAAGTAGAAATACGAAAAGATTCAGCCGTTCCATTAGAACAGTAGCTCAGCGCTGGACGCTCTTCCGGGACCAAAAACATTTTTAGTTGTTTGCCTTTTATAAAATGGAGGCAGTCAAAGGGCGAAAGATATTGAAAATATATCTGGAGAATTTCTTTTCCACTTTTAATTGGCAGGTCTCATCTGACCGCCGGCGACTGAAGCTGTTGTTCTGTTGTTGCTGTAGCTGTCCTTGCTGTTGTTGTTGATTTTGTTGTTGCTATGGCTGTTGTTATCGCTGTTGCTATTGCTATTTTTACGTGAATTCGTTAGTCGAGGTTTTGAGCAAAGGGCGCTTCAGTTGCTATGGCAACAAAATATTTACCGAACGTCTGTATGGAAGATTGAAAAAATCAGTATTGCTAACAGAGGCAGCGATTGCTACAGGATCGGAAAAGTAAATAAACAAGTAAAAAATGCTCCGAATTTTTTTAGGCGCAATCAAGATTTCTGTACAGCCGCTACAGCGTATATATAATCAAGGCCGCCGAAAACAGATCTATCTTTCGGTGGTCTGGATATAATGCTGTATTATAAGCCGCGGCCCATGAAACTTTAACCACGGACCGGTGATGGCCTATCCTATAGCGTTACCGGAAGCACGATTATGACTAAATTTATCCTTAAATAAAATAAAAACTACTGAGGCTAGAGGGCTGCAATTTGGTATGTTTGATGATTGGAGGGTGGATGATCAACATACCAAATTTGCAGCCCTCTAGCCTCAGTATTTTTTAAGATATGAGGGCGGACAGAAAAAAATGCGAACGGACAGACAAAGCCGGCACAATAGTTTTCTGTTACAAAAAACTAAAAATGTCTGAGAGAAATTAACCTCTGAACCCATGAGGAAAAAAGCTGGCAACATTGACCTAATGAATAATCGCTAGAATAAATCACAACAGCAGCAGAAAACTCAAACAAAAATCGTTATTAAATAATATAAAAATCTATATCACGCTAATTGTTTCACAATCATGAAAGTTTATTAAAAAATATTAGCCATAATACCGTAATCACCACCAGCAACTAAAATTGATAAACACGTGAAAAATGCGCCGAAGTTTCTTCGGCGCAATCGAGTTTTCTGTACAGCTTATTAACAAGGCCACCGAAAATAGATCTGTCTTTCGGTGATCTCGGTATAATGCTGTATGGGTCGCGGCCCATGAAACTTTCAGCCACGGCCCGGTGGTGGCCTGTTTTAAAGTGTTGCCTGACGCACGATCATGGCTAACTTTAACCTTAAATAAAATAAAATTACTGACGCTAGATGGCTGCAATTTGGTATGTTTGATGATTGGAGGGTGGATGATCAACATACCAATTTGCAGCCCTCTAGCCTCAATAGTTTTTAAGGTGCGGAGAGAATAAAGTGCGGACGGACAGACGAAGCCATTTCAGTCTTTCTTTTTTTTTTCTTACAGAAAAGTAAAAAGCAACAGACTTTTGCAGAAGCGAAGGAACATTCTTGCAGCGAAACAAGTGGCAATCGCACTGCATCCAATTGCTTTCATGCAACATCGACGAGTGATTTATAATCAATGTGGCGAAGATTTCCACTCTGCAGTTCAATCCTTTTCACGTATTTTTTTCTCTCTCTCTCTCTCTCTCTCTACTGTCAGGGGAAGAAGAAAATCACAAATTGAAAGCAGTCATCACTGACGCTGTAAGGCCCAGGAATAAAAGTGAAAACGAGAGACATGGAGAAAAAGAGAGAGAGGAAAAAAGAAAAGAAAAATTGATCACCTTTCCACTTTCATCAACAATCTGCAAAAAAAAAAAAAGAATCAGGAGTTCAGGACTTGTATCTCGTAGTCATGAAAGCGTTTAGCACTTGCTAACTGGAGGCTTAACTTTAGCAAAAGGAAAGATATTTACGGATGATGGTGGAATCTCATTTGATTTTGAGATAGCGTGAATAACTTTACTTCAGTTGACGAAATAAGAAATCGTAAATACTGCATTCATGCAACCGTTACATATTTACTTTTCCTGTAATTGTACTCTGTGGATGAGTGTGTACATGCTGTAAATCTACATATCTGCTTGTACATATGTTCAGGAATTGTAAATAAGTGTTTACATGCTGTAAATCTACATATCTGCTTGTACAGGAATTGTAAATGAGTGTTTACATGCTGTAAATCTACATATCTGCTTGTACAGGAATTGTAAATGAGTGTTTACATGCTGTAAATCTACATATCTGCTTGTACATGTGTTCAGGAATACGTGCTTGCACGTTTATTTACCATTGGACTGCATTTACATAACTGTGAAAGGGCATACCAGTTAGAACAAATGACCAAAACTTACCTAACGCAAAAAAGAATTATTTTTAAGTTATCTGGCAATTCTGTTTGACTACAATATCACCCACTTAAGTAAATGAGTATCTCAGATTTATAGATATATAGATACACTCTATCATTACTTACAATCACTGCTCTCGTGCTCAGTTTCCACGATCGCTGCATCACTCTTGTGCTACGTCAAAATTGAATCGCTTCCTTCCCGTCTAACTATATCACTCCTTAACCTAGAACTGTCTGTCCTCTTTAACTGGCATTGCATTAGCATAAATCCTCAACTGGTTATCTTTCCTACCTATGGCAACTCCATCGTCACTCCTTATTTATTATTATTATTATTATTATTATTATTATTATTATTATTATTATTATTATTATTATTATTATTATTATTATTATTCAGACTATGGACCCTATTTATTTGGAACAAGCCCTCAGGGGCCATTGACTTGAAATTCAAGCTTCCAAAGAATGTGGTGTTCGTTCGAAAAAAGTAACAGAAGGTAATGGGAAATGCAGAAAAATGAGGATCAGTTGTTAGAAAAATAGTTTTATATTTCTCAAGTTTGCCTCAGTTCATTTTAACAGCTTCGATCTTTATATTTTCGTTTGTGTTTACAGGAATTGGTTCAACTCTCCCCCAGTACTTCTTTGCCCGTAAGGGGTAGTTACATATACCCATACTCTCAGACGCTTATACATATACCTATAGTAGTCTGACACTTACACATATTGCCCATACTAGTCAGACACTTATACATATTACCCATACTAGTCGGACACTTGTACATACTACCCATTAATATCAGTCAGACACTTATACAGTACATATTACTCATAATAGTCAGACACTTCTACATATACCCATACTAGTCAGACATTTATATAATACCCATACTAGTCAGACGCTTATTTATATACCCATACTAGTCAGACACATATATAATACCCATACTAGTCAGACACTTATACATATTACCCATACTAGTCAGACACTTATACATACTACCCGTACTAGTCAGACACTTATACATATTACCCATACTAGTCAGACACTTATACATACTACCCGTACTAGTCAGACACTTATACATACTACCCATACTAGTCAGAAACTTATACATACTACCCGTACTAGTCAGACACTTATACATACTACCCATACTAGTCAGACACTTATACATATTACCCATACTAGTCAGACACTTATACATACTACCCGTACTAGTCAGACACTTATACATACTACCCATACTAGTCAGACACTTATACATACTACCCGTACTAGTCAGACACTTATACATATTACCTATACTAGTCAGACACTTATACATATTACCCATACTAGTCAGACACTTATACATACTACCCGTACTTGTCAGACACTTATACATACTACCCATACTAGTCAGACACTTATACATATACCCATTAATACTAGCATCCAATTTTCACTGGTTAATTTACTGTCGTAGCCTTTCTCTTTCTGACTCCTACTTTCAACTTTCACCACATTAAGTCTTTTATAATTTTTTAGCCATCTTTTACTGTCAGTAAGTGTTAGGCAATTTAACCATCTATCCATGCCGTCTTTTGTTATTACAAAATTTTCCATAATTCTTCCCCTTTTTCCTTAAATTATCAAAGTTGAACAACCATAAGTAAATAACTTGCCCCGCCCTAAGACCTACTGAATAAAATACCTTCACGTCTGCGTAATTTTATATTCAATAAGGTAATTTCCCCATATTTTTTAAAATTACTTTCCACATCTTACATCTTCTTCGGCATTCTCTACATTGCATCTCTCTCAGTTATGCTATAAACGTGCCTTTGGCCCTCACACGGCAAAAACAACCCAGAACTTCTCACACTCACACAACGTTATTGTAAAATGTGTGGTCCAAAGTCTTATTCTTTGTTTACATAAACAAAGTTCTTTACCATGAAGGCCTTAGTTTTGTGTTACAGTTCTTGAGTCAGTACATTGAAATACCCGTTCTTTTATTTTTCTTTAATCTGGTAAGAAAATGTTCCCATTACTTTAACGTTCTCCAGTTTTAATTACCTCCTTATACATAAAGGCGATTACTCCTCTCTCCCAAAGTTCCTCATTGGCGGGGTTGGTATCTTTCTCGGCTAGCACTCTGCTGGGCCCGCGTTCGATTCTCCGACCGGCCAATGAAGAAGTAGAGAAATTCATTTCTGGTGATAGAAATCCATTTCTCGTTATAGTAATAGTTCGGATTCACAAGCTGTAGGTCCCGTTGTTAGGTAACCAGTTGAACAGCCACGTAAAATAAATCTGATCATTCGGGCCAGCCCTAGGAGAGCCGTTAATCAGCTTAGTGGTCTGGTTAAACTAAGGTATACTTAACTTTTTCCTCTTTCCCATGCCATATGATCACTTTCACAAGTAGAAATACCTTAAATGCCTCGTTAAATCCCTCGTGTTCTCTTATTCCCATAAAGCCACAAATCTCATGTCATCAGTTCAGCTCCAGGCATTCTCGTATTGTTTATAATCCCATATGCAACATCAGCTGTGTGACCTTTATATTAGTTTTCATATTCTTGCTACTTTGATCCCATTAGCTGTTACATCAACCATCTCTGCATTCTTATATTATCTTTTCTCAGCCGTTCCTGAGAGAACTTTAGTATCAACATGAGGTTGCTTTCTCTTTTGGCAGTGAACTGCCATTTGCATCTTTCATTCTAATCTATTTCATCATCAGATTTCTCTCACTTTACTTTTACCTCTGGAGATGAATCCCTTCCACCTGAATTTCTAATTTATGTTTTCCTGTATCATTTGCAGTCATTTAATTTCCACCACTCCGTCTTTATTCTTCTTGCATTCTTCTACACCAGACTCCTCTTTACATTCTAATTACTCTTCAAACATCCATTCCTTATTCTTCGCTAAATCCCGTATTTCTCTGAACCACCTTCCACAAATTCTGTCCCCCTCGCCCACTCACGCGCCCATGTCCGCAAACACTTCAAGTCATCTTAGTACGTACTGTATACCAGCTCGTAATCCTTCAGTTCCATCTTCCCCAACCACTATACGCATCTTTTAGTTAAAAAAAAAAAAAAGAAAAAAAAACTATTGTACCTGCTTTGTCTGTCAGTCCGCATTTTTTCTGTCCGCCATCAGATCTTAGAAACTGAAGCTAGAGGGCTGCAAATTGGTATGTTGATCATCCACCCTCCAATCATCAAACATACCAAATTGCAGCCCCTCTAATCTCCAATAGTTCATTAATTTAAGGTTAAAGTTAGCCATAATCGTGCGTCTGGCAACGATATAGGCCAGGCCACCACCGCGCGGTGGTTAAAGTTTCATGAGCAGCGGCTCATACAGCATTACACCGACCATCGAGAGATAGATCTATTTTCGGTGACCTTGATTATACGCTGTGCAGAAAACTCGATTCTTCGGCGCATTTTTTACTTGTTTATCTTCGTCCATTCTTCATGTCTAATTCTGGATCATTTGTGCTCTCATATGCTACCTATCATACACCTCCTTTATGGATAACGATGTTCAGTTTATGCTAGAAGTAGAAGCAATTTAGGCGCGTTCCGTTAAACCCTATATTGAACATGAGCAGTGAATGTGATATGCAACTGGTGGTTAGTCGATTAGGGGCCATCAACCTCACCGCCACGTATTTGCCAAGAAGACCAATAGAGTAACAACTTTTGGTTTGCCGTCTCAAAATGGAAAAGTCATGTATATATATATATATATATATATATATATATATATATATGTGTGTGTGTGTGTGTGTGTGTGTGTGTGTGTGTGTGTGTGTGTGAGTCTATATATATGTGTGTATATAAATATAGCTATAAAAATTTTTACAATGAAGAAGGAAATACCCGTATGAATAAAACGGATGGAAATACTGCCTAAATCATAATGCTCTTCGTTCTCCCTTTCGTTTTTATTTAAACAGCATTTCCACACTTACACACGATGTATATGATATATCATACACACACACACACACACACACATTATATATATATATATATATATATATATATATATATATATACTTTATTTATTCAGAAAAAGTTACAAGCTTTCTAGGATAAAGAGTCCTCATTGTCAAGTTTGTCCTGAAAGCTTGTAACTTTTTCTGAATAAATATCTCCCACCCGGATACCCATCCAGTTTTAATGAGGTCCTGTTAGTAATGTACTAATGCACAGAATAATTGTGTATGTGATAAGTATATATATATATATATATATATATATATATATATATATATATGTATACACATATATATATATGGAAAGAGAGAGAGACAGAGAGAGGTTTGCGTATATGTTTGTATTACTGTGCGTGTTGGTATACTTGCGTGCATTTCAGAATAATCATGTAGAGAGGCGCAGGCGCAGCAACTAGGTCCTTTCACCACATGAGCCAATTGTCAACCTCATCTTCATATTCATCTATTCCGAACTGATGTTTTGAGAGAATGTTTTCTTTGCCAGAACTTGATTGTACAATCAGACAGAGAAAACAGAAGAAAATCTCTCCGGAGCAGTTTGTGCCTTTCAACCTTGATTTCGGAGGCCTCCGATGTAAGTGATTTTCATTCCGCTCCGATAGAGATTGACGTCTATGAAATTTTGAGTATGTTTTGAAGGGAGAGACGTAATCGGGATTGGCAGGGAGGTCAAATTATGATCGGTGGATGAAAAAACCATGTTCAAAAATGCAACAAGAATTGACTGAGGCGGAAACCAAAGAATAACCTAAGAGAAACTTATCATTGCACAAAACCGAGATGGTAACAGTTAGCTAAAAGGGAGAGTATGGTGTCGGTTGATGTAGGCAACAGAAATCAGATGCTAATTGATGGAACAGGGCTGAGTTGGTAGATAAAAGTATCAGTCACGTAACTATAAAAAAAAAAAGACTTTACGGCAATATATTTTTATTTCAGCTTTTACTGTGACATTACCAGAAAGCAATTAACCCAGACCGGTGGTAATCCTTTGTAAAGCATAAAACTATTGTCACCAAACAGAATAAATTTATGACCATCATATTTTCCCCTAAGGCAGTTATTATCAAACATGCAATAGACATAAATATGGAGACAAGCATATTGTCACATATTCATACCATACTTATGTTTATAACATAATATTTTTCTGTCGGCAACCAAAGATTCACTTTTCAAGGCCCACCTGACGGGGTGGTGCCGTCAGTGCATATCACGCGGTTTACTGTAGGCATTACTTAAGTTTCTTTGCAGCGTCCCTTCGGCCCTCAGCTGAAACCCCTTTCATTCCTTATATTGTACCTCCGTCCATGTGCTCTTTCTTCCATCTTACTTTCCACCCTCTCCTAACAATTGTTTCATAGTGCAACTGCGAGGTTTTCCTAAAACCTTTTCACTCTCCCCTTCAGCTCTGAACGACCTCGTAGGTCCCAGCGATTGGCCTTTGGCCTAAATTTCATATTCGATTCCATTCCAGTCTTCAACGTCATACCAAAATGAATAACTAGATTCGAGAAGGACGCCATCCTTCAGAGGAAAAACGCAGTTCATCATGATAGTTCCTACGAGCCCCAGTTGATACTGAGCACACCTGGACCCCCAAACAACAAAACAGATTTAATTGGATCAAGATACACCTTAGGCAACAGGACTCCACTTAAAACTAGAACACAAAACCTAAAAGGAAGCCTTTGTTTGACAGAACATAAGACAGAGCCAGGAGTCTTTCACTGTATTGTTACTTGCGGACTCTCTTGAACTCGTTAACTTTAACAGACAGACTTCTATTGAAGTATTTTGACAGTCAAAGCAACCTGGCTCGAATCTCTGTGAATCCAGGTAGATACACACTTCTGCGTAAAGTCACTTACTAGTTTACCTCAGTGCAATATGATTCGTACTAGAGTTGATGACGCTGGGTTGTGGGGGGAGCATATGTTAGTCTCATGTCATTCCTCTTTGGAGGAATGACATGAGAGAGGTTCAGAGATTAGAAGGCATATTGCAAAGAGCATAGTTGTTAGAATCTATCTTTTTGGCACCGCAGATTTATGAGTGTATGTTTCTTTGACAAAGTCGACGTGTTGCAAATGTTAAATTGGTATGAATATCAGTCTCTTCAGTGTAATGAAGGGTTCATAAGTAAAATGCATAATTCATAGGCGTCGCAGATACTGATTACACTCAACCTGTCTGGACCTATATCGAACTCCTTTAAGGGTCCTTCTCCCCAGTATCATTTTAGTAATTAGAAAGCTTTGGAAGTGCAACTCTGAATTTATACATGCAAAATTACAGAACTGCAGCTCCTCGAGTTATGCTGGTATGGTTCAAAGGGCATGATGTGCCTTTGAATCATACTGAGCTGTACCATTACCTCTTGAAAATCAATTAGGTCACCTGCCTCGGCTGATTAACTCCTTCATTCGCAAAACCCTTTGAATCAGAAACGTTTCCATTTGGCTGAAGAATATCATTCCTCTTACTCCGCATTTTACTCCACCTACTCTTCATCTTGCAAGTAAAAGTGTGCAACGTCCTATCATTCACAATGAAAAACTTTCCTAGCTCAGAATATACTTTCCTAAACCTGCATTATCCTTATGAAGAATATCCATTCATTTCATCTGTGATATAGTGAAAAGTTTTCGCATTTCGCTAAACCCTCTTTCTGGATTAAGTCGAAAACTTCCTTAGAGGCTCCGGAAGCAGCTCCAACTTTCGTCGTCACTTTCGACCTCAAGGAATCATCCTTCATGTTTATGAATGGTGCAATGGGATATACACACTCTATGACAGTATACATGTATTTTTAGTATACGCGGTGCTCTGTGTATATAAACTCTTTACCAGAACATTCTTTCGCTGAAGGATGTTTCTAATTGATTGATTTGTGGCCATTAAAACTGGTGTCGCAACATCTAGGTTGTTGACACCGTAAGGAAATTGGACAGGAACCCCAAAAAAATATTCACTTAAAAGGAAGGTTTCATATAAAGAAATACTTAAAAATATATATATAAATATAATCATTTGTATAACTGAATCACGAAAATATGGAACTTGATGAATATATAAATAAAGACAAAATCCGCGAAGGAAAAAGAAACACTGGAGTGCTGCAGGCCTTTCGACTGTCGTCATTTACTAAGTCTGCTAAGTAAAGGACGACCTAAAACCTCCTCTAGCTTTCCAATGTTTCTCTTTCCTCCGTGGATTTTGTCTTTATTAATATAATCATATATATAAAAACATATATACTGTATATACACTGTACATGTATTTGATCTAAATTCTGTTAAAGATGCCTGCCTCCTTAATAAAAATACATAACTGTTCGGTATTACACTCTTCCCCGAGAATGTTAACAAGGATGAAATGTCCATCCCTGTACAGACAGATGGACGAATATATATCCGTATGTTATTACGTAAACACACACCTCTATAATGTCGTTACACACAGAAATACATTAGACAAGTTCTTATACTTTGGGTGATAATACCATCATGAAAAAATCGCATCTCAAACTGGATCACGAAAGTTTATTGGATTATTTTTCTGGCCATGACTGCCGCTCAGAACAGTCTCCTTCAAACGCCTGTCTCCAAGTGAAGGTTGGTTGATATCGCTTAAGCTGGTGGTCAGCAATTGTATGGGTGGCCATCTGTTGAGGCATGGTCATGGAACCATACTCTTCCAGAGAAATTCAGTGTTTAGAGACTTGCAGCTGGCCTTATGATTCTGGTATGAGTGACAGTGGTTTACAGTGAGACTCGAAATACCAGAAGAGATACTCTCGCGCCAGCTTCTTAAGGTAGACTGGAACGCTCAACTTTCTGCATCTAAATAATGTTTTTATAGATCTTCTAGATCTATAAAGTATCTCTACAGTAACATTTCTTTGAGATTTCTTCCCACGATTTCGTTGGAGATTGATTTCTTACGGTCTAAACCAAGGCCAAGAGAAAGAGAAGGTCTGCTCACTTCCCCCCAAATCCCCCGTGTAGGCGGAGCTTAGTCTACCTCCTTATTGCGTCAGGAGGTGAATTGCCGTAATGAGCAGGTACCTCTAAGATACGTCATCGTCTACGTAGTTACCCTAGGTGGAAGACTCCACCCATTTGGGTAGACATTGTCTCTCTTGGCTTTGGTCTAAAGAATACAAGGTCAACCAATGCGCAAGTAAATTAGGGGCGGTTTTGGATAAGCTGGGGCTAACTCTCTCTGTTGGGGTAAATTCTGTAACGTCATCAGGAACCCCATTCAATAGCTAGCCATATAGAATGCTCATCGTACTTTGCTAAATGTTTAATAATATTAGTTTTTCATAAGATATGAATTCGCTTAACATTGGTAACTCAGAAATTAATTTTATATCACCTCCGCTTATTATCCTTGTCCATCAGTTGTTGCCTATTGATACATCTGATCCAAAAGTTATGCAAAGTTTTAGTTCGCTTTTTAAAATGAGCTTTCACTGCTAGTGACCAAATGGAATGCTTTTTATGTCACGGTTTCTCAGAACTGTTTCAGCGACCACGAATTAGACATATCATGTTAAATGAGTAGGTTGTGAACAGTTCGTCGTAAAGCTATTATCAAAGTTTTCTTTTATTTTTATGGAAGGTGGAAATTCGTGAACATTTTTCGAGTATTACTCTCTAACTCCCCCCCCCCAAAAAAAAAAAAGACGAAAAAATCATTCCTGTATTTTCGTGAAAAGTGGAACTTTACCTTTCAGCAGAAAATATGTTCAATTCAGTACAGATACTCTATTTACTGCTTAAATATAGTATCACATATCAATAAACAGCGAATTATACATCAGCGGATAGAGCGATTTACTGAACGTTTATAATACCCTTCATTAAAATTTCAAAGGTCCAGAGTGAAACATGTAAGAGCTCAGACACGTCCATCTGTGAGATCAGGGTTCAAACCAAAGTGTTATTTATTTACTGCGAGAGAAATGCTCCAGAAATCTAGTTGTGTATTAGAATCCAAACAACATTTTTTTTATACATACACCAGATTAAACTAGCGTAAGGGTGAAATGTGACGGTATGCAGAAACCCTTTGTTTTTGTTGATTTTGTTTTACCACTTTTTCATATGACATGTCCTTGGCACTCAAGTTTTCATACCTCCTTTTTCTGCCGCAATCCCTCTGAGAGAAGCCTGCCGATTCCAGATATTTAACCGATATCTCTCTCTCTCTCTCTCTCTCTCTCTCTCTCTCTCTCAAGTAGGCTACTCCCTTATACATAATCCCATTTCTCCACTACTCTCTCTCTCTCTCTCTCTCTCTCTCTCTCTCTCTCTCTCTCTCTCTCTCGAGTACTCCCTTATACATAATCCCATTTCTCCACTTAGCTTTCTCCTAATACCTCTCTCTCTCTCTCTCTCTCTCTCTCTCTCTCTCTCTCTCTCTCTCTCTCAAGTACTCCCTTATGTATAATGCCATTTCTCCACTTAGCTTTCTCCTAATACCTAAAGAGCATGTTAGAGTCTTCCCGCTAATACCGAAGATTGCATTACTCCTTTTTACTCCTCGCAGACATTTTCAGCCGTTTCGTTTATGCAGTCCCAACTCACTTCCCTCGCCGACTCTCCCGTCCAACAAAGGTCTTCTGATCCCTCCCACTTATCCAGACTCCATTTTGTTAATCTTCCAAACGTAATATCCAACTGTTTATGCTTCCCCCTTCCTTCCACATTTGATACACTTCTTCTTTCTTTTTACTAACTTCTCCTCTAAGCTCATCACTTTCTTTATCGTGTCTTTGTGCTTCCCCCTCTACTCTGCAAATATAAGCTCCCCTTTCCAGGCTCTCTTTGCATACTCTGGAAAATCCCTCCAGTTTCCGGCTGTTGGAATCTTATTGCTTTCGAGATGGCAGAGTTTTAAAGGACTTTTTCACATCCTTCGGCACTTTCAAACAGTTACAAATTACTCCGCTTGTTTCATGTTTCACATTGAAGTTGGATGACATGAAATGTTCGGCTGTTACATAAAATTATAAACATGTCAGTTAGGTTGATTGAATTTTAGACAAACGTAGTACGACCCTCATCCATTTTATGTATATATATATATATATATATATATATATATATATATATATATATATATATATATATATATATATATATATACTAATGACCAACCGGTGCTGCCCCCAGAAAACTCTGAATGACAACCGATAAAGTCTCTCTCTCTCTCTCTCTCTCTCTCTCTCTCTCTCTCTCTCTCTCTCTCTTTTCTGTTAAGATAGTTTAGCTAATTACATTGCCCATCATTTTGACATTTTATATTTCATCCCTTCTCACCCCCCATTCCTATCGGGAGTGTCACTATTCATCTCAGCAACCTCGAAAACTATGGATTAGACACTAATTTCCGTCATTTTTGACATTTTATTTTTCACTTGTTCTCACACCACCCGCCTCCCCCACTCTTCCTATCGGGACTGAAGTTGGACTTAAAGGGCATCAGGAGTCACTGTTAATCTCAGCAACCTCGAATACTATGGGTTAGACACTCCGTCGTTTTCAGTTATTTTCACATGTCACCCCCTTCCTACCCCAACCCCCTTTGGTGCCAGTGATGTCTAACCCACTCAGTATTCTTTTCCAGATAGTAAGTCATATGTATACTGAAATGAGGTATGATAAACCCATAGAGTTTATTTAGTTACTAAGTCTACGGGTAGAACCAGCCCCGTTTCAGGGAAGCCCTTCCCACCCCGACCTCCTTTTGGTGCCCTTTGGTGCTAGTGATGTCTTACCCCAACAGTATTCTTTTCCAGATAGTAAGTCTTATGTATACCAAGTTTAGTTGAAATTGCTCAATGCGTTTCAGAGTTGTGCTGGAACATACACACTCATACATCCATATATATATATATATATATATATATATATATATATATGTGTGTGTGTGTGTGTGTGTGTATGTATGTATGTATGTATATGTATATATGTGTGTATGTATGTCTATAGACAGATCGACAGATAGATATAGTGTTACTTCTATGTAAAAAGTGGCACCTTTTCCTCGTGCAGAGTTTTTTAGTCGTCATAATGATGCCTGTAACTTCACAATTCAGCAGACAAAATGCGAACATTAACACCCGCAATCCCACACGCAAAAAAAGTCGGCCGGCCTTGCTTCTTTCCGCGCCTATGCATATGCATCTTTATGACCCATTAAGGCAGCATTGAATTTCATTTGCATATCCAACCTCCCGAGCGCGAATGTGTGGGGAATTGATCCCCGAACCAGGCTTGGCTCTCTGAGTTATGCGTTAAACCCATTACAGTCCCCGACTTATATGCAAAACTTACAGCGAAGGAACTCCCCCATCATGCTTCCGCATGGAATGGGGATGATGCATTGCGAAGCTGAATGAGCGAGGCTTATTCTTTTCTCTGTTTCCCCTCCCCTGTTCCCTTTCTTTTCTCTGTCTCTGTTTCCTGTCAGCCTGTCGAGCCTCCTTGAAATATTTAAATTTTCTCTGTGTTTTATTAAAAGTGGTTGAATTATTCCCGCGGCATATTAATGGATTCACTCCGAAGGAAAATGCTAATTTTGGTAAGGTCCGGCAATAATTACGGGGAGGTAATTTTTACTTTTGTAACTTTTAAAATTGGAAAGGTCAGAATGCAGGAATCATACATATTTATTATCCGTCTTTACCTTCATTGCATATGAATATTGAAACAATAGAACCGGATATTTTTCATGTAAGGTCTCCCTCGTTTTGAAAGATACATAGGCCTTTTGTTTGTTAAGAGAGAGAACTTCTAAATCAACCAGTGTATTTTCAGTTCCACTCCCGAGGACGCCTGTTGCAAAACTCCCTCCTAAAGGGGAAGTAATTGAAAGCTTTTGGTGATAATTCCATCCGCTTTCTTTGTTCCCATTCCTTCGTGTGGGCGACGTCATCTCTTATTTAAATCCTGGTTTCTCCCTGGATGCCGGATGGCGTCCGCCGCCCGTTCTCTCAGACCGCCCCTCCTCGCTACGTGCTATCTGCTGCATAAGGTTCACGGCCTCCGCCCTCCTTACCCGTCCGCCAGAAAAAAATACCCAATAAAACCGCAGCGTATGGTCAAGAAGGCCATAACACCTGTTTACGAGGAGAGCCGCATGAAACCCAAGGCAGCCATTCTCACTTCCTCTGGGAAAGATTGACTTCATTCGTAAGTACTCCCGATGCCTCGTCTTTCACCAAACGGAGATATCATCTCTCTCTCTCTCTCTCTCTCTCTCTCTCTCTCTCTCTCTCTCTCTCTCTCTCTCTTCTTCATCCTTCCCCAAATGATTGAGGACCGAACCTCCGTCGGCAGAACGCAAGATATCCTCACTTCTAGGACTTGTTCCTCTTCCACCGATTTATTCTGTTCTTTCCTTCGTATCTGTTTCTTCCAAACTCGTTCCCGGGCAAGAAAGGCATTTGCTCCCACAACCGGCCGGATACGTCTTGATGGCGCTGTCCTAAGAGATGGCGTTGCTTTTGTGTCATTTTTATGAGGGCGTGAGGCCTAAATTCTTTATAAACTTCGTGTCACCCGCGGTTATACCATTCTCATTGAATATGAAATATTTACGGAAGTTTCGTTGGTGTTTTTCCTTCGGTCGTCGAAAAAGGAGAAAGTCCTTTTTGTTATTTATGAGCACACATAAGAATGTATCACCCTAGGTGGGATTTTTATTTGATGTTCTGATGTGTTCCACTTCTAGTTTATAATATTGTAGTGAAGTTGTGTTTAAGTAGTAAGAAATAGATTACTTGTGACTTTAGGTACAGGGTGTTTAGACGATGCAATCAGTTAGACCCCTAATTCCAAGGACTTTACAAAAGCATGCTTAACGAAATGTAGAAAAGTAAAGAAAGAATATATAGACAAACCATTATGACTGGATGCTTCATACACCAGACTGCAAATGAGGGAAACGAGGAAAAAGGCGATGACAATAGATATAATAATATCAAGAACTGAAATAAGGTCAGTAATACATATCACTGCTGTCGTTTGAAAATAATATTAAGCTTAAGAATGGATAATCGTAATCATAAAATATAACTCCTCTCTCGTTTGAATATTGAATAATCTTTCCAAGGAAGTGTTACCCCATTTTTTGAACTGTAAATTTTACCATCTTAATCAAGATCATACATTTTCAGCATGTAAGTGCGACTCCCCGACAGACCTCCAAAACTTATTATATCTGCAACGCTTCATTATATTAAACTAAATAAGTAAAAAATGTGCCGACGTTTCTTCGGCGCAATCGAGTTTACTGTACAGCCGCCGCAGCGTGTAATCAAGGCCACCGAAAATGGATCTATCTTTCGGTGGTCTCGGTATAATACTGTATGAGCCGCGGCCCATGAAACTTTAACCACGGGCCGGTGGCGGCCTATCCTATATCGTTGCCAGAAGCACGATTTTGGCCAAATTTAACCTTGAATAAAATAAAAACTACATAGGCTAGAGGGCTGCAATTTGGTATGTTTGATGATTGGAGGGTGGATGATCAACATACCAGCTTGCAGCCCTCTAACCTCAGTAGTTTTTAAGATACGAGGGCGGACTGAAAAAGTGCGGACGGACAGACAGCAGGCGCAATAGTTTTCTTTTACAGAAAGCTAAAATGAGGATACAAAAAGCAATCGGTTGGCGTCTCATGAGAGACGAAACTAATTTCTGTACTGGAGAGCAAGGTCAAACCGGCGCTCCACGAGTGATGGTGCCATTTGTATTCCCCGGGGAATAGACAGTTTATGAAACATCGCTGTCTTATGTCAGCGCAGTCAGCGCCAAGCCAGGAAGTGTCAGCGCTGTCAGCGCCGAGCGGCTTCTCGGAAGGGCAAACACGGTGGAGCATTTCCCTAAAAAAAATATGGTGGTTATTAGTATGCACAAGATAAAGAAGGAGATGGGAACGTACATTAGTCTTCTGTTTGCACATCCATATAGTCTGGCAGGAAATGGCTCCTGGTTGAAAAATATTTTAGCTTTCTGTAAAAGAAAACTATTGAGATGGCTTTGTCAGTCCGTCCGCACTTTTTATGTCCTATCTCTGATCTTAAAAACTACTGAGGCTAGAGGGCTGCAAACTGGTATGTTGATTATCTACCGCAAATCATCAAACTGCAAATTGCCTTCCTCTAGCCTCGGTATTTATTTTATTAGGTTAAAAAATGAAAGCCATGGTCGTGCGTCTGGCACCACAACAGCTCCAGGCCACCAAAAGGCCCAGCTGAGGTTTCATGGGCCTTGGCTGAGGTTTCATACAGAGAAGTATACGCTGTACGGAAACTCGGTAATTGCGCCGAAAAACTTCGACGCATTTTTTTACATGCTATGTTTGTATAAAAATCATATATTAAATTGGTTTCTGCAGAAGGTCAGATGAAAGAAAACTTGTTCATAAATAAAAAAAAATCTTAGTCCTATCATAGCTCAACATATTTTTATAAGTAAAAACGATGTCAAATTTATAAGAAGTTGTTTACTTTGTTAATTCATCATTATTTTCACAAAATACCCTTTTGTGTTATTATGATAATTCATAATGAATGTTAGTGTATAGTGTATATATATACACTAATAAATATATAAGTATATATATATTATATATATACTTATATATATGTGTATGTGTGTATGATTTTGTATGCATTTTATAAATATAAAATATAAGTATATATATATATATATATATATATATATATATATATATATATATATATATATATATATATAAATATATATATATATATATAATAATGATAATGTGTGTATGCATTATATATATATATAAATTATATGTAGTATATATGTATATTTATATATATAGAAGTATATATATATTATATATATAATATATATATATATATATATATATATATAT
>NC_089752.1:9998000-10055500 GCF_040412425.1 Macrobrachium rosenbergii
CTCTCTCTCTCTCTCTCTCTCTCTCTCTCTCTCTCTCTCTCTCTCTCTCTCTCTCTCTCTCTCTGTGAATCGTATACTTCCTTTGTTTTCCGACCGAAATCTCCTGAAGGCTTTGATTTCCGCAAGAAATGATTCCATTGCGACGAATCCTGCCGGGTGACTCTGGTCCTTTGTATCGCCGTTTGAGAGACCGGCGCCGCCGATAACCTGGATCCTTGTCAAAAATAACAACGTCGCCCACCCCCCCCCGCACGGAGCTTCGTTGTCCTCATATCTTTTTCGGCCTCGTGTTTGTTTGTTCCTTTGCTCCACTCCCGTACGCCGGCAGTGCCGTCAGTAAACTTCGCGCGGTGCACTGTAGGCATTACTTAAAGTTCTCTGCAGCATCCCTTCGGCTCCTAGCTGCAACCCCTTTCATTCCCCCTGCTGTACCTCCGTTTATTTATCATCTTTCTTGCATTTTGCTTTCCACCCTCTCCTAAAATTGTTTCAGTGGTGCAACTGCGAGGTTTTCCTCCTGTTACACCTTTCAGACCTTTCTACTCCCATTTTCCCTTTCAGCGTTGAATGACCTGATAGGTCCCAGCGCTTGGTCTTTGGCCTAAATTTTATATTCCTTTCCATTGCTCCTTCGCTTTACCACATAACAAGAGGGCATAAGGTTAGTAATTACAGAGCACAACAACTTAGAACGACAAGGGTAAATAATAATCGTATGATTTAAATTATATTATAAGAAATGGCGGCATATTTGCATGTGTTTTCGTAGGTTAAGATAATTCATCATACACTTTCTGTGATGTGTAGTACTATATTTCAAGAGTCATACAATTGTCGTTGATTGTCCGATCAGCGTTGGGTCTGATCAGTAATGGGGCGGGCAATTAGCAATTAGTTCCCGTAGGGGGCTAGTGCCGTCAGTGCACCTCATGCAGTGCAGTGTAGGCATTACTTAAGGTTCTTTGCAGCGTCCCTTCGGCCCCTAGCTGCAACCCCTTTCATTCCTTTTATTGTACCTCCTTTCATATTTTCTTTCTTCCATCTTACTTTCCAGACTCTCCTAACAATTGATTCATTGTGCAGCTGCGAGGGTTTCCTCCTGTTACACCTTTCAAGCCTTTTTACTGTCAGTTTCAGTTTCAGCTTTGAATGACCTCATAGGTCCCAGCGTTTGGCCTTTGGCCCAAATTCTATATTCCTCCTCGAACTAGCAATTAGTGCCAGGAGTCGGTGGTTCGTATATTTCATTAACCGTCCCATGCACGCAGCATATGATGACACTTTCCCATGTTCTAAACGCCGGACCTTAACATTGTCAAGAGCCGCTTCAGTATAAGGCTGATCACCTCTCCACGTAAGGCAGCCTTGATTCCCCAGTTCTTCGTCAACCGTTCTTGCACTACATAGATTTCACGGACAATTCATTTGTCTGGCAGCAACACGTCGCATATGAATAACACTTACCTTAGCATTCCTACCATACCTTCCAAATTAGACGTTATCTTTCATAACGCATCATTATCCTGTTACCTTTGTCACTTAAATTACTCGTTCATCAGCCTCTGTGAAAGTTCCAGAAAGTACTGAGGCAGCATTCCATTTTCTTTGCGCTTCCAGTAATCTGGAAACCCACCCTCGCCATTTGTTTTTTTCGTGAATTGATTAATGTCAAAACAACCTTATACACTTGACCAACACAGACCTGGGCAATTGAAGGCGAATGGTGATAAGATGAAGTAGATTTAACCTAATTCTCAGCACAAAAGCCTCTTTTGTTATAATTCTGTCTTTCCCAAATAATTCCAAGTTCTCTGATTACAAGTTTCTTCGTTATATATAGCAATCTTTAATATAAACATGGATTCCCAAAGCTTTCGGCTGGATTTTTTATCGGTCCCTTTCACAGACCATCTCTCTCTCTCTCTCTCTCTCTCTCTCTCTCTCTCTCTCTCTCTCTCTCTCTCTCTCTCTATCTCTCTCTCTCTCTCTCTCTCTCTCTCTCTCTCTCTCTCTACATTTATACATATATTATATATACATATACAGTATATACATATGCATACATATATTATATGCTGTATATGCATATATATACATATTTATGAGTATTTATGTAAATATATATATATATATGTATGTACGTATTTATGTATATATATGCACATATATACGTATATAATGTATATATATATATATATATATATATATATATATATATATATATATATATATATATATATATATATATATATATACTCGTATATATATATATATCTTAAGGACTAGTAGACTTTTTCACGGATCTTCCATAAAAACTATACATCTACACAGACAGTCTCTTTCTTAGGCGCGGTATATCCCCGATGACCTTTCTAGGCTTATATTTCCCATCAACCTTTTAGTTATTTTCTGGCCTGTTCCAAGAAAGCCTTTGTCTCTGCTTCTCTACCTTTCTGTAAAGCGTTTTGAAAATTACCCCTCTCTCGCTTTCTTTGGAAGCCTGTCATTGAGTGCGATGGGTTCAGCATCATATTGCAACATCCCACGAACTCTGATATCTTTCTGTTTTTAGCTTTCTGAAAAGAAAACTATTGTGCCGGCTTTGTATGTTCGTCCGCACTTTTTTCTGTTCGCACTTTTTTCTGTCCGCCCTCAGATCTTAAAACTATTGAGGCTAGAGGGCAGCAAATTGGTATGTTGATCATCCACTCTCCAATCATCAAACATACCAAATTGCAGCGCTCTAGCCATGACCGTGCTTCTGGCAACACAACAACACAGGCCACCAAGAGCGGCTGAGAGTTTCATGGTCCGCGGCTCATACACCATTATGCCGAGACCACCGAAAGATAGATCTATTTTCGCTGGCCTTGAGTATAAGCTGTACGGGAAACTCGATTGCGCCGGAGAAACTTCGGCGAATTTTTTACTTGCTAAGTGTTTTCCACGACAGCTTAGCTTCGTGTGCACCTTTGCAGCGAACTAATCCATTTCTTTCCTCACTTATTTATAACTTCTCAGACGAAGACGTCTTTATTACATTTCACATCAATCTTTTACGTAACACTACGTACGTCTTTCAATAATTTTTCATAAATGGATTTATCTCGCTAATATATTTTCAGTGTAAATTTGATTTTTATTTTAGCATAAGAGCTTCAAATGATTTTTGGGTTCAAAATTTAGTAGTCTTCAATTATTCTCATAAGCTACACATTTTTACCTTCCAGATATTGCTTCATGTAAATACATTACTTCTCTCCCTTTCCCCCAAAACATATTCTAATGTTTTATTCATATTTTCATTAGCCCATTGCAGCATGTCTTATTAGTTTTCTGTAAACGAAAACTATTGTGCCGGCTTTGGCTGTCCGTCCGCACTTTATTCTGTCCAGACGTTTTTCTACTCGCCCTCAGATCTTAAAAACTACTGAGGCTAGAGGGCTGCAAATTGGTATGTGGATCATCCACCCCCCAATCATCAAACATACCAAATTGCAGCCCTCAGGCCTCAGTAGTATTTATTTTCTTTAAGGTTAATGTTAGCTATGATCGTGCTTCTGGCAGCGATGTAGGGTAGGCCACCACCAGGCCGTGGTTAAAGTTTCATGGGCCGCGGCTCATACAGCATTATACCGAGACCACCGAAAGATAGATCTATTTTCGGTGGCCTTGATTATACGCTGTAGCTGTTGTACAGAAAACTCGACTGCGCCGAAGACACTTCGGCATATTTTTTACTTTTTTTTTTTTTTTTTTTAATTACCTTCAGGTTATTCAGAAGCATGTTTGAGGTGTCAATGCACCCTGTCCTGAATGAAGAACCTTTTTATCCTCACTTTTGTTCGCACCGAATATCGAATTGGTGAACGTTTTCCCATTCTTCTTCGAACTCGTTTCCTAGACAACTTATGCTTCCAAATATTCTGAGCCAATGCGTTATCTCACATCTCCTTGAGTTTTCCTCATCGCCGATAGCAATATCGCACCTTGGAAAAATCATCATTCATGCCGTGCAGGCGCTTTCAGAAAATGGATCCGAGAGACTTTTTGTACTGTCTCCAAATATTGCTGTTTGTCTGGCACAATGTTCATAATGTGCCCATGTGACCACCTCTGATATCTGATATACAAAGCCGGCACAATAGTTTTCTATTCAGAAAGCTAAAACCTTTTCTTTTTGTACCGTCTCCAAATATTGCTGTTTGTCTGTCACATTGCGTCATAATGTGCCATGTGGCCACCTCTGATATAATCAAGCCAGGGAAACCCGCAATTACTCAGACTGCTTTCATATTATGTGTTTGCCTTGTAGTCTGTTTAGTTCTTACTGTAACAAACAGAGAGGAAAATAGATCTATTTATTCTTATTTTGACTATGTTTTTCTTCTCGTGTCATAGATACGTCCATTCAGAATCTCAAACATTAATTTTAGTTTTCTGTAAAAGAAAACTATTGTGCCGGCTTTGTCCGTCCGTCCGCCATTTTTTCTGTCTACACTTTTTTCTGTCAGCACTTTTTATGTCCACCCTCAGATCTTAAAAACTACTGAGGCTAGAGGGCTGCAAATTGGTATGTTGATCATCCACCCTCCAATCATCAAAAATACCAAATTGCAGCCCTCAGTAGTTTTTATCCTCCTCAGTAGTTTTTTTTATTTTATTTAAGGTTAAAGTTAGCCATAATCTTGCTTCTGGCAACGCAACAACAAAGGCCATCACGGGCGGGTGAGAGTTCCATGGGCCGCGGCTCATACAGCATTATACCGAGACCACCGAAAGATAGATCCATTTTCGGTGGCCTTGATTATACGCTGTAGCGACTGTACAGAAAACTCGATTGCGCCGGAGAAACTTCGGCGCCCTTCTTGCTTGTTTATTGTAAACTCTACTTCTCAAGTTCTGTAATAACAGCCCTAAATTCGCGTGAGTGCTCAGCAAAATGCATGCGTTTCTTGAGTTGTATTGTCTCGTTCGCCTCATTTACATAAAGTCACTACCCACGTGTACTATACGAGTTACACGTGGCCCTAAACGGAAAACCGAAAAAGTGATTATTACATAATCGCACCCTTTTCGCGGATGCCCTTTCTGAGGGCCGACTGTTGACGAAGAAGGGAAGGTAGTGATTAGCGGAGAGCTCCGAGAACATTGTCTTTCTTGTCCGAAAATAGAATGGCCTTCGATTCACCGACTCTCTGTGTTACAGTTAAAAATATAAATATATAAATGTAAAATATTTATATATTTATGAAATATATAAATACTTATATATAAAATGTATTTATAAAATATATGTATAAAATATACAAATATTTATATATAAAATATACAATTATTGATGTATAAAATATATAAATATATATATATAAAATATTTGTAAGTATATAAATACAAATATAAAAAATATAAATATATAAATATAAAAGTAAGACGACGGACTTGCCGATAATACTATGAAAGGGGAATCTTTAAAGCATTGAGCAGCATTCGAGATGAACCGAAAAAGAGCTACATACATTTGGAGAAATTACTCAGGACAGACAAGTTAGATAAGACTAAATAGAGAAGAGAAAAAAAAAGTTGACGTAGCTAAGTAGACGGATAAAAATTCTCTTTGACGGCTGCGTAGAGGATCCTAGTAAAGATGGGACACCTAGAATGATAAATATGGAGTACCTAGAATCATAAATTTGAGAATCTAGGGCAAGTGTTTCTGAGAAGAGGTTCTTCATTTATATGGGACTCTACATTCACACATACGGACGTATATGAAGCTTTAAATCTACATCACATTTCAGCAGAGGACATCTTATGTTATTGCCCAAAAGATTTCTTATCTAAATTCGAGATGACTCCATAAGCATTACTTAATCTACTAATAGTGTACACTTTTCAGAGCAGGGTACGATTATAGTTTACTAAGCAGCAAGTGCGTGTAATCAGTCTCTTAAAGGAATATGGCAGAGTGCAAATATGAATATAATCAACCATTTTCCCCCACTCTTTTCTATACCAGTATTATACTGGGGCTTCTTAAATATTTTTACGATTTAGAGCGTATGCAAATTCACTTAAGATACTCAACAGAACTTCTAAATGAAAAAAATAAATAAATACTCTTGGTTACGTGAAGATTTGCAAATTCCAACAGCAGATTTGCTCGAATAAAATTCATTGAAACTGCAGGGAGTATTTGAGAGATAATACTCGAAGCCGAAGAAAGTTCTCGAGAGATAGTACTCAAACGTCTGCAGTGGCTTTCGATCTTCCTCGAGATCCACTTTAGTTGCGCGGCGCTCGCTGGGCGGACACGATGGATGTGCTCCGCAAATCCGGGAACAACAGGCGCTGTAAAATCAAGCGAGTGTTAGCAATCTCCATGAAATGTAAAATGCAGGCGTACAGCCAAGTAGTTATTTCATTCATTCGCCGAGGGAAGGAAAGATATCTTCGCTTATCCAAATAAAATGTATTTGTTATCCTGCAGCGATCTTACCTCATGAATCCATCGAGTACGAAGAGGCAGTATAAATGCAAATTATGGACTGATCCCACATATCCTTTCGAAAGGATGCCTGACTGTCTCTCGTGCAGAGATATCAGATGCTGACTTATTTCAAAGAAGCAGGACTGTGCAAAGAATAATTCACCGAAACAGGAGGAAGCCAGTGCAATGTATAGATAAATTGCAGATTCGTAACCATTTCTCTATATCTTCAAAGACTTAAGCTAGATCATTTTTAATTATTTTTTTAAGCCGAACGCAAGGCACGCGAGATTGATCAGCTGTTCTCAGAGAGGGAGATAGAGAGGGACTGACATAAAATCTAACGTTTCATCCACTAGTTAATTGACGTTATGGAGAAAGAGAGAATGAGAGGACATCAAGGATACTTGTTATCAAATGTGAGTAATCTGTTATCTTGATAACAGATCAGTCACATTTAAACATGATGTTATCTTATATAGTTTTCATTTTATTACTGAAATTCTCCACCGCAACAAGAAGTTCAGAAATTATTCACAAAACCTCTCGTACGCCCTTCAGCTCCGAAGTTATTCCAGAGACTTAAGTAACGGCGCTTGTAATGCGTACTCCGGAGACTTTCACTCACATTTTCAGATCAGATCAGTGTAGTAAGAGCTGGGGGAGAAAAATGCTGGGGAAACGTAAATGGCTTCGGTGTTACTTTGCTGATAATATCGAGAGAGAGTTTGGGCCCGCTCGTTCATGAAAATTATTAGGCAGTGTTGGAGACAGCATGTCACGTAACCAGCCATCGGCAAAATAGTGATTGTTAACAGATTTCTTGTTTATAGATTGGAGGGCCTAAATATTATATGGATAGTCAGAAATGTATTCGAAATAATTCTGTGCATTTCACTGTTGTAAATCCTCCTCCCTAAGACAGATTTGAAAACTCCCATTTGTCAACAATTTCTATACGCTGTAAATTGCAAGCAAATTACAGATCACTTTTATTCTTAGTATACTTTTTTGTAACGTTCGCAGAATGGAGACACATCATGTATCTGACTGAGCTCTTTAAAATTAAAAGATAAGAGAAAGAATGTGAAATTCCAATTCCGAACTGTTGGGGACAATGGTAATAGATATGCCAGCGTGGTCACATTTCTTTCATTGGAGCCAAATCAAAGACTTCGCATATTTCTCGTTTCCTCAGAATGTTCTTAAGAAGTAAAGAGCTGAGCGCTATGAAACGGTTAATATTCTTCAGAATGAACGAGCCCAACTTTTATGTTACTTTATTCCTCTTTCAGTAGGAGTAGAGTAGAATTCCGGTGAAATTGAACCCGCTAACACTATTCCTGAATTCCGCGGCTCCTGCTCTGGAACAGAATGAAAAATTATTTAACAGGATATAAAAAAAAAAAGCATTAATGAAGGATCTTCCTCTGTGGCCATAAAAGCTAATCAAAAGCTTTATGAACTCGAAGCAATTTTCCGTCAGGAACGGAATGCGTCGACTTTCCATCTCCAGACTTGCGTTGAAGCGAGTGAAAGTTGTTCTGTTTCTTGCTCGCAAAGAGTCATGGAGTGATTTGAAGCTTTATAATTAGGGGACCTAATTGATCCTTATTTTTCTCAAACGATTGTTAAAATGATTAGCCTTGCAGGTGAAAAAGCCTTTCCGTGTTAAAATCTGGCATAAATATTGTAGGAAAGGTGATCAGTCAATCGGATTCAGCTCCTATGGCAAGAGGAACCAATCACTGAGTACCAAGAGTTCCGTTTTGAAGAAAGGTCTTCACAATATTGTTTGGGAATATCAGCATTGGTTTTAAAATACTCTTTCAGTAACAATCTCTGGTGGAGTTTCGCCGAATTATTTGTAATAAAGATGTAACTCACAGTGTTGATTCCTGATGAAAAACTCACAGCTGATCCCATCTTCCTCTTAAAATGTTATCCGTAATGGTCAGATGGTCTTCGGTTCTGTTCGTAACGTTTTCTGCACATCATACTCTGCATACGCATTTTTATGTTTTCCATGATATATATATATATATATATATATATATATATATATATATATATATATATATATATATATATATATATATATATATATATATATATATATATATATATATACACATGTATGCACTTATATATATAAATTTATATATATATATATATATATATATATATATATATATATATATTATACATATATGTATATATTTATGTGTAATATATATATATATATATATATATATATATATATATATATATATATATATATATATATATATATATATATATATAAATGTGCATACATAGTCAAGCCTTTTTCTCCCCCAGAACTCACACTCACATAACAATATTTTCGGGTTGTGTTATGTTGCATCCAGAAGAAAAAGAGCTTCATTTAAAGCCTGTCATTTTAGCGTCTTTTCCTAAAAAGAAAAAGTGAATAAAGTTTACGTCTAACAAACATCTATTGTGTCCTAATTTCCCGGAACTTTATAAAAGTACTACAATAGTTTCCTCTCTGCTGCAAAACCGGTTCGGAGGACTTATCCTTTTTTGTTTCTCTCTCTCTCTCTCTCTCTCTCTCCAAAAGGAAAAAACGTTTTTTCCCCGAAAGAAAAAAGAAAGAACTGGAGAAGTTTTCATTTCTTGCCATTAGGAACTCCTCGACGTGATATATGCGCCCTTATGAACAAAGTTTCATAATTAATGTCGACTTTTTCACATTGCTTGACCGGAAAGCTTATTCTCCTGTGTTTTCATTTCCGTTATTCTCTCGCGTCTGCCCATTTGAAAGGACGTTTTTCCGGAATAGTTTTTATGTACGTATTGTTGCGTGTTCGTAAGCGAAGAAAACGGTGCGGCAGGGAGTATAGAAAACGAGGAACAAATTCCTCATGTTTCCGATATTTGCAATTCGCTTGTTCTTTCGCCTTCAAAAGTATATTTCTGATAATTAAACTTTACGCGGTTTGGTTGCAAGCCGGAAGTCGAGCGAAACAACACGCGCGGATACAGAGAAACAACAAAAGCAGATCTTTCGACTGCAGATGTAATCCCAGAGGGGGGCGCCCCCATGATGCTTTGGTTGCTATGGCAACTAACCGATGCCCTTAGGAAAATCTCCCCTCCCCCCCACCTCCCAACTACCATATCCCCTGTTCACTTAAGGGAAGTGTCTCTTATTTCCCCTTTCGTAATACACGTCATAAAGTTATTAAGTGATCCAGTAGACGTGATGAGAGTGAATCGAATGTTCTCTCTCTCTCTCTCTCTCTCTCTCTCTCTCTCTCTCTCTCTCTCTCTCTCTCTCTCTCTCTCTCTCTCTCTCTCAGTACTTATTATTGTCAGTTACAGGCAGCTACAGGATGTCTCATCACACTCCAGTCTTTATTCAAGAATATAATGAATGTCTGTACTTAGTAAATTTTACAATCAGTATTTTAAGATGTACATTTTCTGTATGTTAAGGTGTACATTTTTCGTATGTTTTCCTTTGCTTCTTTCCACCAGCATTTATGAATGTGTATTCATCGGGAAAAAATCATCATTGAAGCGAATCATGGCACAATTAGTATCTGCGTTCCAAACAAATTATGAGAAATTTGAAGATTACAATGTATCAGTAAATGAAATGAGTTATAGCGTAACAATGTAAAAATAAATGAAATGAGTTATAGCGTAACAATGTAAAAATAAATGAAATGATTATAGCGTAACAATGTAAAAAGAAATCAAAATGAGTTATAACGAAACAACGTATATAAAATTATATCATCCAATTGTAAGTATTCGCCGACTGATTATACATCCTTTCCAAACTGATTAATTATAGCGGGAGGTAGCCAGACTGAAAGCCAAAATCCAAAGAGAGAAATACACGTAAATATTAATAAACAAATAAAAAATGCACCGAAGTTTCTTCGGCGCAATCGAGTTTTCTGCACAGCCGCTACAGCGTATAATCAAGGCCACCGTAAATAGATCTATCTTTCCGTGGGCTCGGTATAATGCTGTATGAGCCGCGGCCCATGAAACTTTAACCACGGCCCTGTGGTGGCCTATCCTATATCGTTGCCAGACGCACCATTATAGCTGATTTTAACCTTTAATAAAATAAAAATTACTGAGGCTAGAGGGCTGCAATTTGGTTTGTGTGATTATTGGAGGTTAGATGATCAACATACCAATTTGCAGCCCTCCAGCCACAGTAGTTTTTAAGATCTGAGGGCGGACCGAAAAAGTGCGGACGGACAGACAAAGCCGGCACAGTAGTTTTCTTTACAGAAAGCTAAAAAAAAAAATAAAAGCTCGTTAACCAATTCTTCTCTAAATTCTTTCTATATCCTCTGTTCGCCGCGCCCCGAGTGAGGTGTAGTTGGGGGAAACTTAAATTTCAGGAAATTCAGAGATCAGGCTTTACCACTGACGACGACTCTGAGAGAAATGCAAATTGCGCTGAACTTTTATCACGTCGCATTCCTCACGATGAGAACAAGAAAAAGGGGGGAGGAGAAGACGAGGCCATCAAAAGGCCTTGATGATTAAATCTACGAGGCTTTCAGAGAGAGAGAGAGAGGGAGAGGGAGTCAGGATACCAAGAGATAGGAACAGAAGTCCAGTTCAAGAACCAGGGAGAAATTCAGTCGATCCCAAGACTGCTAAAACAAACTTGGCTTATGGTGTAGGGTTCTTGTTGGATACTGAGCATGCAAATTGAAACTGGAATGTCAGAAGTACTGACAGATGATCTACACAGCCCTATAAACCATATAAGTGTAACTGGGAAGCTTGAAAGACCAGTAAAATGTGAAAAAGACAAAAATTATTTCTCACTGATTTGACACGTACCCAGAGGATGTCTGCAGTTAGCTAAAATGTAGCCAAAAATGTCGTAAGCACAGATGACCTTATGAGAAGCCATCATTCCAAATTGGGAAAATTAATATAATTTCTGGTAAAACAAAAGACGTCTGGGAAATTTAAATTCAATGGATTTTTGGGAATCAAGGGATCGGATACGAAACCTAAAAACTGCTTTCATCTATGTGCGACCTTTACGTTTTTGTGAAAAGCGTCATGCGGTTCACGTAGATTGTCATAAATTTAGACAAATCTCGCCATTGGCATCTTTGCTGTAAATACGTTCTTACTAGCGTAAATCGTCGTTCAAATATCACTTCCTCAAATATCACTTTCTCCGTAGTGGTTAAATTAACGTGAGAAATAAGTAAGGCACTTTTACCGTAGAAAATCAACTAACGGAGAAAACTAAAGAGGAATATTGAAAGAAACGTAATAAGAAAAGCTATAATCATAGACATATATCTATATATATATACATATATATATATTTGCATATATTTTGCATATATATATATATTTTTTTGTATATACATACATAAATGCATATATATGTATATGTGTATATATATATATATATATATATATATATATATATATATATATATATATATATAGAGAGAGAGAGAGAGAGAGAGAGAGAGAGAGAGAGACAGAAAACATTGGAAATCATGGGAAACTTGTTATTGATAGCTTTACTTCCAAATCCCTCGATATTTCCAACACGAAATGTTTATCTTCTTCATCTTCCAAGCAGTGAATAAACTCACAAATTCTGGAGCTTGACACAATTTATGTGAAAATAAAAATAGCTGACATCGGGAAACAAAAAGATCGCACAGATATCAGTAAATTAAATAAGTAAATAGCACGAACCAGTGTGCAAAATTAAAATAGAAATAGAACACGACGAACAAATGTAAATTTAAATTATGTACAACACATCAGAGCAGCCACTCGTACGATTTCATAATTGATACGATTCTGAGAGACAATATTTATACCGCTTCTGAATTCAGGACATATAATAATCGCTCACCTCGACAATATGCCACCCCATCCAGACGGCAATAATTGTAAATCTGAACACATAAGATATACAGTTGCCAATGAGGTTTTGTTTCCAGCATCACTACAATGATCTGGTGATAAACACAGGTGGTTTGTTTTCCTCACTTCCTGGCGTAGCGTACAAGATAGGCCACTCACTCTTGTTCCCTACAACCACATCAACCAATAAATAGACAAGCACAATATTAATGAATGCTGCTAAAAAATAATTTTGTTACATGCTTTGGTAAGGGTGCATGAAACTTTAAATCAGAGATGCTGTTGTTAAGTTTACAAGCTGCAAAACATTCAGTTATTCTGACTAGATGTACCCTCAAAAATATCTTGAATCATGATACAAGTTTTAAAAAAAAAAATGCATAGTTGAATACGACTACAAAACTGAGACTTGGAGTAGCAGCAAAATTAATTATTTAACTAAATTAACAAGCAGTTACGTTGACGTGCAAATCAAAATTGAATTAAGAAATTATTCCAATGAAAGCCTAATTATCTTTTATTCAAAATATTCTAAACAGTTGTTCTGTTACTTGATACGTTTCATCATGATGTTGAGAGGCGCCGCTTTAATCAATCTAGAACTCTGTCGCAGTGGTGTTCATGCCCCGAAGCAAAGCAAAGGTACTTACCTGATTATCTCTTCTTTGCTGGAATTGTAAAGCTCCTGGAACGTGCTGTTAAGTATATCATGTGTCTAAAACAAAAAAGGAACGACGAGAGTGTTCGTATCATTCGGTAGGATCGAGCTACACCAGGTTGGATGGTTTCCTGATGAATAGAACTGTGTGACACGTTGGTATTTCTCAGTAAGGTCATCTCTATGGTGCTTCCACAAGGGCCTGAACTATAATCTTGGCCCCTGCTCTTGCAAATGCTTTTATTTGCATAAATTAGGTGGGTCTTAAGAGTCACAAACCCTTCATCTGAGTTTGGGCAGACCTGGCCCTTGCCCCTGATTGGCAGGACAAGGTCATGAGGCTGTAACTACCAGTCCTCCTGCTAACAAAAGTGTACAGGTCCAATGACTACGGTTAAAATCAGTGATAAGATATTCCTCGCTTACCAGGCCCCTGGCACACAAACAAGGTCTCTGTTAACGTGTTCACACATAGCTGCCCTAAAATGGAAGACGGCAGTATCTGCAAAAAATACAAAACTGAGAAAAATAGTAGATACTGCAGTTTTCCCTTGCCTTACTACTGATTTTGCAGGTACTGCAAATGGGGACCCCCCCCCCAAAATACTCGTGGAAAGCACTGAAGACTCATTCTGAAACTGCAGTAACTTGTGTATTTTGTGTTTAACGAGCCCAATAGGTGGCTTGTCTCAATTTCGAAATTTTTTGTAGACACTGAAGTTTTCCACTTTAGGGCAGATAGGTCCTCTTGCCGGCTGCGTGTGTGGGAGAGGATAAGTTTGAACAAACGTCTTCATCACCCAACACTCACGCAGTATCATGAAAACAGGAGGTCGTATACCGTTCGTACCGTCCGTACCTTAGAGCCTAAAGGTCTCTGAAGAAATTATAAGCCTGTGACGAGGAAGTAAAAATGGTGAAGAATAAAAGGAGCTTCGACAATTAAATGAAGAAAAGGTAAAGTTAATCGTCGTCCAACCGAGAACAATTCTCTGTTATTATGAATTTGTTTCAGAAAGACGCTACTTTACGTTTTGTTTAATTCATTAGAAAAACGTAAATATTAAGGAATATGATACTAGTATTCTCTAACAAACATTGTATTATTGCTCTTATTGTTTATACACAGGAACTTTTGGTAACGGAGGAAAATATTTTTATCATAAATACAGAAGGGAAGAAACATGGAAAAAACAAAAACAAAAAATAATGGGCCATTTTACCATGTATAAATAATTAATCTAAAACGTGATAATTAATCTGTTTAGTTGAATATGCGCTTTTATGTATATTTATACGTGTATGTGCATTCGCACTCATATACATATACCGTGTGTAGGACTAAATTGTCTTTGTCAGTGTCTCACAAATAATAATATTTGACAGACCGAGGTTTCAGTTAAAACTTGCTCGACAATTTTTATTTCCATTCGTAGTTAATTAAAAGAAATGGAGAATAAAAGCACATGATAAATCATGAACATTTAGTTGGATTTTCTCCTCCTAAGAATATGATCCTCGGATGTAGTTATTATGTGTTATTTGTTCTTTTTCCGATGGATTACCTCTGAGTTTTCTGTAAAAGAAAACCATTGCGCCGGCTTTGTCTGTCCGCACTTTTTCTTTCCGGCCTCAGATCTTAAAAACTATTGAGGCCAGAGGGCTGCAAATTGGTATGTTGATCATCCACCCTTCAACCATCAAACATACCAAATTGCAGCCCTCTAACCTCAGTAGTTTTTATTTTATTTAAGGTTAAAGTTAGCCATAATCGTGATTCTGGCAACGCTGTAGGATAGGCCACCACCGGGCTGTGGTTAAAGTTTCATTGGCCGCGGCTCATACAGCATTATGTCTATTTTCGGTGGCCTTGATTATAATATTATGTTGTAGTGGCTGTACAGAAAACTCGATTGCGCCGAAGAAATTTTGGCGCATTTTTTACTTGTTTACATTTGATAATTATGCTCAGGAGATCTTGCTGATGGATAATCCTCCCTGTATTTTTTCTTCCCATATTACTCTTGATTAGTTCAATACACTCAAGTTAGGCATTGTTGTCGTTATCGAAATACATTAGTGTTTTAAGTATTATACGAAAGAATTCATTCAGGCTTCACTTAAAGTATAAAGAATGACTTCGCAACAATTCCAGTACAGAATTAGAAGTTGACCTCCGGGCGGGAAAAGGAAAAAAAAAAAGAAAAAAGGGAATACTTAGACACAGGCAATATCACCTGAGAAACTGTCTAGGTTATGTAATTTCATTTCCGTTTTCTCCTCGTATTTCTACCGGGATTTCCTCGGTGTCACATTCTGTGGGAAAATCAATGCCTCTAAGACGGAATAAAAGACGCGAAGCCTTTAAGACAAAGTCCTAAACATCAGCGGGCCGCAGTGACATTCGGGGCGACGCGCGAACTCATACGTTACGGTGATGAGATTTCCAATATCCGCAGCCGCGGCGGGCAGGCAAATGAAAAACAAATCTCGAATCTACGAAAGGAAACATAGTCGACGCAGAGGAAAGTGCCAAGGCCACCTTTTCTAATGAATTCCATCTCTCTTCCTGCCGAAGAAAAGGTCTATAATCCCATTATGGCCCAATTTATTTGTCCGGTTAAAAAAAAAAAAATAGATGCTATAGTTCCATGGCTTGGCATTTTGTTAGAACACGGGGCGGGGTATTCTTTATCATTTTGACTTTCGCAAAGGGTCTAATTTTCTGTATCATAATTACCTACCCCCTTGCGGAAGAAAAGTAGGTCTAGACCCACATGAAAAGTTTTTCACCTTCGGAAAACATGGTTAAGATCTAGCTCGTAATCCATCTTGAATTAGAAGGAATAAATTAGAAGGAATACCCTACGTAGTCTGTACTTAATATGAAGGCGCCACTCCTCGATGGTGC
Source organism: Macrobrachium rosenbergii (assembly GCF_040412425.1). Taxonomy (NCBI): domain Eukaryota; kingdom Metazoa; phylum Arthropoda; class Malacostraca; order Decapoda; family Palaemonidae; genus Macrobrachium; species Macrobrachium rosenbergii. The sequence continues at coordinate 10,013,982 of NC_089752.1, forward strand.
CTTTCATTATTCCACCTATTGAAGAACGAGCAGTAAACATGGAAGCCTTGGGTTTCTCATCCTGAATGTAGAGCGGAGGGGTAAATCTACTCTTTGAGGAAGCAGAATCGTTAGAATCTTGTAAGGTTTCTTCCTTTATGGAATGTGAATGTTCTCTTTCAAGCGAAAGTGTCACGATTTTACTCTTTAAACTGTAAATAGAAGCAAACTATCTTGACGGTTAAAACTGACAGTGTTATGTTAGCACAGCAAGGTAGACAAACAGTTGTTTGTACCATCTTGTGAGTAAATACCTTCTTTTCCTTAAAATATGGAAATTCTCTGCTTCATTTTCATCCACCCTCTCCTGATAATTGTTTCATAGTGCAACTGCGAGCTTTTTCTTCTGTTACACCTTTCAAACCTTTTTACTTTCAATTTCCCTTTCAGCGCTAAATGATCTCATAGGTCCCAGAGCTTGGCCTTTGGCCTAAATTTTATGTTCCAGTTATTCTCTTCATAAAAAAAGACTTAATTGTTTAAGGTAACTGTTGTTATTTGATATTTCTAGATGGATAGTTTCCTTAAATTTACAAATAAATTTCTATAACCCAGCATTTTTGGGACATCTGACCAACCGTTGGTTTTATTAGTTAAATTCAAAAGGAATAATTCTAGATAATGAGTATCTTAGCTGACGTCAGACACTTGTGTATGGTATGCAGCTCTAAATTTAGACTTTTCATTACTGAGTAAGTTTTGTTAGGGGAGTATTGCCGTCATTGCATCTCATGTGGTCCACTGTAGGCAGTGCTTAAGTTCTTTGCAGCGTCCCTTCGGCCCCTAGCTGCAACCCCTTTCATTCCTTTTACTGTACCTCCGTTCATATTCTCTTTCTTCCATCTGACTTTCCAGCCTTTCCTAACAATTGTTTCATAGTACAACTGCGAAGCTTTTTTCCTGTTACTCCTTTCAAAGTTCTTACTGTCAATTTCCGTTTCAGCACTGAATGACCTCATAGGTCCCAGCGCTTGCTCTTTGGTCAAAATTCTGTAGTCCATTCCATTCCAACAACAATTATAAAGCCAGAATAAAGGATATTGATGTTTTGTTTAAATAGCATAAGTGTCTTATTTGAAAATTATCTAAGGATGCCATGTAATCACTTTAGTCTTCAGAAAACGAGTGGCCATTGTAAAAATGAAGAAAATCAAAAAATTTTTAAGGCATTTTTGTCGTAGTTTATTTCGCTAATGTAAATGCGCATTTGTTTATTTTATTGCCGGAGCTTGAAGGCGTGTTTTTATTTTAATAAGCTTACTATGCACACCCACCAGGTACCTCTTCCGTTTCGTTTTAATATTTATTTTCCGACGAATGTAGATTGAATTCTTATTGTATCTTTGAATAGAAACGCTCATTATCAACGTTCAGTAAAGCTATTTACTTCATGTAAATAAGCCATCTACATTTCGATAATATTTTATGTAATGAATTGCTGTTGTGATTCTGTTTCACGGTTCTCTTTCTCTTGAGCTGCGAATTCATCTCTTGACAGTTGTGTCTCCTGCAAGAGGGAGAGAATTTGTTTTTCCAAAAGGTTAATAATTTTTTTCCAGGAACTTCACAGGCTTCTTCGGTAAAGAATAAAAGTGCGGTTATCGTATAAGATGTGACAGAGGTCGAATCTGGTTGCAGGCTTTTCGGAGTCCTTCTTTTACTGCTATGATTAACTCGAAACCTTTTGTTCTTTAGCGTTTATGTTCCTTCCAGTCACTGGGACTAATTAGACAAATCACATTAGCAGTCCGTTAAGGCGTCCGAAGTCTGGGTCCGTCTACTTTTTGGCTGCTTGACAGTTTATCCTTTTACTTTCAGTTATTTGCTAAACTTTACATATTAGACTTAGACTTTGTGCCGTTACAGAGACAGATATAAAGATGAGAACATTTTTATAAGCGCTTTGTTTTAATTAATTTAAGTATGTTTGAAACGGCTTCTGTATCTCTAACTTGACCGTATCTCCACAGGATGCTAGACCATCGGACACCGGCAACTATTCTTGCGCCCCTTCGAATACCGCATACACCACCCTGAGGGTCCACGTCCTCAATGGTAAGAGATGATGATGATTATGATGATGATGATGATGATGGTGACCTTCCTGTCTTCCAGGAAAGATCCAGCATAAGGCTTACTAGATGAATATTTGTAACAACGATGTTTTGAATATCTTGTGCGCTGACACAGTTGCTGAGGCAGACGTATCCCTCCTGAGACCACGGAGACTTGAGCTTGTCGATATGAGTATTATACTGTACATAGCATGTTTTCACGTTTAAATGTAAGTATGTGTTTTGCTTTTGTTCGAGTGTGCTTGTATGTTTGACGCCTTTATCTACTTACTAAAAATGCTTGTATGCCTTAGGCGAGACTCCGGCAGCGATGCAGACGAACGGGGTCGTGTCCACATTGGTCCCTCCATCCAGCACCCTCCTGTGGCCCATTCCACTTCACATAATGCTCCTGGACCTCTTCTTCCTGCTGTGGGACCCACCACTGCAGAACCTCTTCAGGTGGGAAGGAGGTCCCTAAGACTGCTGAACCAGGGCGTCTGCGCAGAGATGTCTCCACCGCACGTTCGAGCCAGTTACGCAGGATCAAGGTCCTCCTAACAGAGTGTATTTGAAGGACCTTGCGCAGGATTATTTGCAATAACTTAAGCGCCGGAATTCGGGAGCACCAAGATGTGCCCATTTTGGAGTAGTCACTTGAAAACAGCACTCTCCGAGTAATATACAGAGGAGTATTCAATGTATACTTTGCTTGTTTGGGCAATGTATCTTATTTCTTGTAAATAGAAACAGGTGGTTGACTTTTAGTGAATACATAATGTTGACTGTTTATGAAGTTGCCTCCATAACTGGAAACATACAGAGGTATACACCCTAGAGACAGTAGTATTTCGCACATACCTGGAAAGTGCCTTGTATATAGACTGATCTCGAAATGATCCAGATGTTGTGTAAGTGTAGGCAGAAAGTGGCAAGCGGATTATTTTAATGTTAGTGCTCTTAATGATCAGTGTCTAATTACCAAATCTTTTTTTTTCCATTTTTATGCGTGTATATACTGTTTGTCTGTATGTATGTATGTATGTATGCATGTATGTATAAGTGGTGGATGTTTGAGTATATATGTAAATACTGTATATACAGTATATGTGCATATATATATATAATCTATATCTATATGTATACATATATATGTATATATAAATTATATATGCATGTATATATATATGTACTTTTATATGTACATATATATGTATTTATATATGTACATATATAAGTACATTAATATGTACATATATATGCTGATCACTATCACCAGTTTATTAGTATTTTTAATAGCCACAATGATCTCTTGACTATAAAAAGCAATAAACTTTACAACACTGTCATAAGATGGTGCGAATGGGTCCAGTCACCTCTAGCAAAATGTAAAATGTATCCAACCTATATATAATATACATATATATACTATATATATACATATATACTGTATATATTTATATATATATGTATGTATGTATATTTATATGTATGTATGTATGTATGTATACATATACACGCATAAGCTGGATCAGATTTACATTTGTCCTTGTAGCAAAGTGCGATAGTGTATTCTCGTTCAGAGGTGACCGTTGTGCTAGAGTTCAAATTTTTCCTAGGAAGGTCACTGCTTCTTCGTTTATTCCCTGTCGGATATAGGCTTGTAGTGAAAAAAGAAATCAGTAAGTGACAGGAAGTCGAGAAATTATGGGGTTATTGTGGCTGTTGAAAATATACAGATTATATATATATATATATATATATATATATATATATATATATATATATATATATATATATATATATATATATATATACATAGTACGCTGTCGTACCAAAAATACAAAGAATAAACCCATAATAATGAAAGTGTTCCATCTTTAATTTAGTTTGCTTGCAATTGTCACAGAAGAAGCTTGTCAACAGCAACACTAGCAAGCAAAACACCAAAGTTTATCATGTTACTGACGGAACACTTGTATTATTCTGGATTTATCTCTTTATATGTAATATATATATATATATATATATATATATATATATATATATATATATATATATATATATATATATATACACAAAAAAAAATATATTAGTTTCTAAAAGAGGTGACGACAAATTAATGCAAATAGCTCCATTTGAAAAGCATATGACAATTGAACGCCGATTTCGTATCGCTGAAACACCGTGCCCATTTCTCGCTGATTCGGTAATACTTACTTCCTTGTTAAGTTTACTTACTTCCTCGTTAAGTTCTCACTCCAGAGACATCGTGAGTCATTGCTGCTGCTGGTGCCTGAATCCTGTGGCCTGCTGTAATTTTCGATCACCCTACTCTTTGTTACTCGTTTCATCCTTAGGAAATGCCTCTGGGAACCGCCGTCTCCTTTTCATATGAAATTCAAAAGATGATGACTCTTTGAAAGCTGCTGGACGAAGCTTTTGCTTCCAGCAAGAATCCTCTTCACCTCGAGACGAGGAACTGACGAAGAAAGATCATTGGATGATTAATAAGCGACCGTTGCAGTTTTTAAAATTCCGTGAACGTTCCCCTTGTTGAACAGTTCGATACTTCGGTAGTGTCTGAATTGCACTTGAATGAATGAATGATAATAAAATTTATGGGAAATTAGCAGTATTCTAAAAGTACTTAATTACAAATCAGATTCGGCAGTAAAGTCAGAATTTTAGTTCAAAAAGACATCTGGTATCAAAAGTTAAAATAAGTTAAGTATACCTAAGTTTAACCAGACCACTGAGCTGATTAACAGCTCTCCTAGGGCTGGTCCGAAGGATTAGATTTATTTTACGTGGCTAAGAACCAGTTGGTTACCTAGCAACGGGACCTACAGCTTATTGTGGAATCCGAACCACATTATAACGAAAAATGAATTTCTATCACCAGAAATAAACTCCTCTAATTCTTTATTGGCCAGTGAGAGAATCCAACGCGGGCCCAGCAGAGTGCTAGCCGAGAACGATACCAACCCGTCCATTAAGGAACTATATCTGATATCAAAACATCATAGAAAATAAGAATCGGTAATTATTCGCCACGACGTTCGTATATTTCAAATCAGTTACATGGACGAGGTGGGGGCGAGAGGGGGGACCGTTCATAACTTCTGCTCTTCTGCTGCAGAAGAAGACAGCCAGCGACGAGTACAGACTTCTCCTAGCAATACAAACTCTGGTCATTGTTGAAGAATCCCAATGAAACGCTAATCTTCAGCTGTGAATAATAATAATGTGAGGTCGTACCAACCAAATTTAGCTGCAGAACTTTCGGCAGTGAGCCAGTTCCATTAATACTAAAAGTCTAACTTAATTCTCATTCCTATCCAGGCTTCGAAATTGGCCAACTGGAGATTAACAAAGTTCTCAGTTGGAAATTATAACCGCGTTGGCTCCGGAGTGGTTTGGATATTTTTTGGTTTTCATTTCCTTTGATGATTTCTATCAACACTCATATACGATTTTGCCCCGGCTGTTTTCCCGACTACTTAAAATTTCCCTTTACATATTGTTTCCGTATGATTATTCAAAGATGACAGCAGTATTGCCATAGTTATCTGGTTTGTCATTTGCCAATCTGATGTTTATTAGCTACTTTTGTTGAACTGAGTATCAACAGTATCAGTAACCGTCATCAGTCAAAGTCGGCAATCAGTCACACGACCTTAATTGAAACTCAGAAGACAGAAATAGGTTATAAACGCGCGTTACGTTCATGTTATATTCACCAGATATTTTACGGTGAAAATTCCGACAAACGATAAAATTTCATCAGATAAAAATGATCAAATGCAGGATCAAACAAACCACAGATCAAAAGTCCCTATAAATCTCGCACAATCATTTGCAGCGGACCCCCGGCCATTAATAATATTTAGGATCGCATTAAATGAAATTTAGTTGCTTATGGCGAGGAAGAGATTTCTCGTCAACTGAACCTCGACAAAATTTTAAAGAGAAGAGATAAAACATCCAATGTTTTGCTATCAACAAATATATGTTCGTTCTCACGTAAAATAAATCTAATCCTTTGGGCCAGCCTTAGGAGAGCTGTTAATCAGCTCAGTGGTCTAGTTAAACTAAGGTATACTTTTGATGGAGGGATAGTATGAGTTAGTGTGTATGTAAAGCTTATATACGTACATACAAACATACACACATTCAGGCCCATAGAAAAACCTCTCCATCTCCTACCAGCCGTACTATAGACTTCAATACACACGAACCATTCGTAAGTGGTGGAATTCACGCGATAGAAAAAGATAAGAAAGAAGTGGACTGGGAGGGGGGAGGGAGAAGGGGAGGTGGAGAAGTAGGAGTAGAGGGAGGAGGTATGCTATTTCCCAGAGGGTAATTCAGCTCACGTAAGAGCCATCTTCCATTTTTTGTTTACGGTTAGTTGCTCGTAAAGACTCGTATCTGGCCATCTGCTAAATGGAAAAAAATATTGTATACACACATGCTTACTCACGCACACTTCCAAACACATAGTGTCCCACCCCCCTCAGACAAACATAAGATTCTCTCTCTCTCTCTCTCTCTCTCTCTCTCTCTCTCTCTCTCTCTCTCTCTCTCAGGAACACTTGAGCAGTCACTGTGGCACAGAAACAAGCCTAAGATCTCTCTCTCTCTCTCTCTCTCTCTCTCTCTCTCTCTCTCTCTCTCTCTCTCTCTCTCTCTCTCAGAAACATTTGAGCAGTCACTATGAAAGAAACACAACCATAAGATTCTCTCTCTCTCTCTCTCTCTCTCTCTCTCTCTCTCTCTCTCTCTCTCTCTCTCTCTCTCTCTCTCTCTGAGAAGCTCTTGAGCAGTCACTGTGACATAAATACAAGCATAAGGTCTCTCTCTCTCTCTCTCTCTCTCTCTCTCTCTCTCTCTCTCTCTCTCTCTCTCTCTCTCTCTGAGAAGCTCTTGAGCAGTCACTGTGACATAAACACAAGCATTCCTCTCTCTCTCTCTCTCTCTCTCTCTCTCTCTCTCTCTCTCTCTGAGAAGCACTTGAGCAGTCACTGTGGAACAAACACAAGCACTCTCACAGGGACATATGTATGTAAGCTGCATACAATTTGAATATAAGATTCCTGTTCCAGCCTTTTTTTATAAGAATGCCCTGTCCCCATTCACTTTCACATTTCATTATGTTTATTTATTTACAGTTTCAAGGCTCCATAATATATGACATTCATAAACTGCAGTCTGGAGTGTTTTCTTTGCTTTCTGTAAAATAAGTTAAAAATTTAAGAGGCAAGGTCCCGTTTGTAAGTAATCTTATTTCCATTCTGCTTCATTTGCTGATTTATCTAGCTGTTTTAAAACCAGATAATATATATAATCATTGAGACGGCCGTTTCTCTATTCAAGTTGGTAATCCCAGGTAGGCCTATGTCTACAAAATGCAGCTAAATCCCTGCCTCACGCTAATTGCCTCTACATGTGATACGCTTTTTCCCTAACAAACTTACCTCTTCAACAAATCCCCGGCGCAGCAGAGAGAACAAAAACAAATTGCAGACATTCAGTTCAGTGGAAACACAGCGGCCATACAATGAACGCTTAATTTCTCAACTTCCACAACGTTTTTGGATGCGATTTCCGCCGAAATCCTTCGAAAATATGGATTGGAAATGGAATGGAGATTTTCTCCTTCCTGATGCCGAGCCTCGCGAATCCGCGTCGGGAGTGGGCAGTGCGTTCGCTGCTTTAGCCGCTGCGCGAAATCGGTGCTGGGTACAAAAACTATCAGCGCATGAATGGCAACAAACAAATAATCAAGCGTTTTACCAGGCTCCCAAATCCGACTGGATACAAAGCCATCGCTCAGATACAGCAGATATCGGTTTTGTAAACTTCCCGAGCTTCTCCCAACATTGCGCAACTAAGTACAATAAATATCGGATAACTATATTCTCTGAGCTGCTTACCATAGGGTCAAGTTTGGAAAATCTGATCCTCCACAAACAATGGCGGTCTTTATCCCGGGCGATGTGTATCGGTTCTCCTAATTAAAGAGAGATTAAGGGCATCCGTTCTCGTTGCCAGCTCCAATTATTCATTCTCAAGGACAGCCTGAGTTGATTCCCTGAACGAGATCTGTTTCAATGAGCTCGGGTTTATTTCTAGGCGGAAATGTCGTAACTAATTGCGTAGCTCATTATTATATACCCTTTTTTTTTAACCAGATAGGTCAATGGTCTGATTCATTTGCCGTTTTGAAATATTTCAGATGTTTGCATTCAAAATCGCGTTCCTTTTAGAAGACAAAGTAAACGGGTCATTAAGCTGTCTGGAAAAAAAAATGATACGTGACAGAAGAAAAATATAATTACAGTACTCACAAGTTCATAATTGTTATTGTCATTAGGTAAAAAAAAATGTTTTCACGTAAATAAAAAAGGTGGTTGTAAGAAAAGCAAGATAATAAACTTCCCTCTATTTGCCTTCGATCTGCTGAGTAATAAATGAGGCTCCTCCGGAAAAGACTGATTCTTTAAAATCATCTCGTGAATTATCGTAAGACTCTCCAGCAACACGCTAATCCTCTGCGCATCGATACTGACGTTCATTGCGTGATGTTCAAGTGTTTAATTTGATTTTTTATTGCTATAATATATTCTGCACACTTATGTTCAAGTAGCAAAAGATTATGAAGACACTAAAAATGGGAATTGATAAGATAATTCCTTTCCCTTGCGCTATAAAAAGTAAAATGCATTTGAACCAGCTCGTTGGTGATAATTTTGCCATTACATTTAGTACGTCTTCAGCGTATTTTCTATCATATTTACTTGATATGATCATCCTATTCCGAATTTCTTACATGTAATCAAATGGACTTGTTCACACCATCACGTCACGTCACCATCAAATATACATTTTGCGGCATCCACCGTCACATCACGACACGTTTTCTTGGAAAGAATATTTTGACGTGACGTGACGTGACGGTAATATCACGCTTCAGGTCAAAGTACAAGTTTCTTAATCGCTAAATCTGTCACGTCACGTCACCATCAGTCGCTGAGGTTGTGACGTGACGTGACGGTGCTTATGCAGAAATCTGTGAGTCTGAGGTTGGCCACGAACTGAACGGGATTGTGATGGACGAAGGCACGGCTGATGTGACGGTGACGGGACGTGACGGTGTCGGTGACGTGATGGTATAGTGTGAGATGGGACGGTGACGGATGTGAAATCAGACGGTGACGTGACGTGATGTGTCGGTGATGTGTCGGTGATGATGGTATAATGTGAATCAGCCACGCTCCAAGCTTTATATTTAATCTAGACGTTTGTACTGTGTTTGGAGCGCACGCTTTAGTTTTATTTCTCAATAGCTGAATCTCAGCAGTTTTGCATTCATAAATTACTGTTGATATTGTCCTCTGAGTGGAACGACACCTTCAGAAATCACGGTTATGTAAAGAGTGTCGCGACCACACATACGATACGTACCGTCCTGAGGCTCGGACGAAGGTACATTCATTTTGGATGATTATATAGTGGCCAGTGGTGAGAGAGGCTGGTCCCGGGCTGGACGATGGCAAATCTAAACATAGAATCTTTCCATACAGATTATCTACCAAGGTCTAGGGAGTATAAATCTAGGACTTACGTTACATTAAAAAATGTAGATATTCATTATGTTTTACATTGCAAGATTTATTTTTTATTATTATTATTATTATTATTATTATTATTATTGTTGTTGTTGTTGTTGTTGTATCTGCCGGTTACAGATGCTTGCAAAAAATAACAACCAAAAATCTCTATATAGATATATTTTTGTTCATTTAAAATCTGTTTATTTGCCAACCAAATACATACATCTGAAATTCACATCCTGCTCTGTAAACAATAAGATAATACGTGGAAATTTTTTAACTAATTTTCCCACTTGTTCTGTAAATCATTTACCGTTTTATGAAGAGTTAAGTGCATTGAACCCTTTCATCCATCAAATATGTGTGATTTTTAGGTGTGAGTTCTTATGGAAACTAAAACATCATCATATTCCTCAAAAGTCATCACTCTGAAATGCACTATCATCACCATCAATTTTGGGAATTATCATCAAAGCAGAGATTCATTTGCATGGCAAATAACTTGCACCTTGCTTGTACTGACTGACGGGAGAACGAAAAAGGCATTCTTTACAATTATTTGTTTCCTGCCCTCTTCCCACTTCTCTTCTGCCTTCTGCCCACATTCATACGTCCTCCTCCTCCTCCTCCTCCTCCTCCTCCTCCTCCTCCTCCTCCTCCTCCTCCTCCTCCTCCTCCTCCTCAGGAATAAATTCTTCGAGTCATTTCCACATTTTGTCGCCCGCTTGATTTTTTCCATGTCACCTGCCTGATCTCCAAACTTTTATTCTGCGCTTTTCTTCTCCCGTAATTTTTTTTTTTTTTTTTTTTTTTCACCGTCGGACAGGACATTATTGTTATTTCTTCCCCCCCCCCCCACCTCCCTCCGGTCATACATATATACCAACATACATACACATGCATACATAGCTATATACAGACTCTTGACAGTGATATACATTTTATATAATATATACACACATACATATATCTTAACGATATTTGCCCCTTCTTTTCTTCTCACCAATTCCGCTTTATGATTTCGAAAGTGCTCTCTCTCTCTCTCTCTCTCTCTCTCTCTCTCTCTCTCTCTCTCTCTCTCTCTCTCTCTCTCTCTCTCTCTACCCCTCCGTGTCATTTCCTTCTGGTGATTCCAGGAAACCTCAAAACGCCGGAGGAGGAAACTTTCCATCTTTCTCTCTCTAGGAAGAAAAGGGAGGCAGAGGGTAAAATGAGAAACAATACCAAAATATGACAGGTAAATTTAGAGGAGGTATCGCGATGTCAGTTTCACTCACATTTTTTTTTTTCTTTTTCGTAAGGCTCTTGGTTAATTTCTACCTTCGCATATGATGTATTTACATTAATACATATAACGAGACTGAATGTTGTTTTCCTTTGTTGCTGTTAATCTTTTGTGATCACTGATAAGTATTATCATAACTGTTCTTCCTTTTGGGGGTATGGAAGGGGGAGATAAGGGAACGATATTTCAGTGATCATTTATTGGAAAGAGAATTATTATAATCACTTACCAGACTATCTTCCGTCAACATTTTCCTATAGTCGTAAAAATAAAACGCAAAAGCTCTCTCTCTCTCTCTCTCTCTCTCTCTCTCTCTCTCTCTCTCTCTCTCTCTCTCTCTCTCTCCGAGGCCTTGGGGTATAGAAACTAGAGTTCTTCGAATCCCTAAGTTAAAAAGATAGCAACCAAAAAAACGTATCTTATTCCGCTGCAGGGTATTGGTAATGTTTCTGAATGCGGGATATACGACCGTCTAAGTATTGATGAATAAATATGTTTGCGTGTTTTTATGACTATTAATATTCATGCTAATAAACATTTGTTCACTTTTATGTCATATACATACATACGTAAATATAAAAAATTCCAGTGACCAAGGCAATGTTTATTGACATACAGATGCGTATAGACACACACTATATATATATATATATATATATATATATATATATATATATATATATATATATATATATATATATATATATATATATATATGTGTATATATATAATATATATATATATATATATATATATAGATAGATAGATATATGTATTATATATGTATGTATATATATATATATATATATATATATATATATATATATATATATATATATATATATATATATATATATATATATATATATGAGATTGTGTGTTTATATACATATGTCGCCATAAGTGAAAAGATGTATCAGTGATGAGGAGAACAAAGACTGGAAAGTTATGAATAAAAGCTAGAGAGTAACTTCCAGATAAAAGTGAATGGTTCAGGGTTCATGAGAGGATTCTACGAGCTGCTGATGAGCCTCGTGTGAAGTTATATGAAACGTGTGACTTTGTGCAAGTTAATTTCTAAGGGGTTCATCCATGATTTGCGGTTAAAGGACAAGAGGTGGTGACTCATGCTTTATGCCTCTCTCTCTCTCTCTCTCTCTCTCTCTCTCTCTCTCTCTCTCTCTCTCTCTCTCTCTCTCTCTCTCATCTTTCTAGGGCATTGACGTATTATTGAAGTTTATATATATACGTATATATGTATGTATATATATATATATATATATATATATATATATATATATATATATTTTATATTTATATTTATATATATATATATATATATATATATACATACATACATCATTTATATATATATATATATATATATATATATATATATATATATATATATATATATATATTCTGTGTATGTATATATGTGTGTGTGTGTGTCTGTCTGTGTATGTATGTTTGAATGTATGTATTAGTCTCTATATAAATATATCATGTCGTCATCATCATCATCATCATAATGGACCTCAACTCCTTGCGACGCAAAGAACCCACTGCGAAATTCCGCTGCGTATTTCATTTCTTTGCTTTCACTTCCACATATCTCCACTCGTCTCGCCTCCCTTCTTAAAGTTCTCATTTAAGTATGCCTGGGTCCTCTACCTCCTCTGGTGGTCAGAGTAGCTCCTTGACACTATCAGGTACTATTCTCGCTGGGGATGCATTTTCCCGCGATGCAACCGAGTACCGAGACCTTTCCCTGAAAAAAGCGGGACGCCATATCTTAAAAACTAACCATAGAATTTTCTTGAAACTAATCTCGTTAAGTTTCCCCACACCCAAATTACCGTGGAGTTCCTAGTTTACCCTAATCTAACCTAGGGGCATGGCAAAAAAGACCGGGACCGGTGCAATACTAGCATACATCTCAGGAATTTGCCCCCGGGCTAGGGAGAAGGCCATGTCCAAGCCATCTCTTTCAAATATTTGGAAACAATGATATCCAGAGCAGGTTCTCGTGAGTTGGAGCTGAGTGAAAGACAAAAACGAGCTAATCGAATCAAACAGCTGCTTAAAATGATTTAGTAATGAAACGGAATGGAATTGCTTATGAAATCAAGATTATACGTTAATCTAATAGGAACTTTATTGCTATACGGACATGACTCATGGTGTGACAATGAAACTGTAACAAAAAGATCTCCAGAATTGGAGAACAAACCCTTGAGAATAGTGTTAGGAATCGGATGGCAGGTCAGACTGAGAAATGATACAATTAGCAAAATCACAGACGCTCCCCTTGAAGATGAGATTAACATGAAGAGAGGATAAGTAAAGAGTTTGCAAGAAGGGAAAATTTACAGTGATCGTTAGTATGAGAATAAACTGAGTCAGGGAGACGGGGCAGTGAATGCTATCTTGGACGGTGGTAGAATGCAAGCAGTAGATTCTTATGAGTATTATGGTATATATATTTCAGATTATTATAGAATGCGAGGAAAAAGTGAATAAAAGAGCAGGTGAAGCAAGGAAGGTAACTGGATGTGTGCAAATGACTGGTAGGAAACTAGGAATGTCTATGGCAACAGAGAAGAAATGTATGAAGGGATTAGACTGTCTCATGAAAGAAAGGAGGTAGAAAATATAGAGATGAATTACTTGCTTAGTATTGGTGATTATAGAAGAATTGAAAGGTTGAGAGCAAGTGAAAGGTTGGATCAGAGTATTTTGAGATGATTCAGAGTCAAAGTCAAAAGATTGGAAAAAATGGAGGATGAAGGGCTGGAGCATAGAGTATACTTTCAGAACTGGAGGAAAGAGGCGATGAAGACAGGGATGATGGATAGATGGGGGTGAAAGAGGTCTATTTGAAAGGAATGCGTCGGTGTGTGAAGAGGCTAGGGTTGAAGTTTTCTACCCATTACCGTTCATTCATGGTTCAGTGTTTTAAGTGCGAATGTGACATTGATCATTTTCCTTTGTATGTATACATATACATATATAATTATTTTTTCTTCAACACTGAGGCGTTTACACTAAAGGGGGATGGCTCTATATATATATATATATATATATATATATATATATATATATATATATATATATATATATATATATATATATACATTTATATATAATATGTATGTAATATATATACAGTATATATACTGTACATATATATGTGTGTATGTGTACATATACATTTATATATACATGTATACGTACATATATATAAATAAATATATATATATATATATATATATATATATATATATATATATTATATATTTATATGTAATGTGTGTGCGTCTGTGTGTGTGTGTGTGTGTGTGTACGTTTGTATAACGTGTGTGTGTGTTGTGCACTATCCGTTTAATTTTGGGTCTGGACCTTCTGACTAACTCCTGCTTAAGAAAATTCCTATTTTTCCCCCATTGTCCCTAACAACTGATAGTTCCGGTTCATCGTATCTTATTTGTACTGGCTGGTGTTGAGAGCTTTAGATGCTTCAGAATTTTGTACTGATTTTTCTCCTGGATGAAGAGTTAGCCAGAGAACTCCCAACTGCTTTTTCTTATTTTTTTTTATTAAATACTAGAAATTGTATATTGTATACATGCTGTATAATGGGACCTTCAGATGACTCATACAAAATGTACTTTACCTTTGTTCTTAAAGAAGTTTGCCAACGAACTTTCTCTATGTTTTATCATTCATTATTAATAATGTATCCCTATTTCAAATAATGGCATTTAATCCCTGTTTCTACTGGTTGTGAAATTTACGTTTTCCCTTTCAAAAAAAATCCTTACTGGAGCCCTTTTTTGGGCGGGTCATTATTCCTCACATCCTTCAGATCCTGGAATTAAGCTTACTCTTTGAATGATTATAAATGATTTGTTATCTCTAATCAGAATTATGGTTTTCATAAAGCAAAGTTTGCATATATCCATTATCATTCTTACGGTAGTTTTCGTATTACTGATATAAAGAAGAAAGTAACTGACAGTTTTGCGCAAACCTTCCCTGACTACTTTTGTGAATCTTACTTTAATCCTTTTGTATACAGTATGTTCTCTTTGGATGCGGTGCTTATGAGATCTGTAATCTATATCTTAAATTACTTTTAGAATATATGAATGTTCGTAAGGCCTCTGTATTTTTTTTTCTTCATTAATGCGCTGATTAATTTTACCGTTATCCGAACATCATTAGTTATTGTTCACATATTTATATAAATGAAATTCTTATCACACCGTGATTTATTTTCCCGAAGAAGCGTGAATTGGATATTAAACGACATTTGTAGCTTCATAATTATATATATATATATATATATATATATATATATATATATATATATATATATATATATATATATATATTTATACATAAATATATATATATGATATATGTATATACATATATATTTAATATATATATATGAATATATACAGTATATATATATATATATATATATATATATATATATATATATATATATATATATATATATATATATATATATATATATATATATATATGTGTGTGTGTGTGTGTATAGATATATGTATATACGTGCATATACATAAATATATATATGTATACGATGGCTTGCATTCTGATAAAAATTACCTCGGCTTAATTTTTCGCGTGTGTTTGTTTCGCCGTTCCTTTCTCAGAGAATTCCCTTCATCCACTTTAAAACCACATCCTAATTTCCTTAGGAAGTATTGTAAATACTACTGCAGCAATCATTCAAGTTTCAGTACGAAATTTGACTCCGTTGCTGACTTATGTAGCTGATAGAATGTCTTAAATTTGGAGAAAAAAAAAATTATAATAACCCGTTGTGTGTCTTTTTCATAGACCTCATGAATATGGTGTAAATATGTTTGTATGTAAACTATGTATATAACTGGTAAGTCTATTTGTGTATACGGACCATGTACATAAGATAACTTAAATGTCTATGAGCAAAAAAAAAATAAAACTTCATTGATGGGCTATGTTTTATATTTTGATAAAATGTATAGAGAAAGAGGAATATTTTATTATCCTATTTTATTATCCCACGGAGAACAATGATCGTTTTCCGCGTTATCAAGTAAACACAAATTCTGAATTTTTTTGTTAATTTTCAAAATTTTTCGAACAGTGTTTCTCTTAAAAGTTACAGTATGATCCGATTTTACACCTCGAAGCCTAAAATTCCATGAATGTTTAGAATAGAAGTTTATTTCATCAGAAAGTGTAACCATTCAATTTAATCGCCAATGAATCCGATTTTTCGTATTTTTATGCTGCTCGTTATAGTAAAAGTAGACATTTTATGTAAATGTCTAACATAAAGAAAACTGCGCGGAATCGTTACCGGAAAAAACATAAAGCATTACGTTTATTAGACCCAGAGCTTTCCATAAAAAGATTATGGTGCTTTGTCTTGACAATGGTACGCGTTCTATCGTATACAAAATTTCATGTCTTATTTTTTTTTCTAAATTAGGTAAAAATCAAACGCATTAAAGCTTTTTTCCAAATTTCAATATTGCTGAGTTAAACCGGTCTAATCATTTGGGATGGCCACGTCATTTCGATAAAACTAGATAAACAAAAAAAGTTATTAATGATAATAGATCTGTGTCGTTACCTCTTCCTGGATTCATTCGCTTACTTCCATGTTTTATTTGTTTTTCTCTAATCTTAACTTCTCTGATAGAAAAACTTTTCTGATAGAAAAACTGACAGAACGAGTATATTGACAGGCTAAATGAGGAACCACGCACGGGCAGTCTATTTGACAACAACGTAAAGTAGGGCAATCATTCGTGAGTTTCCCATTTTTCATCAAACTTGATTCGAGTGGCTTCGTATTGTAACTTTGGTACAGTTCTAAGTGGTGGCCAAATACCAACCACGAGATCAGTTGTTGCTTGGTGAGAGGCGATGCTAAAATTCATATCTTGTTCTTATAATGCGAAATGAATTTTATCCCAAACAAAAGGCAGCATTTTCAACTTACAAACAGCCGCGAAATGTGCATTACACGAAAAGAAAAATATGCTATCAAAGTAATAAAACGATGGAACAGATCAAATCATTTCCCTTCAATTATTTTTTTTTTCTTTCTTTTTTTTAGAGTACTTTGAGGAAGATAAAGAGACGTTAGACATACGACAATAAGCTGATAAAAGACACGAATATTACAAAATTAATCTTTATAATCCTTTACTAAATATCTGAATGGAGTGTGGGCCACAGGGTTTTCCGAAAAATGATAGTGAGCCAAGACCGTACGAATGCAGAAGTAGTCTAGCTTTTTTTTTTTTTTTTGTCATTACTTCTCCCATCACTCTTAGACTGTGGCAGGTTTTATTCCCTTAGTTCATAGTCTATAGAACCTCCGTTCTAAGGCGAGTTTTCCTTCACCCATTAGAAAATGTCCCATTAAGTTGTCTAGCTTTTTTTTTTTTTTTTTTTTTTTTGTCATTAAGTATACCTTAGTTTAACCAGACCACAGAGCTGATTAACAGCTCTCCTAGGGCTGGCCCGAAGGATTAGATTTTTATTTTACGTGGCTAAGAACTAACTGGTTACCTAGCAACGGGACCTGCGGCTTATTGTGGAATCCGAACCACAATAAGACGAGAATTGAATTTCTATCACCAGAAATAAATTCCTCTAATTCTTCATTGGCCGGTCGGAGACGAACGCTGGGCCAACAGCGTGCTAGCCGAGAGCTCTACCCACCCCTCCAATGAAGAACTAAATGCTTCTTCCATCACTATTATACCGTGGAACTTTTTATTTATTAGTTCATAGTCTATAGAACCTCCGTTCTGAGGCGAGTTTTCCTTCACCCATTAGAAAATGTCCCATTAAGTAGTCTAGCTTTTTTTTGTCATTACTTCTCCCATCACTCTTAGACTGTGGAACTTTTTATTCCCGTAGTTCATAGTCTATAGAACCTCCGTTCTAAGGCGATTTTTCCTGCATCCATTTGAAAACGTCCCATTAAGTAGTCCAGCTTTTTTTTTTTTTTCATTACTTCTCCCATCACTCTTAGACCATGGAACTTTTTATTCCTTCAGTTCATAGTCTATAGATCCAACGTTCTGAGACGAGTTTTCCTTGTCCATTAGAAAATTTCCCGTTAAGTAGTCTATCTTTTTTTTTTTTTTTTTTTTTGGTCATTACTTCTCCCATCACTCTTAGACCGTGGAACTTTTTTCCCTTAGTTCATAGTCTATAGAACCTCCGTTCTGAGGCGAGTTTTCCTCATCCATTTGAAAACGTCCCATTAATATCAGCCTCTAATTTTTTTCATCCATCTTTTTCATCTGGTCGTTCTTTCTTTTCAATTTCACATTATGACCATTAATTCTGCTCCGGGCCTTTGAGAAAAATGAGAGGGAAAAGTTTCCTAATTTCTGGACTCAAAGTAGCGAATAGGGGCAGAAGCCAGACAGCCTCGCCCGACGGCGGGGCCCCAGGTTAATATGATTAAAACTTTGGAACCAGTTAATTTAAGGGAGGTGGTGGTGTCAGAGCATTAAGGTGTCAAGTGGGTCGAACGCCGAATTTTGCTACATCGATACATGGGCTAATAGGATTAGTTGTCTTCTCCATTAAGACATGATTAAGGAGAAAATAAAATATGATAGCCGGGGCGCGGTAGGGGGGCGGGATTATAGGAGTCCGCCGTCGTTCAACTTGAATGGAGTTTTGTTTCTTTGCCTTGTGGTATGTTATGTGGAACAGCCTCCCAAAGGAAGTCGTGCAATTAGAACTTTGGAAGTTCAAGCGAAGGTGCAATACATTACCACCCTAATACTATTCCCCTTGCATTTTAATACATTTTTATCTATTTGTTAATATATTAATTTATTTTTTTTAATAAGTTGTATCGCCTCTTTTTGTATTTCCCTTTACCTCCTCTTAATTCTTCCTAATGAGCACCTTAATATTCTTTCGAAGCTTGAATGTCAAGACAATGGCCCCTATGGTGGGCTTGTTCCATATGAATATGTTTCATCTTCTGAATAATAATAATAATATTTCCGGAGACTTTGCGAGTTCATAACGCTCATAACTGTATCAAGTCGTAAAGGAAAAATGCTTTATGCACCCAAGATGAGTAGGTTGTGCAATATGACTCAGGCAACATCCATTAAGTAGAGTATGAAAAAAATAATCATTGTGGTTAAAGGTCATGATTTCACATTACGTATTAGACCCTTAATAATAAAGATCTTTCAATCAGTAACAACTGATTGAAGGAGAAAAATGCCTTGTGCTTTGTCTGTGAAAGAGAAAAGTCATTAATAGATGATTAACTCAGAAATGGGTTCCTGGAAAGAAATATGAGATTTGACTACTTGGTAACAATATCGTGCATAAAATCTTAGGTAAGTATGTCGTCCGGAAAATGTTGTTTTAAAATCGTTTTAAAATTGTTCTGTGTAGAACATGTAGTTTTGTAATATGGGAACAAAGTTACAATGTCTTGAAAAAAATTCCTGAATTCCTATCGCTGAAAAGCACTGCACCTCAGAAAGGTAGCAAATATGACTGGTAAAATAAAAGAAGTATTCTACTGTGGAAACATTGGCAACACTGTAAGCGCTACGAACTTGGAGCGACATTTACCAGAGTGATGAATAAAGCGAGTTATTATTTAATCAGCGTATGAATAATTTGATAAGAGTATAGAACTAACTCTGTTTGAGTTCCAAGAACAAGGGTAACTCAAAAGTAAATTAAAAGCGCGCACCTGTTGCTTTCTTACGCTGGAGACAGACGCGCGGGAAATGTATTACAGAGTAAATGACCAAAAGCAACCCGGAAGAAGGAAAGAAATCCCAGCCGAAACGCAGTCACGTCTTCTTCCTCTTCTTCTTCTTTCTTTTCACTTGATGGATGGAAGTGAAACAAAAGGGATAAATTCCCATGAGGAGTGTTCGCGACGTTTCAACATTCGTTCAAGGAGGAAACGAGACGAGGGAGGAAAGATATTTCATCACTTGCCAAGACGTTTGATTAAGGGCTTCCAAAAACACTGGGGTTCTTCGGGTAGCAGCCGAAGGGAAGGGAGCAAACTGGGAAGAATTTTCCTGATTTCTTAAAGAGGTGATGAAGGTGGAAGACCGTGTAATTTAGCCTTTTCTACAGAGATAATTACCGTGGATTATAACTGTCATATAGCAGTTATGTTTGTCCATTACGCAAGTAAAATATTGTTCACCTAAAAACGACGAATAATATAATTACTGTTCTGTTCTGTTCTGTTTTGTTCTGTGATGATCACTTGTATTTCATTTCGCCCCTAAAAGTTCAATGATATTCCTGATAAGGAAGAAGTCGTTCCAAGTACATTTTTACTTCATACTTATTATATTTCGGATTAGAAACAATTATCCTTAAAATTGTTTAACGTATTTTCCCACAGCGCTCTGTAAAAGGTGCAGAGACAGATCCTCTCTATAAAACTCGTCTCACGTTCAAAACTGCTTTTCACAACAAATCACATTTTTCAACTTTATGTAAACAGAAACCTGGCCTTGAACTTGGCACGCCTCTGGAGAAATTGCCATCCATAATTCGCTGGTTCTTATCTACAGGTCCACGATGTCTTTCCTGGTGGTCCAGGCGACGTTCATGGTAGATGCAGAGTGCAACATGTGATCATCAAGAGGAATTTTTAGATCTGGGAAAATTATCTGGATTATCTAGACGTGTACCAGCTGTCTATCGTGGAGAAGGTATGAAGGTGCTTTGCCTAATTCTGTCAACATTGCTCTTTGATTTTATTTATTTATTTTTTTTTTATGAAACTGGTGTAATATTTATTCAGCTTAGACATTAATGAAATTGCCTAGTGAAAACATGAAAAACCGTCACGTATCTAATGAATAACTAGATCTGTACGGTTAATATTAAAAGCGTTGCATTTACCGAGATGATATAAGTGCGCTAGAGAACCGGTAAAAGTAAATGCACAATAACTTCCATTGTTCAAAGAACGGTTTCCAAAGATAGAAATCACATTCGCACAACCTGCGATGGGGTGTTACAATATCAGTGGGCTTTGAGCTCCCAACCAAGAATGACTCTCATCTTACGCATTAGTTTTTCATCTTCTTTTCAATTAGCACTTAACAACTGAGCATTTGTTTTCTTACGCCAGGGTTTTTTTTTTTTCACCAAAAAAACTGTTGAAAGCTGAAGACTCTGGTTACGTGCAGCCAGAAATGAACCCAGAATAACAACACCACAAAAACCAAGGCACATGATCTGCAGGGAAAGATGTTTATACAGACGCAGCAGATTATTTGTTACAGGTATGACTCGTGAAGGATGAGATGGAGGCGAGAATTTATGACATGCAGGAAATCAAGAATGAAAATGCAGGAAATCAAGTATTATAACTTTAATTCGTCATCGCTGAAAGCTCCTAAGACAACTACAAGGGACCTGTTGAAAAACGTGCCATTAACTTGAAATATTACTTCCATTCCATTCGAAAGAATAACTGTAATGTTTTTTTGCGAAGAGTATATGGTCAAATGTGTGTTACTACCAGAAGAATTTGACAGATAAACCAACGTTGAATGGTGTATCTACGTGTTTCACGATACTCGAACGTTTCTGCGACTGACTTTCAAATCGTCACGCAGCGTCGAGAAAAAGAGCAAACTCTAACTGCGTCACACTATTGTACCATTAGGTGTTGGGGAGAATTTCTCTCTCTCTCTCTCTCTCTCTCAATAGATTAATAGGATCTGGCACACAATGATTATTCCCCAGTTAGCCTTCTGGGTCGTAACTCCACGACAGAAATCTCGCCGGTATGGATGAATATGTCAGCACTTTCGCGGCACGAAAGACGAGAAATTGCAGCCTGACTTGTCTCTGCAAAATACTTTTTTTAATAATCTCAGAGAGGAAAGGTTTGAAAAGAACAAGATGCAGAGAGAGAGAGATTCGTATGGAAATTTATGATGTCTGGAGATGATGTCCAAGAACGACTATAGTTATTCCGAGTAAACTCTGGAACACAAAGGCCCATTTTCAAAAATAATCAAGATTAAGCAATCGACATGTAAGGAACCTTTCAGTAATCATCCTGATGAAAACTCTGCTGACGGAAATACTGTATTGAAATCCAAGAAAACCTAAAGGGCCATGTGAGTTTTCAAGACTAATTTACTTATACAAGGCTGGACTTCCGCTTGTAAGTACGTTCGCGGGTATAGTATCTTGAAAAAAAAAAAAGTAAAATTAAACCGGGACAGGAATATTTAAAAACATATTTTACTCGAACAAACAATCCTTCACACTGTTACCAGATGTATGTTATTCATTAAATTGAGTAATTATATAATAAAGGGGTAGAAGGTGGCGAAGGGAGGCCAATATTAGATTAGGAAACCTCTTGCTGCAACTACAATAGAAGCAGGAGACGAAGAATACCGAAATTTCCGATTTCGAACGGCAGTGTCAATGATACTATCCCTAGTCGTAAGTGATATGGAGAATTATCAGTCATTTCATTTAAGGCTCTATTTTTCCTCGCAGTACAAGGTCATAGACACCTAGAAAAAAGTTCTATATTTACTTAAACAAAGAGCGTAAATACAGACTGATAAAGTATACGAACAACTTAAAGTAAAGGATACGCATTCAGCCTTTTGCTTCTTCTTGGATAAAAATCAAACCTTAAAAAATTGCTATTTTCATCGTTATTTCGTGTAAACTCCCAGTGGCGGATTTAAGTGGGGGACACCTGGTCACGTGCCCTGCCGACCCGCTCCCCCCCCCATGAATATGAATAATAGAACATTGCTTTCTTTCAATAAATCATTATTAGTAGCAAAAGTTTGTTTAGTTAATGATTATTTCAACAACAACAACTATGTGTGTGCATACGTAATACAAATATTGATATATATGTATCATATGTGTGTACATGTTACACACACACACACATATATATATATATTATATATATATATATATATATATATATATATATATATATATATATATATATATATATATATATATATATATATATATATACTGTATATATATATATATATATATATATATATATATATATATATATATATATATATATATGATCAGCCTAAGTGGCCCCCAATGACAGATTTCTAGATCCGTCACTGCAAACTCCACTTGATATTAACAACCTAACAATTGCAGTTAAACACAGAGTAACGTTATACATTAAAATTCTAATTTTACATCATTTTATTTCAACTCAATTGCTACAATATGTAAATTCTACAAAATTCAGCCACGTAAATCGCACTAGGCTAACAAGAAAACTTATTATTTATCAGCGTGATAATTTGATCAGACAGCATTATGGTTTTAAATACTAATAACGTATGATATTGCCCTGCTAAGTAAATCGCAATTCAGTCAAGAAGCAGACACGAGATTTAAAGAATATAAATCTAGTGTCTTTCTTTTACTTTTTATCACAGAGAATTTCTGTATTATCTCAATCGCTGTTTCTGTGTGCGAGTTCAGGTGAGACAGTCAGATTGCCGATCACTCTACCTTTCTTTATGGCCTAAGTGTTTTCATACACTGTTTAACTTTGGTTTGCTTTCTTACTTTTTTAGTTTTCTGTAGAAGAAAACTATTGTGACGGTTTTGTCTGTCCGTCCGCACTTTTTCTGTCCGCCCTCAGATCTTAAAAACTACTGAGGCTAGAGGGCTGCCAATTGATATGTTGATCATCCACCCTCCAATCATCAAACATACCAAGTTGCAGCCCTCTAGTCTTGGTAGTTTTTATTTTATTTTAAGGTTAAGGTTAGCCGTACACGGTGCGTCTGGCAGCGCTTTCCGGAGGCTTGCGATGCACCTTAACTTACCGCATCTGGGGAGCAACTGAGCGGCTGGCTGGTCGTAGGATAGTTTTAAACAGCATTGGACGTTGTACAGAAAACTCGATTGCGCCGAAGAAACTTCGGCGCATTTTTTTAATTGTTACTGTTCATCTCGAGAAGCAAATACTCTCAGCAACGCAAACATTCTGTAGCGAAAAAGGATACTGTTATAAACCAAATCAAGGGAAAGGTTTTATTTGTCATTTGCAGTTGTTGATGTAAGAAAAGAGCGCTAGAGGGTACACAGAGGATCGACATGCAATAAAATTCAAGTGGCTTATTACATCTCTTTGACTAAAGGTAAACAAAGGGAATGGATTTGTGTCGACTCCTTGTTCTTTTAAAGTAGCTCGAAGTTTTCTGAAAATGCCAGGAAAGCTCTCTCTCTCTCTCTCTCTCTCTCTCTCTCTAGGGCATTGATGTATTATTGAAGATATATATATGTGTGTGTGTATGTTTATATAATATATATATATATATATATATATATATATATATATATATATATATATATATTATGCTAAAAAAATCACAGTAGATGCACGTGACTTCAGTGTATAAGCGAATCCCACAGGAAAATGACAGGCAGCAGAAGTTCAGTACCAAGCGCTTTCACGTTTATTAACGCTTCGTCGGGGCACGACGATGCGTTAATAAACGTGAAAGCGCTTGGTACTGATCTTCTGCTGCCTGTCATTATCCTGTGGGATTCGCTTATATATATATATATATATATATATATATATATATATATATATATATATATATATATATATATATATATATATATATATATATATATATATGTATACACATTCACAGCTTACCCTCAATGCACACGTCTACATTAATTAACTTCCTTTATGAGAGCCCTCTCGCATATCAGCATTTATGTCAATAATAAATGCCTCTCACATGTGATGCACATTGTAACTGAAAATTAAACGAGAGATTTGTTTTTTTTTTAGGTTACTGCGTAACCTGGAACCAAGAACACTTCAGTTATCCCGGTAATCACTCGCCCACTTTGATGGATATATTTTTGAATGTGGAAGCGTGTAACATATTGCGCCCTTGATAAAAGGAACTTTATAAAGGATTTCATTAAGGAAGTTTAATAGGTTGATGTGAACAAGCGAGGAAGGAGCCAATTATTGTTATTAATTTTTTTTTTTGAGAGAGAGAGAGAGAGAGAAAGTGATGGAAACCAACGAACCATTACATGACATCCTTGTGTATCACAAAGATATTCTGAAAATGAATAGGATCTATCGTAACCTAAGACCAGCCTTGTTTGAATAATTTTTATATGAATATAAAACAGACAGAAATTAGAAATTTCACTCATTTCACTGATGGAGTTCTTCTCTAAGACTTAGAGATTCAGTTGAAATGTAAAATTTTTAAGCCAAAGGCCAAGACCTGGGACCTACGAGGTCATTCACCGCTGAAAATAATGTTGAAACAATTTTTAGGAGAGGGTGGAAAGTAAGTTGGAAGTAGAAGAATATGAACGGAGGTACAGTAAAAGAAACGAAAGAGGTTGCAGCTATGGACCGAAGGGACGCTGCAATCAGCCTTAAGTAATGCCTACAGTGCACCGCAGGTGGTTCCACGGATGACACTATCCCCTAGAGATATATATATATATATATATATATATATATATATATATATATATATATATATATATATATATATATATATGTGTATATATGTGTGTGTATACATACATATATATAACTATCTTTATAAGAATAAAATTCTCACTTCATTACATCAGAAAAATTTCAACAATAAATCTGTCAACGGGATATGTCGAATAATTCCTCATAAGCCTGATTTCGTTATAAAGAATTCGTTACCTGCCTTAAAATTTCAGTTTTATTTAATCATTTTGGGAAAGGTGATTACACTTTATTTCGTAATTAGCCTGATTTCGTTACACGCCTGTTCTTTATAAACTAATTCTGCTGTGTATATATACATACATTATATATATATATATATACATATATATATATATATATATATATATATATATATATATATATATATATATATATATTTATATATATATATATATATATATATATATATATATATATATATATATATATATATATATATATATATATGTATATATATATATATTATAAATATATATAGATAGATATTTCCAGATATATATATATATATATATATATATATATATATATATATTACTTGTATTAGGCTTCAATAAGATGGGTTATGATTGTAACTCCAGCAGTGTTTGGAATTACAATCATAACATCGACTGGCAAAATACAGATTTTATATATAACAAGAACAAAACATCGGGGATCATCGTAGAGAACGGCCTCATCAACTCTCGTGAAAAAAACGATGGAAGATTATTTTTCATATCATTTGTCAGGATCTTAAGAAGAGCATAAACAAAAAGATTGACGAGGGATTAAGCATACGGCCACGGAGGTCAAGAAGACTGGAGGCAAAGGCAAGAGGTCAACGGCGAGGTCAGCCGAGGAATTAGAAACAGCTGATGTTGGGTGAGGCACATGCATAAAAACGAGAGTGTACCGGAACCTGAAGAAGAAGACTGTACGTCTTTGAAAGCTTGTACTATGTAAACAAAGGAATCTGGAATTTAAGCCATCCTGTCTTATTGAAACCTAATACGAGTAATAAGAATATGTGTACACAGTAAAGTTGTTTGGCTATTTTTAACTGTACATATATATATATATATATATATATATATATATATATATATATATATATATATATATATATATATATATATATATATACATGTGTATATATATATATATATATATATATATATATATATATATATATATATATACACACACACATACCCTTGTACTATGTAAATTGAAGAATCTGAAATCTAAACCATTCCGTCGTATTGAAGCCTAATACAAGTAACATGAATATATATACACAGTGAAGTTGTGTGGCTATTTTGTGAATATAATTTATATATATATATATATATATATATATATATATATATATATATATATATATATATATATATATATATGTATGTATATATATATATATACATACACATACAGTTGGGGAGAGAAAGGATTCAGAACAAAAATATATCATTTATGTTTTTAAATGTCCAACTAAAAATTCTGTGGCCCCATGTCTTATCAGGAGAAAATTAGGTTGGCAAAATGCTAAACTTTTGTTTGAACCAAAACACATATAATTAAAATTTGATATGACAGACAAACAGACAGACAGGCACAGAGACAGACAGACAGCGATCGTATCTGAGGATCCAGTCAATCTAAAATAGTCTGTATATTTCAAATAACATTTGAAAAACTCCATGTCAACTAAACTTTCAAATTTGTAGTATTTTTCTGTAGTTCCCTTTTGTGCATTTAGAGCATGAAAATATTTTGTACTCTAGAATTCTACCTACTATTTTAATCAGTCAAACAGAGGCAAAGACAAGGGTCTATATATAATTAGAGAAAGAATACTGCCTTTTGAATGGATCTTATTTATGTTCAGTTACAATCTAATAAAACTTTCAGCACTTTCTTCAGTAAAATGAATGTAAAGAACAGCTTTATTTCCAATGTAAACTCAAGCTTGAATTAGACGTTCCTTTGCTTAAATTGTTTCTTTTTTCAGAAAGGAATTCACTAAACATCTACAGTATAGTATACTAGTGCAAGAGAGAATCAACTATTTAAAATAAAAATAAAAGATGAATTAGCTGACTCAAGACATCATTCCAGTTTAAATGCTCATTATCAAAGGTAAGTGTTCCCCACTCTGATGACGAGTGCACCTAATTCGTAAGCAAATTCATTACTGAAAATGATGTATGTTCAACCTGTGCCATTTTAAGTAATTTCTTTGACAATTCCCGATTCCTCTATTTTTTCAAGGATCTTTTCAAACAGTTAAATTTTACGAACAAGACACATAATAGCATTTTAGAGTAGCTTGAATCAAAGTTTAAATTTATATCCGTCAAAGAGTATTCAGGCTAATTCATGCCATTAACTATTAGTCAAGATTTTAATGGAAGCTCTCATATCTGCCCTTAACAGTTAAGTTTAGTGGCGTCTGTGCCATTGAAGAATGCTTTTGTTTTGTATAAGTGAGCTGGCGTTATGCCACCACAGGCTCTTGCTCATAGAGTAGCCAGTAGGTGTCACTCAATGATTTGAAGTTATAAAAGGGGCCAATATAAGGGGGCTTTTGCAGTTTCCAGAGGGCGTTCTTCTGAGTGTGAGCAAACGATGGCCTTGTTTAACTTTCTATGCCGGTATGACTGTTGGAATTCAGTGCTGGCCTTCGGCATATTGTTGTTGAACTCTCCGCGGTGATTCGGTAATGCTGTAATACTTATCCCTGGATTGCTCTTCTCAAGTGCAACAATTGCAACGTGAAAGGTCCGTTCATTGGATGGTAGTTCTCTAAATTTCGGCAGCGAAGGCCATTGCTTTGTGTCCGAGACGGGAGGAGGAAGGGACGAGTGTTGAGGGGGATGAAGGTGAGTGAGGATGAAGAAGGAATAATGACGCCAAAGGCCACAGTAGGGATGGTTGTGAGGAAGGGGAGGGTGGATGATGTGAAGATTTAGCAGGTGTTCCCTGGTTGCTTCAGGTGCTCCTCTTCGCTGATGGAGGGAGAGCTTCATCAGTAAAGCAACCGGTAGATGGTCTTTTCCTTCTTGAATTAGTCATAACTTCTCACCGTTGCTCTCTAAGCTACTAGCAATTCCAGCCGTCGAAGAATAAGCTACTAGCACTTCCAGCCATCAAAGAATAAGCTACTAGCAATTCCGGTCGTCTAAGAATAAGCTACTAGCAATTCCAGCCGTCGAAGAATAATCTACTAGCAATTCCAGCCATCAAAGAATAAGCTACTAGCAATTCCGGTCGTCTAAGAATAAGCTACTAGCAATTCCAGCAGTCGAAGAATAAGCTACTAGCAATTCCAGTTGTCAAAGAATGGAAGAAAAAGCTACTAGTAATTCCAGTCGTCAAAGAATAAGCTACCAGCAATTCCAGCTGTCGAAGAATAAGCTACTAACAATTCCAGCCGTCGAAGAATAAGCTACTAGCAATTCCAGCCGTCGAAGAATAAGCTACCAGCAATTCCAGCTGTCGAAGAATAAGCTACTAACAATTCCAGCTGTCGAAGAATAAGCTCCCAGCAATTCCAGCCGTCAAAGAATAAGCTACTAGCAATTCCAGCCGTCAAAGAATAAGCTACTATCAATTGCAGCCGTCGAAGAATAAGCTACTAGCAATTGCAGCCGTCGAAGAATTAGCTACTAGCAATTCCATCCATCGAAGAATAAGCTACTAGCAATTCCAGCCGTCGAAGAATAAGCTGCTAGCAATTGCAGCCGTCGAAGAATTAGCTACTAGCAATTCCAGCCGTCGAAGAATAAGCTACTAGCAATTCCAGCCGTCGAAGAATAAGCTACTAGCAATTCCAGCCGTCGAAGAATAAGCTACTAGCAATTCCAGTCGTCAAAGAATGGAAGAAAAAGCTACTAGTAATTCCAGTCGTCAAAGAATAAGCTACCAGCAATTCCAGCTGTCGAAGAATAAGCTACTAGCAATTCCAGCCGTCGAAGAATAAGCTACCAGCAATTCCAGCCGTCAAAGAATAAGCTACTAGCAATTCCAGCCATCAAAGCATAAGCTACTATCAATTGCAGCCGTCGAAGAATAAGCTACTAGCAATTGCAGCCGTCGAAGAATTAGCTACTAGCAATTCCATCCGTCGAAGAATAAGCTACTAGCAATTCCAGCCGTCGAAGAATAAGCTGCTAGCAATTGCAGCCGTCGAAGAATTAGCTACTAGCAATTCCAGCCGTCGAAGAATAAGCTATCAGCAATTCCAGCCGTCGAAGAATACGCAGGTGAGCAAAAGTTAAAACGCGAGTGTTTAACCCAAGAAAATGCAAGAACATCTGTAGGCGTAACCACTGGCGGGGGCGGGGGTTGGGGGAGGGTTCCTATTACATAAGACAAAATGGTTCACCGAAAAAACTTTCGATGACATGCCGTTACTACGTGCTCGAAATGACCTCTGGTTAACATCTGAAATTTTACATTAGCGTTCATATGTATGTTATCTTTTTTTTTTATTTAGAGTATACTGTACGTTGCTCTGAGAAATGGGATGACAGGATGATACACCTTGGGATTAACTGATCAAATATTTCATTTTCTCCTAGAACCATACCGGACCGACGTTAAAGGAGCATTGTCGAAACGTCTTAAAGCCACCTGTCTGAGAACACGCATTTCGTTACGTTTCGTTAGAATTTTTTATACTGAATTTTTTAAACTTATGATTTTACACACATTTTCTTTCATTACTAACCGCAGTCACTTACGGTATACGTCTCTTATAAGAGATTGATATTTTTTTTATATTTGCATTTGCATTCTCTTACGAGGATGAATCGTTTGTTGAGCTTAATAATAAATTGGTGCTGTGATTAAAAGCCAGCAACTTTTCTGCTCCTGAATTTTTCGAGTCTCTTGACAAACCTGTTCATTAAATTTATTATGCAACAAATAGAGAACATTGAAAAGAAAGTCTGAGAATCTTATGCAGCACTCAGTTTACTGTATACAGAGTTTTCAGTTAGGTAAGAAAATGCGTATTTCAAGAGACTTCTTTGAATCATTGGGTAGGTAAAAAGACTGACAGGTTAAATAGACCCTTGAGAGAATGAAAATGAGCAAGAGCGAGCTTTGAAGCGAAAATGGACAAGAACAAGCTTGGAAGCGAAATGAACAAGAACAAGCTTGGAGGCGAAAATGGACAAGTACAAGCTTGAAAGCGAAAATGAACAAGAACAAGCTTGGAAGCGAAAATGAACAAGAACAAGCCTGGAAGCGAAAATGAACAAGAACAAGCTTGGAAGCGAAAATGAACAAGAACCAGCTTGGAAGCGAAAATGAACAAGAACCAGTTTGCAAGCGAAAATGAACAAAAACCAGCTTGGAAGCGGAAATAAGCAAGAACCAGCTTGGAAGCGAAAATGAACAAGAACAAGCTTGGAAGCGAAAATGAACAAGAACAAGCTTGGAAGCGAAAATGAACAAGAACCAGCTTGGAAGCGAAAATGAACAAGAACAAGCTTGGAAGCGGTAGCCGGAAAAAGAACAAGGAAGAAAATGAACAAGAACCAGCTTGGAAGCGAAAATGAACGAGAACAACCATTATACCGAGACCACCTAAAGATAGAACTATTTTCGGTGGCCTTGATTATACGCTGTAGCGGCTGTACAGAAAACTCGATTGCTCATTTTTTACTTGTTTCTTAGTGAAAGAGAGACTAGAAAATATCAATACTTGTATGTTCCAGATTAAAATTCCAGACAGTCTGATATCCAGGAATATCTCCCTTGAAAAATGAATGTTCGTATGATTAGGAGACTCATAAAAGACGAAATAAGCTAAGTTTTTCCTAGAGGAAGAATTATTATGAATTATCAATAATAAGTGGTATTCATTAATAAAAGTCGTTAATCAGGTAGCTGATGACTGAATTAATAAAGAAGTTCATGAATTTGAGAATCTAGAACAATAGTACTTTGAAAAGAGGCAGGTCTTGACCCGTTGCTATCTCACGTCAGTATTTAGATGGCTTGTAAAGGGCTACGCCAACATTTGTAAGGTACCTGGATCGTACCTGGCCTACCGCTCATTAGTCGCCCAGATTGTGAATGAGTACCAGCGGTGGATGGAAAGCAAGCAAAGGTCATGAGACTAACTTCATCTTTTAAAACTTACTGACAACTGAAAGTCTCAACCATTTTGGCGTCACATACCCAAAAAAATGGGGCAGGAAAAGGGTGTACGAGGAAAAAAGGATAAATAAAGTTGAATACAATATTTCATACGTGCGTGAGGCAATCAGAATGACCTAAATACATCCATGTGTTTGATTTTAAGTCACGAAAAGGTAAAACGTGAGTTGCTTGTATGTCTTTGTAATGAGCATTGAAAATCTTCGCATCTGCGTGTTTCACTTTCCTTCGTGGCTGAAACTAATGTTCGCTAAATCCATATATATCAGGAACAGAAGCAACGGAAGGCGTCCCTAGTGACTCCTTTCAGACATTTCTTTGATAAATGAGTAAACAAAAGGAATAAATCCATGAGAGTATCACGACGTTTCAACATTCGTTCAAGGTAAACGAGACATGGGAGGAAAGATATTTCACCCTTGCCAGGACGCTGATTATGACTTCCAAATTCACTGCAGGGTTCTTCGGCAGTCGAGGAAGGAGCAGACTGGGAAGAATTTTCCTACGTAGAGAGAGAGAGAGAGAGAGAGAGAGAGAGAGAGAGAGAGAGAGAGAGAGAGAGAGAGAGCAAAATAAACTTGAATATGCATTAGCCTGAATGATAACCTTGAGTGGTAGTACTTACAGACATATGAGATTATCTGTCATTGGGGCTCTTCGCTTAGGAGTCGAAGAGAGAGAGAGAGAGAGAGAGAGAGAGAGAGAGAGAGAGAGAGAGAGAGAGAGAGAGCAAAATAATCTTAAAATAAATATGAATCAGTTTAAGCGATAACCTAAAATAATAGTGCATACAAACATACGAGACTATCGGTCACCGCCTTCAAAAATCCTCGCATAAAAATGAAGGTAAATGAAAGGGAATTAAAACTTGCAACATTTCACACCATCTTGATTCAAGTTGAATAAAGAAAGAAACAGTTCCAAATGATGAAATGAAATGAAAGATTTAATAGTATTAAAAACAAAGAAACCTGTGAGAAAAATTGTATTTTAACGTGACTTAGAAGCTCCAGGCATGTGCTAAAAAGTGTTAGCTGTTTTTAAAAACAGAAGATCATTTCAAAACGCAAGAGATGCCTGATTAATTTTCCTTCAGTATCTTGGAGCAATTGTGATATTTTCCATTTTACATTTGCAAGCGTATAGCATTTTTCTGGCAAAAACGTAGTCTTAAAATGTAAAAATAATCTTGTAGAACAAAGACAAATTCGTTTGACTATCATAATAGCATCTTAGGGTTCAAATTGTATTGTCAGTTTCCTGAGCGTGTGTGTGTGTTTTTTTTTTTTTTTTTACTTCCAGTAAATATAGAAATCATTTTCCATCCAGAGTCATGAAAAATTGTTGGATTTACCTCAGTGCATTTAGAGGCAGGATTTATCTAGTTTCCATGTACCCGTTCGTATTTTTACTCACAATAGCAGAATACGTTTGTACATAGAATCCCTATGTAGGTTAGTCATAAGAATATCTTTTATCTTTTAGATTTACTTAAAGAAAACCGTATTTCTAGTTTTATACTCTCAATCTTCCATTCTTCATTACGACATGTTGCCTCTTGTACCAGATTGCTAAGGTTTATTGCTTATTATCTTACAAAGCAGTTATGGACCTGAGCACTGTGTTCAACCCTAATCTTGTCTTCGGTTTTCCAAATTAATAAACATCTCTGTAAATTACTGTATCCGTAAAGAAACAAAAACTGAAACTCTCTCTCTCTCTCTCTCTCTCTCTCTCTCTCTCTCTCTCTCTCTCTCTCTCTCTGGAGATTAACAGGATTTTGAAGACAATTACTATTCCCAGTCAGCCTGGGTTTCAACTTCTCGAGGGAATTCACATCCAATAAGGCCGAATATGCAAGCACCGCCGTGACGCGAGAGAGAAATCGCCCTGAGACTCGCCTCTGCAAAACATTCTATTCTGGAATGAAGTCGAAGTCTTTAAAAAAAAAAAAAAGAAGAAGAAGAAGCTGTGGAAAGAGATGCCGTCATTTTTCATAAAACACAATAAGATTTAAAATGGCTGTGGGATAAAGGTCCAACCAATTATCACAGATTCAGAATTATAATTAATTATTAGGTTTATTTCGTTCTTGTCCCTAGTGCCTTTAAACGTTTAACATTTTTATTTTTAATATTAGTATTGTTCTTCCTGATGAAATCATCACTGAGGGACTTAGCATTATTATCGTCATTTATGTTGTATTTGGGGGGATGTTGTACTTTTCTATAACTATACAGGTGTTTCTCGTGAAGTTATAGAAAGCGTTAATGAGAAACACCTGTACGCTATTGCACTTTCGCTATCAGTTAATAAAACCCAGAGCAAGAGCCCGTTTTGGCACGAGGCCAGCTTGAACTTGAAGAAGAAGAACATGATGAATGTTCTCGGTTTATTTGGTTCTCGTTCTTTTCCAAATAATTGTAGTCTTTGTTCGTTAAGCATTTATTGTCTGAAAGGCCTTCTTGCCGCGCATACCGGAACGATGAAGAAATACCTCCCTCAGTAACTGTGAGACAACATTCTTTTAGTTTCATTAAGCTTTATACCAATTTTTGCAACCCTCGAGATGAGAAAATATACCATAAAATAAAGTACAGAAGCAGAGGTTTATATGTTAAAGATATGACGAATACGAAAGTCGAAACACGAGTTTTTGATAAGCTTATAGCGTTAAACTTCAGTCATTCTATTACCTGTTCGTGCAAATATCATGCAACTCCGGTTGTTTTTTAATCGCATAACTCTCCAGATTAATGGGACGTGGAAGTCTGAAAGAAATCAAAAAGTACAATCTGCTTGATTTTTATCTATAGTGGTTTCCTCAGTATCGCTTTTAATACTGGGTGGCATGTAGTAAAAATGTAAACTTCTATAAATGGCAGACGTTTTCTAATTATTATCATCTTTCAAACAATTTACCATGTTCTTTGTCATTCTACTCATACAGAGTTTAT
Source organism: Macrobrachium rosenbergii (assembly GCF_040412425.1). Classification (NCBI taxonomy): domain Eukaryota; kingdom Metazoa; phylum Arthropoda; class Malacostraca; order Decapoda; family Palaemonidae; genus Macrobrachium; species Macrobrachium rosenbergii. The sequence continues at coordinate 10,048,712 of NC_089752.1, forward strand.
TATATCCTAATATAATTTAGTAACCTGAGAATCATATACACAAAAATTATCTTCATCTCAGGAATCACTTATTATAAGCAAACTACTGGTTTGTAGTCAAACATACTAGCATTCTCTTAATGTTGTTAATCCCGTAGAGGGGTAGTGCTGTCAGTGCATCTCATGTGGTGCACTGTAGGCATTGCTTAAGGTTCTTTGCAGCGTCCCTTCGGCTCCTAGCAACAACCCCTTTCATTCCTTTTACTGTACCTCCATTCATATTCTCTCTTCTATCTTCCTTTCCACCCTCTAATAATTATTTTATGGTGCAACTGCGAGGTTTTCCTCCTGTTACATCTTTCAAACCTACCTACTCTCAATTTGCTTTCCAGCCCTAAATAACCTCATAGGTCCCAGTGCTTGGCCTTTGGCCTAAACTCTATATTCCATTCCATTCCACTCAGTATTTGTAGTCAAACGTCGTTAATTTAAGGAGACACAGAGTTTAAGTTCAGAACAGAATTGTTGATTTCAAGCTTCAAAACGATTTGGTTGAAGCGAATGTCGCTGAGACTTCACATTTACAAAATTCGTCTTGACAAAACTCTGAGGATTTTTTGAAAAATCGTTAACGATACATAATATGTTGCTGGCCGTCTTACCTTCAATGCTGTTGAGAACCAAAAGGTCAAAGTTTCTTGAGGAAATAGTCACCACTTAAAAATTTTTGCCTAATGCGAGTGATTAAATGCAAGCTTTTACGAATGAGTAGGTAGATTAATCAAATATTAGTTTATTTTTCAATGAAAAATGTTTCGAAAATTTAAATGTGCAAGAATTCTTCGAAGATCCCGAAGTATATGCACGTAAACCACAAAATAATATAAATACATACATACATACATACATACATACATACATACATACATATATATATATATACATATATATAACCGAATCACGAGGATATGGAACGTGATGAATGTATAAATAAAGGCTAATGCCACGAAGGAGGATTGAAATAATGGATTGGTTGCTAGGCCTTTAGACACAAACGTCCTTTACTAGCATACTGCTAAAGCAAAGGGACGTTTGTGTCGAAAGGTCCAGCAACCACTCCGGTGTTTCAATTTTCCTTCGTGGCATTAGCTCTTTATACATATATATATATATATATATATATATATATATATATATATATATATATATATATATATATATATATATGTATGTGTGTGTGTGTGTGTGTGTGTCTGTGTGTACTACAAGAAGGTTAGTCAGAGATTGCAATTCTCCTCCAGTACAATTATTATCATTACCTGAATGTCCTACGACTCTCAGTTTTTTTTTCTCACCAACAGTGAGAAAAGTTTTCCACGCGTTCAAGTCGATTGAAAAGACCTTGATTCAGGTTCCGGCTCCGATTTCAGTTGCTCACTGAAACAGAACCGTTCTTTAAATAGATCGTAAGATATATATTCATTAGTTTCCACATAATCCTTCTGAACAGTAAATAAATCCTTAAAGAGTGTGAGAATCCTAATTCATGGTTTTCAAATTACCACGGCACGGTGTGGTCTAAAAGAAAACAAGTTAAAAATGCGCCGAAGCTTCTTCGGCACAATCCAGATTTCTGTACAGCGTATAATCAAGGCCACCGAAAATAGATCTATCTTTCGTGGTCTCGGTATAATGCTGTATGAGCGGCGGCCCATGAAACTTTAACCACGGTCCCGGTGGTGGCATATCCTATATCGTTGACAGACACAAGATTATTGCTAACTTTAACCTTAAGTAAAATAAAAACTACTGAGGCTAGAGGGCTGCAATTTGGTATGTTTGGTGATTGGAGGGTGGATGATCAACATACCAATTTGCAGCCCTCTAGCTTCAGTAGTTTTTAAGATCTGAGGGCGGACAGAAAAAGTGCGGATGGACAGACAAAGCCGGCACAATAGCTTTCTTTTAAGAAAACTAATAGACAAACAATAAGAGGAATCAGTTTAACTGTATTTACGCTCCCTGAAGTAACTTTTGAAGGTCCATTTATAGATCCATGAGAAATCACCAACATACTTCATGAAAAGTATTCAGTTTGCAGTAAAAAAAAAAAAAGCAATAATCACATGATAGGCTAATTATCATAATTTCAAATACGGGCAGTAAACTGTATCAATTTTACATCAGCGATCGGAAAGGGAATAACGCCTCTCTTAATAGGAGGGCAATGATCCGGTGCACCAATTAGCATACGGAATGGAACTGAGCTTTTATGGAATACGCAATGTTTCACCGATATATATTCAACTTCTCAAGCGTCCGTTCAAATGAGAAGGAAAAAAAAAAGATTGGAAAGTTGGGAGGTCAAAGGTATGAAAATTCATTAACTCATCACATCCTGTGTAACGGTGATTGCCAGATTATGTGCTCATCCTATTGGTGAAGGAATTAAAGTGTCTTCTTTAAGATTATGCAATTGTTGTGCTCATTTAACTCAGATTAGAGCATTTCTAATGTAGTTTCCAGCTTTGTCAAGATTTCCATTCAACTCAGTATACCTGTTAGAGAGGGAATTACCTATAATGTTGCTGAATGTATTTCTGAATCAAAATTCTATAATCCTTGTTCATAAAAAGAGGTGGGGGGGAAATGTAGTAAAATTCAGTTGAACGCTCGTTCAATGCAGATAAATACCTTTGAGTGGCTGCTAGATTTCAAGTAATGCGTCCAATCCAGCGTCATTATGAAATTGCAGTTCGTTTTTCATATTTTAACAGGAACATTTTTAAAAATTAATAAGTTTATGTTTAAGTCTCAATTGAAGCCATTTTTCCGTTGACCCTTACTGTTTATGTCACCATATTAACGGAAAACACTCACAATAATTTAACAGTATGTTATGAAAAAAATGCTGAAAACCAACAAATTTCCTCTGTTACTATAAGGTGGATGTTATGTTGTAGAATCAGCTTGATCCAATTTAACAGTTGTCTGTGAATTAAAATCTTCATCGTTTCTCGATAAAACAGTAAAAATTACAATACCAATAATGAAGTGTTCGAGACCACTGTTCAGTTCGTCGACAAAAAGATAAAATCAAAATAACTGCAGCAAAATTTTTCGAATCAAATTCAGACCAGGAAGCCAAAGTGCAGGTAATCTGAAAGATTCCCATCAACGACGAGTTCCCTCGGGAACAGATGCTGTCAAAAGCACTTAAAGGCCATCAATAGGAAGTCAAGAAGGAATGGGTTATGAAATCTGTACAGCAGAAACTCACTCGTTGCAATCAAATTGTCTGTGCAAGGAAGGCAGGCTAACAGGTAGAATCCTTTGTTGAACAGGTATGCAGACTTCAAGCTGTGGCGGATACTCATTCGAAAAGCAACGCATTGCATTTTATATGAGACCAAGTCATTCTCCGTGAGACAGTCAGAGAGCTGCTGAACTTAAAATTCTACAATAAGCTTACTCTTAATTGATCAGTCAGCAACCTCTCAAAATCCCGGATTTTATCAAGACTTGAGGACTGGAAGAGAAATCCAAGAGAGAGAATTATTAAAGATACAAAGAAGAGTTGTAGCGTGATAGATAACTCACACACTTTGCTGTAACATCACTTTATGATTATTATTATTTTTTTTTTTGGCAACGACAATATTTCATCAATCGGTGGGGATCTCTTATTTTGAAAAATTCTCATATTACAAATTCCTGGCAATCTAATACGGACAGCAAAGATTCTTTACTGTTAATTGTCTTTCTTTTTTTTTTGTGAGAAAGATTAATTACTCTCCCGAGCCTTAAAGTTGGCTATTCCATAAAGTCCTAACGATATACAAATACACAACGCATCCCGTTGCTACCTTTTAAAATTTGTTCCTTTTTCTTTCGAGCAAGATGAATCTTGCTTATATTTGCCAGCTTGTACCGTAAAAGTTTCCTACGATATGTAACATTTTCTTTCAAAACTCGCTGTCAAAACCTTCTACGGAGACGTTACGTTAATTTGCAGAGGCATTCGAAAAATAAATGGTTCAAATTACAGCACAGTGGGTCTTTGGCAAGAAAAGTTCGAACAAATGGATGAGATTATAGCGTTTAGGCCTACGGTACAGGGGGGGCATTCCAATTCAAATTTGTTCGTGCTGCTCTAGCAACTAAGTCAAAGGTCACTCAAATAACGAACGGAGATGAGCAAAATGAAAGTGATGATATTCGTGTACTCTGTTCATAAGATATGGTTATTTCGTTGGGTAGATAAGGAAGTATTCTGGATCTGCGTGCAGTATGGAGGCCAAAAGATAAACGAGTAAGAAGTCAGCCTTTGTTGAGCGATGATATTCGTGTACTTTCCTCATAAGATGTGGTTATTTCGTTAGGTAGATAAGGAAGTATTCTGGGTCTGCGTGCGGTATGGAGGCCAAAAGATAAATAAATAAGGAGTCAGCCTTTGTTGAGTTAGGTATGCAAATACGTAATTAGTCCCAGAGGTCTTAGGCAAAAAGAGAAGAGGCGGGACAGACAACACGGAGGGAAAAGGGGAACAAGCTATGCGCACGAAAAAAGAAGAAGAACAACAAGGACTCCGACCGTATAATAATCGACCGTCTGGAGGAAAAAAGTCGTATATAAAAAATAGAAAGATAATGGAATATATATATATATTTACAGTATGTATATATATATATATATATATATATATATATATATATATATATATATATATATATATATATATATATATATATATATATGGACATTACCCCAAGCCATGTGACTCTAGGTTACCCATATAGAATTTTTCAATCTCTTGAACGAAGCCTAAATTTGGCGAGATGAAAACCAATATTATTGAATGGTAATCTCAACTGTTTCTTTAAGAATCAGGTTGATAAGGATCGTTGTACCTCATAATATCTAGGTCTTGGGGATGATTAGAAATTCCTTTCTTTATGTACCTGTAGGATAATGATCATCCTTTCATCTAAAATAATATAAGAGAAAATTTACCTTCGCTTCTTTTTAGAGCTTCTTAACTGCTAATAACTTGTGTTATTACTTTTATTATTTTTCTGTAAAAGAAAACTATTGTTCCGGCTTTGTCTGTCCGGCCACACTTTTTTCTGTCCGCCCTCAGACCTTAAAAACTACCGAGGCTAGAGGGCTGCAAATTGGTATGTTACTCATCCACCCTCCAATCAAAATACCAAATTGCAGCCCTCTAGCCTCAGTAGTCTTTATTTTATTTAAGGTTAAAGTTAGCCATGTAATCGTGCTCCTGGTAACGATATAGGATAGAGCCACCACTGGGCCGTGGTTGAAGTTTTCATAGGGGAAGCGGCTCATACAGCACAGGTATGCCAGGACCACCGAAGATAGATCTATTTTCGGTGGCCTTGATTATACGCTGTAGCGGCTGTACAGAAAACTCGATTGCGCCGAAGAAACCTCGGCGCATTTTTACTTGTTTACTATTATCGTTGCTCTTCTTCCCATTCTTCCCTGATTTTCTCAGATTTTGGTGGAATCTGATACGTAGGTACATAAGTGCTCTTCGTATTTTTTTTTTTCAAGAATGTTTTTTTATACTTGGCCCATTACTCCAGTGACAGGTAAATTAGATTGCCTTTCGCAATAGTACTTTTCCTTTTTATCTCAGAAGCTATGACAGTTTGAGGCCTCTGTTTCAGGTGTTCAAGACCTCGGCCTATTTTTCAAGGTCAAGGGTTATTATAAAGGTAAACATGAAGTTTTTTTTTTCTTGTTTTAATCAAACATAATAGACAGATGCCCGAGGGGTGGTTAGTATTTAAAGGTCAACATTTTTTATAAAACTTAGTAGAGATAGGTACCTCAGAGGGTGGATATCACTGTTCCAGCACGTCTTTTGTTTGTACCTTGATTTTTTTTTAAGGTCACATGTTAGTTTAAAGGCGAAAATCTATTTTTCAACGTTTTGGTTTTCTCTGATTTTGATGAAATTGTTGGTAGGTCGCCTCCTTATGTGGCTGATTATTTGCCCTTAACATTCATACCTTGACCTTTTTTTTAGTTTTCTGAAAAGAAAACTATTGTGGCGGCTTTGTCTGTCCACCGGCACTTTTTTCTGTCCTCCCTCAGAACTTAAAAGCTACTGAGACTAGAGGGCTGCAAATTGGTGTGTTGATCATCCATCCTCCAATCATCAAACATACCAAATTGCAGCCCTCTAGCCTCAGTAGTTTTTATTTTATTCAAGGTTAAATTTAAACATAGCCGTGCTTCTGGCAACGCAACAACACATGCCACCACGGCCGGCTGAGAGTTTCGATGGCCTTGATTATGGGCTGTAGCGGCTGTACAGAAAACTCGATTGCGCCGAAGAAACTTCGAGGCATTTGTTACTTGTTTTTAAGGTCACTGGTTAGTTTCAAGGCCAAATTCTATTTTTCAACATTTTGGTTTTCTCTGATTTTGATGAAATTGTTGGTAGGTAGACTCCTTGTGTGGCTGATTATTTACCCTTAACATTCATACCTTGACCTTTGTTGTACATGACGGGTTTATTTAAAGGCCAACATTTAATTATTCTCTGCAGATGGAACTTGGAAAGAAGGATTCATCCGATTCAATTTATTTAGGAGGAATGTAAATAAGTTGAAATAATAATGCATACTTTGCGGAGAGGTGAAACCTTTCCCTCAGTCAATTTGATCTTGAATCTTTTTCATTTTTTTAGATTTCACAGTTAATTTAAACAGCGGAATATTTATATTTTTGTGATGCTGATGAAATTTGGTTCTATACACCTTAAGGGTTGGCGACTAT
>NC_089752.1:10063000-10343000 GCF_040412425.1 Macrobrachium rosenbergii
CCGCACTTTTTCTGTCCGCCCTCAGATCTTAAAAATTCTAAGGCTAGAGGGCAGCAAATTGGTATGTAGATCATCCACCCTCCAATCTTCCAACATACCAAATTGCAGCCCTCTAGCCTCAGTAGTTTTTATTTCATTTAAGGTTAACTTGGCCATAATCGTGCTTCTGGCAGCGATATAGGAAAGGCCACCGCCGGCTCATACAGCATTATACCGAGACCACCGAAAGATAGATCTACTTTCGGTGGCCTTGATAATACGCTGTAGCGGCTGTGCAGAAAACTCGATTGCGCCGAAGAAACTTCGGGTCATTTTTTACTCGTTCCAGTAGATGGAGAGATTGTTAATAAAAATACTCCTGCAAAATAAAATCTTCGCCGTTTGCAGGGACCGGGGCCCCTCTCCATATGGATATTCAACCTACGAACAACAGCTTATCAGCAATAAAGGTCTTATCAAATTAACAAAGAGAAAACAGTGCCAAATTTTTTGTTAGATTTTATAAAAAAAAAAAAAACAGATTGCAGAGATGAATTCGAAGTTTTCACTGATATGCAAATACTCCACAAACACAAATTAAAGGGAAAAATTAATTTCAAATAAAATTTAAAATGTTCAAAAGGTCTTATGTTAGCGAGCAAATGAAAATACAAATCCTCAACGGAAATAAGGACAGAAAAACTTATGAGGAATCATCACCGTTCCATAGTAATTTACTTGCCATCCGATTAGTGCACATCAAAGCACAACTCTAGAACATAAAATATATTGCTTGCACATCCGATCGCAATATGCATGCACTTTCACAAGTGCTTCGTCGAGGCACAGTTTAGAATAACTTCCCGAGGCGTGCTGTTCTCGCATTAACACCAAAAATAACAAAGGGTTTTCTTGAACATAAGTTTAACTTCAACTGAATTTTAATTAGAAGAAATGGAACTATCTCTTAAAAATCTTTAAACATGAAATAAACCTTCATTTTGACTTGTTTTGTATTCTTTTTTTTTTTACATGGATTTTATAATCTGACTTATTTAGACGGATTAAAGAAACTTCTTTCGCAAATGGGCTAATTCTAAATGAAAAGAATGGTATGCTAATGTGATACGAAGGCTCTGAGAGAGAGAGAGAGAGAGAGAGAGAGAGAGAGCAGGCGCAGCAGCTTTTAATCATCATAGGTATTTTCGAGTAAACGAAGGATTTGTCAAAAGATATTTAGAGCGTCCGCAGAAGCCAATTTAATAGTGTATCAAGAAGCTAGCCACCTTGTAATGTATGGAGGGGTTGATGAGCCAACTCTCCTTGAAGGAAATAAAGTTGTGAATGAGAATGAAGGAAAAAGGTTTAAGTTTTAGAGATTAACTCTTTACAAATAACAAGTGGCAAAAGAAGACCTGAAATACATGATATATGGTTATAACTGAAGGTGAAAGGATAAATCACAGTATTTTCAGATGGTTTGGTCACGTTGAAAGAATGATGGGTAATAGGCTAGTGAAGAGTGTACAGTTCAAATGCGTTGGGAGGAAGGAGAGGTGACCTAGAAAGTACTAGACAGACGATGTGAAAAAGTTGTTGGGAAGGATCCCAACATCCAGGAGGCAAGAGAGCGCATGTCACGTAGAGGTGAAGAATGCTATAAACCTGGTGAAGTTCGAGGCGCTGCTGATGAGCTGCCTATACAAGTATATGAAGCAGCTAATTTTGTATTTTTTTCTGCACAGGGCGTTCATCCACGATTAACCAGGTACAGTGTGAGAGAAGCAGTAGTTATTTTCACGATTCTTGTCTCTTTTTTCTGAGCCACCTACTGTCAGGAAAAACTCTCAATGATATATATGTATGTATATGTGTATATGTATATATATATATATATATATATATATATATATATATATATATATATATATATATATATATATATATATGATATGGTCCCTTGAATCAATGACACCAAACGTGCCTTATCAGCAAGAGTTCTGAGATCAATATCTGGTGAGGAAATTAGTTAAACAGGTTTCCCATAAAAATCTATTTGAGGGTCTGTTGACGTAGGTAAAGAAGTAAGCAGTGAGAACCTAACGTTAGCACCGTCCTCCTCCTCCTCCTCCTCCTCCTCCTCCTCCTCCAGCTGTTTCTTTCCTGGACGGTTCATTTCATAACTACTTTTGGCAGATGTCTTATGGACGGATGCTCCTCCTGACTCCAGCCTTCCCTATTTATCCGGGGTTGGGACCGTCACTGGTTTGCCGGCCTAGCCCCTAGTGGCTAGGTTGTATAGGTGATATAATATATATATATATATATATATATATATATATATATATATATATATATATATATATATATATATATATATATATATATATATATATGTATATGTATTATGTATATATACATATATATATCTGTATATACATATATATATCTGTATAAATATATATATATATATATATATATATATATATATATATATATATATATGTATATATATATATATATACATATATATCTGTATAAATATATATATATATATATATATATATATATATATATATGTATATGTATATATCTGTATATATGAATATACTGTATATGTATACATATATATACATACATATATATACTCGTATATGCATACATACATACATACATATATACATATATATATATATATATATATATATATATATATATATATATATATATATATATATATATATATATATTTGTGTATTAGATTTTTAGCATAATTTCCATCATACCTTGAGGACAAATTTGTAATCACACATAGGGAACTCGAAATTGCTTTCCATTATAGCCCTTATTATTTCAGATGCCAGAGCCTAATTTTTCTGTAGCAGGACTGTATATCTACCCCAATTCTCTTAGCAAGAATCAGTAGATATAAAAAAAATTATTTTGAATCTTGTTGCGCAGCATACTGCAAAGATTCCTCTCGGAGCCAGCAGGAAAAATGATTACTTTGGTGAATAAGAATGCGCCGGTTATTGTTGGTTACGAAAAGCACGAAGGGAAGAAACGAACGATAACTTCCTGTCAGAAGAAAACCATTATACGCACCCCGACGGAATAAGCATGGCCAAGTTGTTCATGTGCCGGAGAAAAACATTGCTAAACGAAGTTTTGAAATACGTCGATCGACAGCCTCATTTAAAAAGACGAAACGTGATGTCTCACCTTTTTCCCGAGGCCATTTGAATTAGAAATGCCAAGAGGAGATGTAAAGCAAGAGCTAGTGTTTATGCGAAGGGTCACGTCAAGGGTAAGGAAGCCCTGTTTTGTGGAGAGAACTGGATTCGTTTGATGCACTGGCTGCAGGTGACGGTTGAGGAAGAGCATTCTCATATTCCCTAGTTGGAGAACAAGGTCGGAGCAAAGCACCAACATGAGATTCGGTAAGCTTATTAATTTCCTTGGTTTATTCTATTTTCACTTTTTCTTTCGGTTTACTTCGACTAGCTTTGTTCTAAATTTGAACCGTACGTAATGTAATTAACTACGTTGAATGCCTTTTTTGAATCCCATCACATCATGGGCCCTATCTATATATATATATATATATATATATATATATATATATATATATATATATATATATATATAAAAGAAAGAGAGGAAGTGTTTATGCACTGTGTTAAAAATGACGTAGTAAAAGTCACTTGGTATGAATACATACAAACGAAAATACTCGGAATTAGAGACTGCCATTAAATTAAGTCATCATCAGCGCCAGTGATAGTGAGTGATTAAACTGCTTCACCTTACTAACGCGGAATCCCAACCTTCGTCGAACGAAAATTAAGTAAAAGAATAAAGTAATGATCATGTACGTCATAAAGGAAACGTTTAAACAATCAAGGCAGTACAAAATCTCATGTCATCTTTTCTCTCCTTTTTCATAGCACTCGCCCTCGTCTCCCTGTGCCTGTTGTACTTGGGATCAGCTGTCTGCGCAGTCCTGGGGTAAGTAACAATTTAAGAATGCGTATATGCATGTATGTAGCACATTATTATATATATATATATATATATATATATATATATATATATATATATATATATATATATATATATATGTATGTATGTATGTATGTAGATATGTGTGTGTGCGGCAAGTGTGTGGGTGGGTGGGCTTGGCATATATGTATGTATGATTGAATTGAATTGAATAGGATTGAATATAGGATTTAGGCCAAAGACCAAGCACTGGAACCTATGAGGTCATTCAGCGCTGAGACGGAAGTGACAGTAAAAGTTTGAAAGGTGTAACAGGAGGAAAGAAAACCTGGCAGTTGCACTATTAATCATTTGTCAGGAGAGGGCGGAAACTAAGATGGAAGAAAGAGAATATGAAAGGATGTACAGTAAAAGGAACGAAAGGGGTTGCAGCTAGGGGCCGAAGGCACGCTGCAAAGAACCTAAAGAAATGCCTACAGTGCACCGCATGAGGTGCACTGACGGCGCTACCCCTCTACAGGATGTATGTATGTATGCGTCTGCGTACTAGAGTAGAGTGCATTGCTAATAATAATGATAAGATAGCCTTTTTATTAAACTTTTTGAGAAGACAAGAGGGCAGTGGAAGATTAGCGACTACATATCCTGATACTAACAAAAATTTTACTCTTTTGAGAATAAGAAACGAAAAAAAAAAAAACTGTTACGAGAGCTACGAAAGCTCAGTGCTCATAGAACTGATGAATCAAGAAATAATAATAGAGTTTATCTTCCTAAAAGTGGTAAATTCTTTGAGTTATTTAAAACTTATGACAATAGTACACATCATTTATTCTATTGCATGTATCCTATATCTATCTTACTGTGGGACTCAACATAGTGCTGAGTAAAAGTGGTCTGAAATGTTGCTTTAGCGATTTTGAGCCCTATAACGGTCAAATTTGTCCACAGGTCATTTATTGTATAGACTAGACCAGTGAAAAAATGCAAGTGGTTTAACAACAATGATAAATTTCTTAATCTTTTATTTTATTTTATTTTATTATTTTATTTATTTTTCTTTTTGCAGAGAGGAGCATGACGTCGCAACAGAGCCTGGAGCTCATCGCCTCCCACGAGGTAATGATCATATTCTACCATCAAAGTCTTTATAAAAATCCCAGAATATATTTCAGTGAACAGATAGTAGGATATCTAACTTGATTGCAGTTTGAATTCGATTGAATATTATAAATGTCAAGGACTTTTTGCCGTCTCCTCATATTTATTTTTTTCAAGTTTCATTTTAGTGTTAATATTTTTCCTCTTCGCTTTAGTAATATCATCTCCCGTCTAACCTCCATTACCAAGTGGGTTGTACACGAAGAAAAACAGCCTGGTAGTGTCAGTAGCGGAACCAATCGGCTGTAAAAATTATCTCATTTAAATCAAAGGGATAAACAGTCTTTTAATTCATATTGCGAAATAAAATTTTGATTCCAAAGCTTCAGTTTCAGTCTGAAGTATGTCAGGGCTCTTACGTAAACTTTTCGACTGAAGCGGCCACGATAATCATTCGGTCATCCCCTGTCTTCTAATTCTGTTTCCCATGCTTACCTTATCTTAGATCACATACGTATTTTTATTTGCGTTGCAGTGAGTATATTTTGATAGTTAATTGACCACCTTTTATATCTTGCAGATTTGTACGGCCTATGAATAATCACGGTGTCAACACGAATAACAAACATTATAAAACCACTAACCTTTTCTCACCTCAAAACTTTGACCTATTTGATTGCCAAGTGTAGTTACCAAATCTTCTTATATTTGTCCTTTTTACGGAAGCATCATTATATAATTCTTATTCAATTTCACTCTTTGACCCATTCAGTTAACTTGAAACTACAAATAAATTTCACTAAATCTACAATTTCAACACAACACAGTCTTTTATAATTATATGATGGTAAATTTCTAGAAGTTTAATCACCGGATATTGATTATATCTTCCTTATTTTACGCATGATATTTTTCAACTTATGTATATCAAATATTTCAAAACTTTCCAACCGTAACTTTTTGGCTTGAAATAATGCCTGATACTTCATACCAGGATTCTAGGCGCCTAGTTTCTGTGATACACTCCTGAATCCTGGTATATAAAACAAGACCAGCAATGGATAAATGTTCGGCTTGGCTTTTCCGATAGTGACTGGACGCTGTTCTCACATGATTTCCCACTTGTAAATGTTTTGGTAACTTCCCTGCCCCCCCGCCCCCTGCCCCCACAAGGAATGAAAAACGATTTTAACATAGGGATTCATCCTAACCTAAACTGTACTAATCTCTACCTGGCATGGGGTTTTATCCTAGTGGAGCCCCATAAACTTGTACAAAAGCATGCCTCCCAACCTAACGTAACCTAGAGCACTGAGTCCTTCCTGACCAGAGTCTCTCATTTGCAATGAAAGTTTTACCTGTTGCTTGGTGAACCCCTTCATTTTGAATGCCACAGCCCACATTACATACATGCATGTGTGACAAATTTCCACTCCTCCAATACAGGGGTGAGCGCCATGGCTACTTACCATGATTTCAGGAAAGTGGCCACTTCTCTACAGTCGCGAGTACCCAGGTGTGTAGCAAAGTTACACACATGGATTCCGGGCAAGCAGACCCCTGGCTACATTCCCTAACCCCGGGTGAAAAGCCATTCCGAAAGTAGTTTCAAGACCATCATTTTATTTCATCATTTTGTTTCAACATGTAACAGATGTCAGTAATTGCGTTCATATTTGGCAAGCGAACACTTACCATTTCAGTGATAAAATATGAAGATTCACCATTCAAATAAGGCCTTCTCTATAATGTATATGGGAATTAATGTCTGCTTTGAATAAAGTAGAGTAATCAATTCTGTGTTAACATATTTTCTTTAAACTTCTTAATGATTAAGAGCCTCGGTCACCAAAACTATAAATCTGGTCGTACTTAATACTTCTAAAGTATGTATTTCTTAACAAAGTCAAGAAATAAGATTTTTCGCTGGAAATACCTTCTTTTAACACGCACAAGCAGGTTATCCTGTCCAGAAAACAAGTGCATGCGCCTAGGATCCCGACGCAATGAATTTCTCCATTATGGTCCAGAGTTCCAAAAGTGTCATTTTCCCTCCTTTTCTCTCCCTAACAGGTGCAAGTAGGTTATCCTGTCCACCAGTCAGACGCATGTGTCTGAGCGATCGAACTTTTCGTGCCCCGAAAATCTGCCAGGCGGATCAAGAGTGCGTGGATGATGAAAAATGTTGTCCTGATGTTTGCGTTAAGGATAATCAGATCTGCAAGCCAGGTATTTAAGACTAGTCACACCTGAAACCGAGATGACAGGCAAACATCAGACATCTAAAACAAGGCCATTCAAGTCTGATAGGAACCTGGAGGAAATGAGATGCCTTTCGTGTTTGCAGATATTCTGATTATTGCCGAAGCATTGGCGTGACCTCTTTCCTTCATGTAAATTTGAGATGGATTTCTTATCAATAAACTCTGTTGTTGCAATTCAATACCACCTTACTTCACAGACCGAAATAGTTATTTGTTGGGCGAGTCGGTAGAGTTCTCGGCTAGCACTCTGCTAGGCCCGAGTTCGAGTCTCCGGCCGGCCAATGAAGAATTAGAGGAATTTATTTCTGGTGACAGAAATTAATTTCTCGGTATAATGTGTTTCGGATTCCACAATAAGCTGTAGGTCCCATTGCTAGGTAACCAACTGGTTCTTAGCCACGTAAAACAAGCCTAATCCTTCGGGCCAGCCCTAGGAGAGCTGTTAATCAGCCCAGTGGGCTGGTTAAACTAAGGTGCACTTACTTTCACAGACTGAAATGATAAACACTTTCCTGTGAGAACCCTACAGCATCCAATAAAAGAACTTATCCCTGAACTGAGTGTTAAGGAATTCAAATTCAGGTAAAACAAGTTAAACAGGCCATATTTTGACATAAAGAGAATGGCATAAACTGTAATTAACATGCTAGACCAAAAAACATCCTTGCAGACAAGCAGAAGACTGGGAGGAAACGGATAAACCAACGACAAAGTTCTTGGGCGAACTGTTTCTAGAATCCCTCACTTTGGGAGTGTGGATAATTTGAACTAAAATTAGGAAATTATTACAACAAAATTTATACCTGTAGCATATGAGTCTTGTTAAACAAATGGCTAATGTAGTAAAAGTTTATCAAGTGGGTTTGATCTCCTGTCTCTGCTCATTTACTAAGTTTTCCACATTCCCTTTGAATTTGTAAGTCGCCCACGCTAGTGAAGGTGACTCAATTATATCCCGGTCGAGTGTATTGTTGAGGTGCATTGGGTTGCAGTAAGGTATTTTCATCCTTAAAACTTACATTTTGAATACTGAACTTTATTTTTAACTTTACGTTTTAGCGCTATGCTATTTTAAGCTTGAGAGTCATTTAGTATTTCGGTTTATTAAGTATATATAGTAGTTTCTTCATAATGGAAAACTTTTGTTTACAATGGAACCATCTTCTTAAGTTACCTCCAATTCTCACTTTTTTTTTTTTTTTTTTTTTTTACAAAACGTACTTGTAGAGCAGTTACCAGCAAAGTATCAGAAAAACGCAAATAGAGTACCGATATTATTTTACTTCAAACCATATTTGCATGAATGAGTTGAAAATATAATATTCCTATGTTTTAATGTTTGCTTTGAACGTTTCTGATAATCGTTTCGGTAGAAAATGAGTACTTTTTAGAGAAAGCGGACCCCACCTTATATACAACAATTCCGGGACTTCAGTGGGAGAGCTGGGTTTTTGGATAGTTCTCATAAATATTAAGGTAATTTCATGGAATGTTTTCAAACTATAATATCATGCACTATGGCAAGGACCTAGTACCTTAGGTTATTCATGGCCGGTTAGGTCATTTGCTAACGAAACGATTGTTAGAAATGTTCAAGGCATGCATTAAAACAAAGGAAAATTATATTTTCAAGTCTAAAATGCAATAATAGTTTAAAGTACAATTTCACCAGAACACCAATGGATTTCAAAGCTCTTTCATACCATTGAAATGCCATCCATTCCATAAAATATTGTTCCTAGGAATCTTAAACCATTGCATTTCAAAACCAGAAAAGTTAGATGTAAAATTAGCAGTGCTTACCGTAAAATAAAAGAATTATAATTTTCTATGGATTAATTACATTACATAGAAAATGAAAAAATAATGAAATACCTAGGTAACTATGGGTAACTCCAGAATTGCTATAAATCCTTATCATTTTTCTAATTTTCAAATTTATTTATCAAAAAAGTTCTCGGGAACTATTTTCTCTGTTAGCTTAAAAAATCAACCGCACTTCGGTAAAACTGAATTCTATCGCGGCCTGGTTCCCGACGTTCATCAACAAGGGGATGGTAGGCTACTAAACGCGGTGCCCATTTTGCACTTAAGCTGGTAGTTACCAGAACCGCGGGGGGAGGGGGGGATAGTTGTTTCTACTTTTAACTCGATCCTCCTTCAAAGATGAAGTTGATACTAGAAAAAGTCTGTCATGCCCACTTATTATTGAAACTTTTAAGAGCTTGGTGTCATGCCCTATGACAGCTTTCGTGAGATGCATGAGTAGAGATTAATTCTAAGTTCTCTGCACATTTAATTTGTCCTTATTGCCTTAAAATCCACTTAACCAGGTTGAATTATTGGCATATCTACAGTTTTTATTGGCAATTAACCTGTAACAAAAACAAAATCAAGTTACATGTTAGAAATTATAAGCAATTATCTTTAAGTATTGGTAACCCTCAACTACACTCACCGGATCCAGAGAATCTAACTTTAGTGCTTGTTCATAAATAAGCAGTTCCTTTGTTTGAATTTAACCGCATCATGAACAGAAGAATAACCATTACTATATATGATTCTGCTGCTTTATGTCCTGTAATACATAGCTCAACCTCCTCCCTCAATACGAGCGAAAACACTGGCATTCTGAATTGACAAGCAAAGAGATTTATCTATTTTTCCTCTACATCCATTCGAAGTTCGACGATAGCATATCGTCTTGATTTATCACTTTTCGTATTTCTTCCTGTGTATGACGCTCCTCTTTTGTAATACTATCCTTAAATAATGCTTGGTTATCTTTATCCCAATTCTGTTATAACACTCTACACAAAACCATATTATAATATCCACCTCCTTTTTCATTGCAGCATATCTCGTTTCATTACACATGTCACATTCTACATCTCTGTTCCTTCCTGTTTCTTTGTTACACTGGTAGCAGGTGTCTACCAAGATCTGGTTAAGCCTAATAAGGCCATATAAGCCACTTGTACTGTCTGACATTTCTTGCACAGTACCTGCAGCAGAGTCTGTAGAGCGAACATCGAGAACCTGAACCACAGAGATTTAGGAAATATAAATAGAAAGGTACTGAGTTGGTTCCAGCGCTTGTCCTCAATATTATTTACCCTCCATGCCCAAACCTCATAGTCAAATCAAATCACATACATGCAATATCCAAACCAAGCAAGTGAAGAATTAATGGTTAATATTTCCGTTTCAGTGGATCGGTTTAGGAAATATTTTGACAATAGGAATTGTTGGTGTACTGTACCACTTGGAAATTAAACTAAAGCCAACATGACCACAGGTAAATTAGAATTTTGAAGGGAGCCGTTACAAAGAAAAGTTTTCACTGTTATTACTACTAATATTACTCCCACGATCACCGGCGGGCAATATAGTTTGAAAAGTCATCTCGGGGTCTTTTCATCAAAAGTGAAAATTGTTCCTGCTGTCAGATTCCCTTGGTAACCCGTAACATGGCTAATATTACTGACGATTCGCTGTTGTCGTTGAAGGAGATGAAGAAAGCACTGACTGATGGTGTCGAACAGCTGAAAGAAGAGATTTCCATGTCTGTGACTGTCGCTGATGGCCACGGGCTAACGGACTCCAGCTTAGATGCGTTGGATAAAACAAAAATGCTCCTTGAGAGCGAAATCGAAGCCTTGTTGCAAGAGGAGTTGCTGCAGTTGCCAGATGATCAGAACACCCTGTTAGGAGTCGCACTAGAAGAAACTTTGTACATGTCATTAAGCAACGAGAGAACCGTGGACTTTTATAAAGACAAGGTAAGAGAGGCCAAAGCGTAGGGTAATCTTAGCAGAACCTACTTGTTGAAATGCCTGATACACTCTTAGCCCATGGCAAATTAATCTCTTGATCAATACATAAACTGTAGATTAGCCTGGGTCCAGGCTGTTTTTTGACAACTTAAACTAGCCTAGCCTATATCCTACAATAGTTTGGGACCACAGTTGGAAACTGGAGATTTTGGTAAAGGGAAAGAATCAAAACAAGGGAAATGCAAGGATGTGTTCAACCTAACCTAGCCTAGGACACAGGGTCCTTACCTGGCCTGGGGACTTTAGATCCTATGTAGGCTAACCTAAGACACTAGCCTAGAGTTGCAACCTAACGTAACGAAACCTGGGGCACCAGGTCCTTATCTGGCTGGGAAGCTTTGCCCCCACTTAACCAAACTTAGGGCACCATAAATTAAATAGCAAGGCTGGGACTTAAGCTAACCTAGAATGCATGGTCCCTTACCTGCTCCCCCCCCCCCCAGCTTAGATAGGTTGCCAGGTCCTTGCTTACCTAGTATGTGGTGTCAGTTTAGAGTGTTCATGTTAAGATTTCTTGCTGTGCTTCTGATGACTTCCTAGTTGGTGCTTATTATTGGTTTTGAATGTTTGTTGACTTTATCATGGATAAGCAGTATAGAGGTAGGGTCTGCAGCTGTCACAACTTGGGGAAAGCAATAAATCATTAAGGTTGAGCAAGTTGGTTTCCATTAAATGGGAAAGGCTTTAGAATAATAAGAAGACTAAAAAGCATTCATTTGTTTGGGAGGAAGACCCCATTTGTCACCACTGAACCTTTTCCAGTCCTTCCCCCTCCTTCTTCCCATTCTGGAACCTCTCGCTTCTCTTTCCAAGCATACAACGCTCTAGCCAGGAGGGGGGGATATGAACAGAAAGATGAGTGACCAACACACTCATTTAGTGGGAAGTCTGGTGCACATGCTGGTCTCTACCCTCATGCATACTCCTGTTATGCCTCCAAGTACATTTTCACATTGACTGTTCCATCAGCTTTTGGTGTAACACTAAAAAGCTCAGCATTGTTTAGCCTCCAATAGCAGTTGCCCTTCCTGTAGGAGATGCTCCCATGGCATTGATTACCACTACTCCTGGAGTAGGGGAGTAAGATGAACAAAGGGTATAACAAAGAAGTGCATGCACTTTTCTTCTTCTTCATCCTTGTCATCAAACTCTTCCCTTTCCACATCTTCCTCTACTTCCTCTTCCTCTCACAGGAAGAAGAATCCAGTTAGCCCTCTCTGACAAGAAGCTCCGCCAGGACAAGAGTGAGCGCCTTCCCTTTTCTAAGGGCAGTGATGGTGTTTGTTCACCTGTGGTTATTGTCTGCTGTTGGTAAGGTAGATAGAAGCTTCCGAGCATGTTCAGTACCCCAAGGCTTCCTGTGTCGTTTTGGACAGGAGGACTGCCGATGACTCATACACTTACGAGCTTCGTCCGAAGTTTGTGTGATAGTCAGTACTACCCTCTCACTCAGTGCATACAAATGGGGTTCTCACATGACAGTTGCCATTATAGGCATGAGGCTGGGTTTGAACGGTAGAATGGCTGGCTTCTCTTCCTTTTTCTCCCTCTGTGAGGCAGCAGCTCAAACCTAGTATGTGCTAGACAGGGCACAGATGCAGATGGCTACTCAAACAAGCTCCCAGTCATATAACTTCAGCCGAAATATTCAACTCTATCCACTTTCGATTTTAATGGGGGTTGGTTGAGCTATAAACTGAATTTATCCATCATATTTGCAAGATTTAGCTGCCTTCTAGTTGGAGTCACCCCACGTAGGGTTGTGCTTAGTTCTCCAAGGATTTTGTTTTTGAGTGAGATCTCAAACATACCTCACTCAAGTTTAGGACCCTATCGCTTTGTCACACCTATGCTAGACCTAATGGGTCACAGAAGCCATACAGAAAAGGGAATGGTTTTTATTTAACAAAGGGACAAATAAGTTTTTAAAGTAAATTGTATTTTTACTATAAAAAACTAGACCCTTCTATCATAATTCCACATCAACCACCCAGTTGCTCAGTGATGACTGGTGATTTGTGGTCTTCCCCAGTACTCGCCCTCCTAAAACTGATCCCAGTGCGTGCTGAGGAATACTCCTATGAATAAGGCTTTTGTTTGTATACCTTGGAAAACTACAAATTACTGTACTTTAAATTTTTTTAAAATTTGTTCCCTCCATTAACAAAGTTGGACAGAGATGATTATATGTATTTACCTGTCTCTATCTACTGTATCTAAAAATATTGAAAATATTACTGATAGATGTCAGTTAATTTTTTGCAGACAGGCTGGCTTTGTATTATAGCATCATTTAGGAATTGCTACTCAGTTTATTCAAAAGTCCATTTTAGATTAAGCATAGTCTTGCACCATATTAAGTTCTGTCAATATTACAAGTCTTTATTTTCTAGGTTTTGAATCTGGAAGAGGAAAAGAAGTTTTATGAGTCGGTGATAAAAAAAGCAACCGCTGTTGATGAGGACCTGTCCCAGTTGATTGCCACTCAGACAAGGAACAGCACTTTGTTACAGTTGAGAAAAAAGTGAGACCCTGAAGCTTTCAATATATTTTTACATGTTTTCTTGCCATTATAAATCCTTTTCTACTTGAAATATAACATTGCATTTGATATATAGTTAATGCAGTTGGTGAGGTAATTATCTGTTGATAGTTGATGGATCTGTATGTTAGTTTGCCATAGAAGTTGGACACACACCAACTTCATCCTCTGGATTGTTAGTTTGATTTCATTTCAAACATCTTACATTCTATCCTCATTGCACTGTACAAATATTGCTACAGGTACATGTTTTTGGGTTTCCATTCCAAGTAATGCTTTAATATTTTAGACAGTATTCTAGAATTGATGAAACTATTATGATATTGTAACCTCACACAAATTTTTATTTCTATACATTCGTAAAACCTAAAATATATGTCTTCACAGAACCAGTCAGGGTATTTGGGCTATGTCCAAACTACCTCATATTGTAGCCTACCTATACTCAAATTTTTCACTTAATACTGAAGTTCAAAAGGTAAAATTGTCCCAGTTGAGACTGTCATTATGATACAAATGCTATTTGCCCATTACCATCTAGTATCACTTCAAAAAACTTACTAAAATATGCACATAGTAAAATGAAGAATAGCAAGCACCAGGGTAAACATAAAAGGTATAATATTGAAATGGTCTCGTAGACTACTGTTGGTGTTACGATTAACCCCTAGCCATGCTAGATACCACACATCCTTCCTGTTTTATCCCATAAAGTATGGACCCATTTTTATCATATGCATACATTGAAAGTTAGTAGAACCTATACAGTTCATAAAAATGCATCCAATCTGGCAGTACTGTAGTTCAGGTTAGAATGTTTTGGTTTTCATGTAAGAAACCTTTAGGTTGTTTGGGTGATTGGATTCTTGTCTAGCTGCATTAACCCACCATCCTTCTCTCAATGTGGGAATCGGCTGTCTTTGACAGTAGGTAAGATTCATCCCAAATAACATAAATTTTCATAATGAAATTTAATACTGTATTTGGATACTTATATACTGTTAAAGTAGAGCCTACCCAGCCTCCTCACAATTTAGTAGGCTGTCAAGAAGAATTCTGACAAGATCTAAAACATTCAAGACACACTTGGTGGAGAACAGGTGAACTAGACTTTCATCGGGGTCAGCCAAGCAATCTTTTATTCAGAATGCTGACTCACCTGCTGGTGTAAAGATGTAGCTAGGTATCTTTAATAGTAGGTATCCAAATAAATTAAAAAAAAAATTACAATACTGTAAACACAGTTGTTACTCTTTTACATAATAGTATACTATACTGTAATGACAGTCATATGACATGAAAGCTTTCGTGTAAATTACTGAAATTACTGCATAAATACTACAAGTGAAGATACAACGCCCGTAGGTCAGAAACACGCCTACTACCTTTAAAACACTAAACAGGCAGAATCAGAAATTTTATAACAGCGGGATCAAACACTATATCTTAACCTAATCACAAAGTTGCATTAATGAAATAAAATTTTATTACATAATGATGCTTTATATTATAAGGTACTAGCAAATCAGGAGATATTAGGCAATGTATAAGGGAAAGAAGGAAAAGAACAGGAATAAAATATTATGTTAATCGAAATAGCCAATCTTATCACAGTCACAGCAGGTACACATCAATACAGTACAGTATAAGAAATAGCAAAGTAGTCAGAATTTTATTATGAATGCATGCATGCAGACTTCGAAGTACCTAAGTTGCAAATCAAGGTCTTTATTTATTCTCTGTTAATATCTTAACTGCTTTGCTTATTTTTATGTGGATATCTACCTAATGTGGTGTGTACGTATGTGTATACAAATTCAAAGTGGCTGTGGATTTTTAAACACTGATCTGAAGTTGATATTAACAAAATACATGTTGTTCATCTGTGCACATGATGCATTTTGATTGTCACATTCAAGGTATTGCTCATTGTATGGTTAATATACTCCTTATTTGTAGCATCTATTATTAAATATTGTTATTAATTTCTTTAAGGCTAGAGGACTCTGCGGTAGCTTTCAGAACGTTACGAGGGGAGCTACAGTACATTCTGAGTAATTTATACCCTGAACCAGTAAGTATGTGTAGTTTTTTTATATTGATTTACTGTCATTTATAATGCATCTGTATCATACATTGACTCCTGTATGTGATTTTGTTCTGCAGCAAACAGACCTCATATTTTACATGTGCCGTAATGCAGATAGAGCAGTGATTATGCTAGAAAACTTCATTTTGGGGTATTGTTTACATAGTTTATCTTCATAGCACACTTTAAATAAATAGTATTGAAGGTTCTTGGCAGTGTCTCTTTGGCTCCAGCTTTATTACTTTTCATCTGTTCTCTTCGGTCTCTTCTTTCTTCACTGACAAATTTGTGTAATTGTACCTGGCTTTAGTTTTGATTGGATATCATTTAAGAGTAAATCCTTCTGACAAGCCCTAAGAGAGAATAGAATTGTCTCAGTGGTCTCATTAAACCAGTTTATAAATGATAATGAAAAAAGTAGTGTTGTTAAAATTTATAACAATGATAAGGAAAAATATGCCAGGTAAGACCATGTACCATTTATTGCTTACCTTGCAGTGTAAATGTAAGCAATATCAGTGCGGTCGTACTTCCATTTCATCTTACGGTTTTACTACTTGCTTGATCAGGAGAGGAAGAAGCCTCCTGATGGTGTTTCAGAATACTTTTAGGAAGAGAGAGCATCACAAGAACAGCAGGACCAGACCAGTTGGAAGAGGATGTCTCAGAAGTGAAGCCTACACTATCAACCAGACAAAGTAGACCTGTGTTGTTTTAACAAAGGTATATTGGAATTCAAGGGCAAAAACGCTGGAACATTCAAGTACACATTACCCATTGTGTATATAGGAAGAGTCAGTACATAGGAGCAGATGAGTATGCGAAGGCAGCCACGTGCATAGGAGTCAAGTACTGGACAGTAACAGAAAGCAGTTGCATGTGCAGTAGCAGCTTTATGCGCAAGGGAATAATTGAGTACCCATTAGCAGCTGAGACTGCAGGTGACGGGGATGGTCGTTGAAGCCACAGAAGTTACAAATACAGGCAGTTTAGCTGAAGTGGAGAGAAACAGCCCATGACTGGCTCATCCAAGCACAAGCACAAATAAGCCACAGCAAAGAACTCACCCAGAAATACATAAGCAACTTTTTTTTTTTTTTTTCTTCTTTTTTTTTTTACAGGAGAATGTAAGAAACGAATAGAAGGAATGAAGCTTGAGATCAAAGTAACAGGGGGTGAAGAGAGAGGAATGTGTTTACCAGGAGTGATGGAGAGATCACCTAGAGAGTTAGAGTATGTACTGCACTGTAGAGAAGCTTCATGATTGGCGAAGACTGGGTTTTATAGACTGGAGATGGCTTATGTGTCTTACTCTGAGCACTTGGGACAAGGAGATAGCATTGTGCACAATAGACTTTAGTCTCATCAGCCATGGTTGCAGTGTGTCAAAATATGGAACAGTCTGCAGCACAATAAAATAAGTAACAGCCAGAAGAATCACCACTTGAGACGTAGGATGTATCAAATTTATGCACCTGCCTCTTGGGCATAGAGGAACCACTGATCCACATATATATGTTGAGGTACTTAATATATATATATATATATATATATATATATATATATATATATATATATATATATATATATATATATATATATATATATATATATATATATATATACATGAAAATAGTAATTTAGAGTAAAAGCATGCTAAGCACAGTAATAAAATGCAAAATATAAAACTGATGTACAACAATAAAAGCTGAGACAGAAACAGAACCCAAGATAACCATTACTGTAGACTTGTAAACTAAGTAAAGTCACCAACCTACATACGAACATTCATGTTACGAACAGACAGGGTCACAAGTTAAAATTGTGTTTGGAGCACTCCCCTTTGCCACCCGCAAGTTCAGATTTTGCTCTGTATGCCTATTCTGCTGGTAAGAATTTTTTTGCAAAGAATAGAAGAACACAAGGGAGAAGAAGAACCTGTTCCTTTAACCCCATCCATGATTATCCTGAGTATTCTCGTGATTACCTACCATGTATTCTTACAATGACGAGAATACTTGTTCTTACTCATAAAATATTCCTACTTATTTCTATCTTCTAGGTTTAACATGTTCTTTGATAAATTCCCATTTTCTGTATTTCTTATTCCCATAGGAAAAGTTTAGTATGTATTTTTATATAAGTGACTTACCAAGTAATTACATATCTATGAGCATCCTACCTACAGCAGCCTAAAAGCTCAAAATTCGCAGTAGCGCTAGTGCTTGTTTCATTGTAGGTACATGCCTTGCCCACTATCGGGGACTGTGAGGAACAACTAGGCAGAAAGCTTCAATTCGTTTTCTGCCACCTCCCGAGTAGCATCGGTGGTTTTTTTGGCGGCCTGCCTCTTTTTTTGGATAGTTTTCCGGAGTTTTTGATGAAGTACTGTTTTCATACTAGCGCACAAAGATTAGTTATCCTTGATTAACTTATTTATTTAAACGTAGGAATGTCTGATTCTAGCTCTTCGAGTGTTAGGTTTTGCATTAAAGGATGAAAGACTAGGTTAGCGAAGTCTTGCTATGACTCTCACACAAAGTGTGTAAAGAATAAAGGGCAAATTTGTGATGGGGAAACATGTTTAGATTGTAGAGATTGGGACGAGAAGCAATGGAAAGTTTTTAGGTCTCATCAAGACAAAATGGATAAAGACAGGAAGAGAAAGGTGGCCATTTAGGGCCGGAAATAAAGCCAGCTTAGATCCTGTAGAAGTAGCAGATCTTGAAGATATTTCTGTCTCTTCTCCTAAGATTCCTGTATCGTAAGTCTCCTATGTAAATGATGAAGATTCGTGTTTGTGTAGGAACAAGTAGCAGATTTTTTAAGTAATTTGTATTTTTGCTAACATACGAACCTGAAGTTCATTACATTTATGTCCCACCTCAGCCACCCCCAATTCTGGTACCTGGGGCAAAGGGCAAAGTGGAGTGCAGACCGACGAGTGGGCAGGGCTTCTCCCTTACCGTTGGCAATTAACTACCTTGTCTGATGGTTTAACCGCTGTTCCAGCTCACATCCACAAGCTAAATCCTATGTAAAGAACTTCAGGTTTGTATGTTAGGGAAAATACAAGTTACTTCTGAAATTTGGCATTTTATTATAAAAGCGTAGTTTTAAGTAATTCCATATTGCAGCCATCTTTAAAAAACATTTGGCTCAGTAAGTAGTACCTTTATGGCTTCCTAGTGGATTATGTTAAATATTTAAATACAAACTGGCAGTTAACTGCATAGTTTATGGTAATTTTTACTAATTATCATAACTGTAGCTGTTTAAACAAATAGATACCATAGATGTAAGTACTAAATATGTAAAATAATTTTTTTCCAAAGTCATAGCAAAATGGCAGTATTATCTTGTCTTGTTTTGGGCACATAATATAGTTGTCCTTAGAGAAAAAATTGCATCATTATGTTGCAAGTGAACTTCTGTCCCATGTGTATTATTTCAGTATATTAGTGAATATATATATGAATGGTTAGAACAAGTAATGCTTCTGGACAAAAAATATAAACTGCATCTGGTTTCAAATCTTTGACTAAAGGATAGAATGAGGTTACATTGTATTGAACCCTTGGGCAAGGTGTGTAACCTGTAAGCTTACCTTTGTAAGATGCAACTCCAGTGCTTAGCATAGACTTTATTCAAAATCTAAGGGACCTCTCTAGAGACATGGTATTTTACAAGACCTGCATGATACAAAATTCAAGGTAAATGCCAAGGAGGAGTACCTCAAGGTAGTATGCTGTCACACTAATTGCCCTGGCCATAAATAATGTGTACATTTTTTATTGATGACTTTTCTAAGTCTTTCATTGCCATTTGTATGGATGTAGCAGAGAAATTTCTTGAACTTACTGTAAACTGCACATCATTGAAAGGACAGTTTAACTTATTATTGAAAAGTGCTAAACAGAATACTATATATTACTATATTGTTGGCTAATATTTCTTGCCAAACTATAGACTTTTTTTTTTTTGGCTGTCTGCTCTTCATTTTCACTTTCTACTTTGCTATATAATATATATAAATAATTAAATAAATTACTGTGCATCAATAAAGCTTTAAAAATACACCAAAATCACTATATGGCATGAAAACTAAGATTACATGGGCCAGTGTTTCAATGTACAATACCTGGCACAAATAACATGAAACTACAGTGTTCCCCCACTTTTACGCAGGTATAGGTTCCAGAACCCACTGCGGAAATGCAAAATCCCCTCTAAAAATGCTTATAACTGGCTTACAATTGCCAAATACCCTGTACCCCTTGAACTCAAATGCTTATAACTGCCTATTTTAATAGTTCACTGCCTAATTTTAATAGTTCAAACAAAAATATACCTTAAATTATCATACTAAAACAATTTAATATTTCAAACAAAAATACACCCCAAACCATCATCCCAAAACACCCCAAATCATCTTTACATTACCCTCCTACAACTGTTACTCTTAGGTATATACACCCGTAAAATACTTATAACTGCCTATTTTATTTCATTGCCCAACTTTACAGTTCAAACAAAAATATACCTCAGACTATCTTCCCAGAACACCCCAGTATCATTTCAAAGTCATCTTACAACATTACATACCCACCTACAACTGTTACTCTTAAGTATCCCTTATAATTCAGACGTTTTCTTATGCATAACGTAACTTTGTGCATCGTCTAGTGCACTGTGCATCATGTACATACATTCTAATGATATTTTGCTGTGCTGTAAGGTGATTTTTAAATGATATTTACTGTACAGTATGTATTTTAGGATAGTACTACTATGTAGAGCGTATCTAAAATATGTGGGTAGTTTAAAACGATGGGACACGTCCCTCCAAACAGAATGCAAGGTTTTGTTACATTATGTTAGTATTTTCTTGATTACGTGCAAATACAATTATGATAAAAAAATTATTTAGTGCAGTAAGTTCTTGGTTTATGTCGTACTCGACCTAGTCATTTTGTGGTTAGTCTCCTCACCATCTCCCATAAATTTATTTTAAAAATTCTCTCTCTCTCTCTCTCTCTCTCTCTCTCTCTCTCTATACATATCTTCTAATGAAAAACAGCAAAATATCAATAAAATGTTATTTCACTTACAATCCATTTGTATTGTTATTTTATTGATCTAAGCACCTTAAAAATATTTAAAATCCAGATTTCATCATAGGCAACTCAAAACCACCAGTACAACTCAAAACCACTCAGTAGCAAGTTCTCTCTCTCTCTCTCTCTCTCTCTCTCTCTCTCTCTCTCTCTCTCTCTCTCTCTCTCTCTCTACACCATATATCAGTACTGTACTGTATGTATCCTTTGATGAAATATCAATTACTGTACCATAAACATAAAAAAATGCAAAAATAAACAAACCCAGGAAGTTCATTATGAGTGAATGCATACGTACTTGTTTCCATATTTTTGGTTGTGATTTATTGTACCGTGTTTGATTACAAGTTTAGTTGACTATGATTATCACACACATTATAACAGTACACAAGAGAATATTTTATTACTGTTGATGTTTCATCTCTGATCACTGTAAAAATATTTAAAATCTGAATTATATACAGATGCAGCACACTCTTACTCTTCTCCCCAGCTATAGTTTAATAGCACCTGTAAAGTCTTGTCCCAGCTAGTTACTGTGCTTAGACTACAATGTAAACATATCAGTTCTCTCTCTCTCTCTCTCTCTCTCTCTCTCTCTCTCTCTCTCTCTCTCTCTCTCTCTCTCTCTCTCTCTCTCTCTCTCTCTCAATATATATATACCCTGATGAAAAAACAGCAAAATATCAATACAACGTTATTTCACTTACAGAATCCATTTATACTGTGCTCAGACTTGATATAAACACTCTCTCTCTCTCTCTCTCTCTCTCTCTCTCTCTCTCTCTCTCTCTCTCTCTCTCTCTCTCTCTCTCTCTCTCTCTATACATATCCTTTAATGAAAAAATACAGTAATTGGTGATTATTTGTAGTATTGCATGACGTGCAGAATTTAGGCAATTGTAAAACCTTATCTTTTAATGAATATTTTTTGTTTATTTTTTAATTTTTAACATTTTGTAATAATTACATTAATCAAATGTAAAATAACAATAGAACCATTACCCTAACATGAAAACTAAATGTTCACAGCCCAAGCATAGAAAATGATCACACAGTGCAAACTCAGCAGGAGATATGTTTATTGCAGTCCCGTTTTACACAAAGAAAGTCTCTTGTTATACATTGCATTTGATACAGTATATAACATAAAATGTTCTCTTGTTTTCTTTTAGGATGAAGGACCATCATTAGAGAACCTTTTAGAGCCACTGGTGAGTAAATTGTTTTCAGATCCACAAGATCCATATGTCACTGTCACACCAGAGACACCTGCAACTCATGTGGCTTTTCTTCTCCGTGCTAATTTCATCAGAAGGCACCCAAAGGATGCCACAAAATTTAGGTATATTGATACAAGATTTTAAGATGCTCTTATATTTGCAATAGAGTTTTAAATTGAATTGATTAATCTTCTGGATTGTACTTTATCAGTTTTATGCCTTCAATTTTTCCTTGTTTGTACAAAGGCCATTCAGTTGCTTTATTTTTCCTTGCACTTCAGTTTGAATTTGGTGACTGCTTTCACATTTGGTAAAATATCATTACTTCGTAGTTTAACCAGACCACTAAGCTAATTAATATTGAGTTCTCACAGGTCTAATCTGAGGGATTTGCCTTGATTTGTAATCAGGTTTAGATTTTATTTATTAAATTATTCCTCTATAAATATATTATAACTGGATTAATGGAAAATGGAGATACTGACAAAATTCATGTAATTGATTATATTTTGGAAATTAACAGTTTTTAACTATCAATGTTACACTATTTATACAAATAGAGATGGGATCACATGGGTTATCCATGGGTCAAACAAGTGAGCATACTTCAACACTGGTCTTGATCTGTTCTAATTTGTTGCTATCAGATTTGTTATTACATATATCCTGCCATGTAATTATTATAATGTATTTAGAGATGTTATATAATCATTAATATAAATAGCTACTTGCAATCTTGTCATAGTAGCTGCAGCTTTGGCTGTTTTATCCTCCTGGGATACCTACAAACCCTCCTAAAGTGAAACCAGTATAAGATGAAACATAGGGCCCTTTAGAGAGGTTGCAACTTCTCAATCAGCTTATACAGGTAGTCCCCGACTTGTGTCGGAGTTCCATTCCTGAGGTACGACTGAAGTTGGAAAACGATGTAAGCCGGAACACCGTATGTATTAAAAAAATTTATAAAAATAAAAAAAAAAAAGTGGTGAACACACAAAACCCACGAGTGAGGCCTTTGTTTGGTATTGCTACACCCCGTGAGCGACCCAGAATAGGTCACTGTCTGATCAACTACACGCTCAGAAACTAGTTCCAGTCCTTCATCACTTACAGCGCCATAAGACCGAAACAAGATAATTTCGGAACATCCGCCGTAACCCGGAACTGATTTTTTTATTAATATATTTGAAAAGTACTGTAAGATCGGAATGCTGTAAGTTAAGTTCGACGCAACCCAGGGACTGCCTTAATTTGTCTCTCTCTCTCTCTCTCTCTCTCTCTCTCTCTCTCTCTCTCTCTCTCTCTCTCTCTCTCTCTCTCTCTCCAGAAGGGGTATTATAACCTGGTCATAAAATTTCCCATTTTATGTTGTCCTTAAATCTCTTCAGTTAACCAGTAGCTGTGTCTTAAAATTAGTCTATCGTTTCATTGACTGCTTTCATAACAGAACAGATAAAACAAAGAAATATGTGTATGCATGTGCTCTGTATGCAGCTATTCTTACAAAGAATGACGCTTTCCGTATGAAAATAATATTTATCCTCAGACACAGAATTTAAGAAAACTTTCTTATCCTACCCTAGGGTCAAACCCTCCCACCTATAAATTGGAACTTCTTGCCGATTATTTTTTACCTTTGCTGTCGTTTTCCATCAGTTAAAAACAATGAATCACACATACATATATGTAACTTTTCAGCTGGAATTAGGGTATATTAAGAAGAAGCAGGCCAGTCAGTAGAAGTTTAATTTGTGTAATTGGAGCAGATTGACAGCAAATTTAGATAACACAAAGGTTAAGAGCAAATATGAATACAAGTAATAATTCGGGCCTGTTAAGTGTCTGTTAACTCATATTTCGTTATCTTTTAGCCATTCAGTTATCGAGCTTTATGTACTTGCCATGGTGGGGGCCTATCAGTTTGCAGGAAATGACAAGAGGCATTATTATTTAATATGGACAGACTGCAGTGGTGTATCCAAAAGACGTTGTTCTTGGAACCATTTATTGAAAACAAAACGATTCATCTGATGGTGATAATCACCATTGTTTTTAGCCTGAAATATGAGTTTCATATAAGTAACGTACCAAGTAATTACATAGCTAATGTATCTACCTTGTGAGGCAAATTTTTTAAATTAGCAGTAATGCGCTTCTGTTTGTTTTCATGTAGGTGACAGCCCCGCCCACTACCTGGGGGAAGTAGGAACAACCTGGCAGCCATTGTTCAGTTTGTTTCTGCCAGCGGATGTGTGAAAAATGCTCCAATTCGCAGTTGCTTTTTTGGATTTTCCTGTAGTTCATTCATGTTCGGTGAAGTACAATTGTTTTGTTCTGGTTGCGATTAGACTAGACAGTGTTTAGGCAGTTTATTTTTTGTAGTTTTTACTAGTTTTCAGTGAAATATGTCTTACTCTAGTACTTCTGGTATTCACTACTGTTGTAAATTAGACTGCAAGTCTAGGCTAACTAAAGTTTGCTATGATCCTTATACGATCTGTGCTAAGTGTAGGAGGCAAAAATGTAACGTTGATTGGACCTGTAGAGAGTGTTCAACTTAGGAGACTGATCAGTAGAATATACTTAAATCTCATTTAGATAAGTTAGAGAGAGATGGAAAGAGGAAAGCAGCATCTACTGCTGAAAAATGCTCTCAGAGTTTGGAGACTACACTAAAAGCTAGTTTGGAGGTTAGCTCTGTTACTCTCCCTTCTACTCCTATTCTTGCTGTTTCTCCTACTCCTTGCCTTTCTGCTGAACAACCTTCTCCTCCCTTTCCTGGCTCCCATGCTTCTGATCCTAATGCCATCACCAGTCTTGAGTCTAGGTTCGATAAGAAGCTGAATTTAGTAGAAGTACTGTTGCTGAGTTGGGAGCTTTTCTTCAAGTGATTATAGAGAAATGCGGAGGAATTGCAAAGTGATATTGCAGTGCAAGTGGAAGAGGTGGATATCCGTCCTGTCGGTTCTCCTAGACCGAGGTCCCTGTCCTGCTCCCCCAAACCTGAGAGAAGACATACCAAAGTCCAAGGGAGGCCAATGGGGTTTGCCTATGGGTAGTTGCCCCCTCAGCCACACCTGTTGTACACTCCCAGGTGTCGGCAGACAGCCTTTGGAAAGGCTTGTCCAAGGCTCTGCAGATGACTATGTTATCTGGATGCTTCCCAGCCCCTTAAATGCCCTTCTGAAGACCATGGTCAGCATCCAGACCCTCTGCCTGTCAAGGGTATAAGCAGACTCATCTTGTCGATCAGCTTTCTCTTCTGCCAGAATCATGTTTACGTCTGCAGAATTGGATCATTTAGTGAAGGACATATTCAAAGTATTTGAAGTCCTTAGTTTCCTTGATGGGTTGTGGGTGCATTGGCCAAGAAAATTAATGACCATCAAGATCTCGCTTCAGATATCACCTCTGACTGGCTTGGGGTTCTGTCCTGTGCGGATAAGGCTGTTAGAGATGGTTCTCTAGAGCTCTCTGCCCTCATTACTTTTGGATTGTTGAAGAAACAAGAACTCTGGTGCTCCTTTGTTTCTAAGGGGGTTACCCAAACCCAAAAGTCTGCATTTCTATTGTCGCCCCTGGACAGGAACCATCTCTTCCCTCAGGATGCTGTGAAAGAGAGAGCGTCAGACTTACAGAAGAAGACGACTCAAGACTTGCTGACGCAGTCATCTAGGTGTCCCAAGGACTCTTCTCCTTTTCAAGCTAGGGCCACCTCTCTCTTCCAGCAACAGCCCTTTCGTGGAGGGAGATTTCGTATGCCATTCAGGTCCCACTCAAATGTCCGCTTTTCATCCAGAGCATCAAGAAGAGCTCTTCCAAACCAGCACATAGGAAGTGAGACAAGAAGTCTTTCATGCATCTGTAGGAGCCAGACTATTAAGAGTTTTGGGAGAGGTGGGTTATCAGTGTCTTGAAGGAGGGCTACGTCATTCCATTCCTAGAGAACCCCCCCTTAGTCACCTTTCCCATCACATTGACAGCTTACTCGGTAGGCTCCGAGAGACATTCTTCCCTGTTGGAGGAAGTCTCCTCCCTCATACACAAAAGGGCCATAGAGGAGGTTCAAGACACCAGCTCGGAGGGATTTTACAATCATCTCTTTGTGGTACCAAAAGCATTGGGGGGTTGGAGACCAGTCCTTGATGTAAGCACCCTCAATCACTTTGTCTTGAAGACAGAGTTCAAGATGGAGACAAACCACTTGGTCCTTGCATCCATTCACCAGGGCGACTGGATGGTAACCTTAGATATGCAAGATGCTTACCTTTATATCCCCATTCATCCAAGTTCCAGAAGATATCTAAGGTTTGCCTTCCAAGACAAAGTTTACCAGTTTCAGGCTCTTTGTTTTGATCTTTCAACAGCCCCTCAAGTGTTCACTGGCGTCCTGGCCCCGCTATTGAAATGGCTCCATTTAGTGGGGATCAACATCAGC
Organism: Macrobrachium rosenbergii; assembly: GCF_040412425.1. Lineage (NCBI taxonomy): Eukaryota > Metazoa > Arthropoda > Malacostraca > Decapoda > Palaemonidae > Macrobrachium > Macrobrachium rosenbergii. The sequence goes on from NC_089752.1 coordinate 10,089,592, forward strand.
CTGTACGTAGATGACTGGCTCCTCAAATCCCCATCGAAGGACAAGTGCATGGAGGACACACGCAAGCTTTTTCTGGCCCAGGAGCTGGGCCTTCTTATAAATCTCCAGACATCCCAGTTGAGCCTTTCTCAGGAAATCCTGTATCTGGGGACAACACTGAACTCTCGAGTTTTTCGGGCTTTTATGTCCCCCAAGAGGATATCCAGCTGCCTTCAAACAGTCCAGGAGTTTCTAGCCCTATCGTCTTGTTCAGTTCAACATTGGATGAGCCTATTTGTTGACTCTGGCCTCCATAGAAATGTTCATCAGCCTGGGCAGATTACATATGAGAGTCCTCCAGTTTTACCGAGGGCCAACTGGAACACAGGAAGACACAGCCAGTCACGATTTCCTGATCACCCCAGAGGTAAAATCAGACCTGCTGCAGTAATTGGACTCGGGGACATGGACTGGTGGCTGTCAGAAGAAAAGTGGCTGTCAGAAGGTAAGTCCCATCATCCTGTGAACCCCGACCTTGATTTCTATTCCGACGCCTTGAACATAGGTTGGGGAGCCCTGCTGAACAATCAAGAGGTCTCAGGAACATGGACTCCAGATCAACAGGACTTATATATCAATGTAAGGGAGCTGAAGGCAGTTCAGCTTGGTCTTCAGAATTTTATGCGCCTAGTCTGCAACAAGATAGTCGTGGTGCACACAGACAGTACCATGGCCTTAGCTTACAGCCACAAAGAAGACGGTACTCATTCCTTCTCTCTCTCTCTCTTTGTCAAGCCGCAATAGAAGTACTGTTGTAGGCAGACCAAAATCAAGTTACTATCATCGCTTGCTTTATCCAGGGAAAGTTGAATGTAGTGGCAGACAAGCTGAGCCGTCAAAAGCAGGTCTTTCCCACTGAGTGGACCCTGGATCACATGGTATGTTGAGACCTGTGGAAGTTGTGGGGCAAGCCAATGATAGACCTGTTTGCCACCTCCAGGAACCATCGTCTTCCTCTATTTTTCTCACCAGCCCCAGATCCTCTGGCATAGACTATGGACGCCATGGATTGATTGAATCTGGACCTTTACGCCTTCCCGCCCTTCAGCATGATCATGGAAGTATTGAACAAGTTCAAGATGCACCACAATGCGACCATGACCCTCCTAGCCCCGTTTTTGGACTACCCAAAAAGTATCGCTACTCAGACAACCTCACTTCAGAAGACAGTACCAAGGGTTGTCCACTTTCACCTTGACAGGCTTCAGAATGTCCATAAGCTTGTCAGAGCGAAAGGTTTTTCAAGGGAAGCTTCAGAGGCTATTGCAAAGTGCAGAAGGAAGTCTCCTAGCCTCATCTATCAGGCCAAGTGGTCAGTCTTCTGGCGGTGGTGCCACAACCGCAATATCTCATCTTCTGAGACCACTTTAACACAAATTGCGAATTTTCTTATTTTAGTGAGGAATACCAAGAACTTGCCGTCTTCTAGCATTAAGGCTATCAGGCAATGCTTAGCGCTGTTTTTAAGCATAGAGGCCTGGATCTCTCATCGAACTCTGACATTAAAGACCTGGTAAAGTTGTTTAATACGATGAAACAGAAAAGGGACAACACTTTGGTCTCGTGGAATCTGGATGTGGTCCTGGAACGGCTGACGGGCTCATCTTTTGAGCCCCTTCGCTATGCTTGTCTTCGGAATCTGACATGTAAAACTCTCTTCCTATTTGCCCTAGCTACGGCAAAGCACATCAGCGAAATACAAGGTATTGACAAAAGAGTGGGCTTTTCTCAAGGGAATGCTGTTTGCTCCTACACCTAAGGCTTTCTGGCCAAGAATGAGGACCTGTCCAATCCCTGGCCTTGTTCAATCACTGTGAAGAACTTGGTGGAAATTCGTGGTCAGGAGGAGGAAGAGGGAGTACTGTACTGTGTCCGGTCAGAGCATTGAGATACTACCTGAATAGGATAGAAAAGGTCAGGGCCCCATCTAGTAATCTTTGGTGTTCAGTAAGGAACCCATCTCGTCCTCTGTCAGAGAACATGTTGTTGTTCTTAAGAGATTTAATTAGAGAAGTGCATTCCCAGATACAGGAGGACATTCTACCGAACTTTAAAGTGAGAGCGCACGATATCATAGCAGCGTCTACTTCCTTGGCTTTTAAACATAACATGTCTTTGACCTCCATTATCCAGCGTACCTACTGAAGGTGCAGGTCCATTTTCACTTCTCACTACTTGAAGATGTAGAAACAGTGTTTTACCTTGGGTCCGTTATTGGTGGCTGGCATAGTATTGAGCAAGAATCACAGGAAGCGCTTTTTTGTATACAGTCTTGTTGTCTTGGTGTAGGGTTTCGAGATTTGAGGTGCCAGGGGGTGCAAGGTACCTGGAGTATCCACCAGTCTTAGTGAATAGGTTGTGGTTTTTAAAAAGTTTTTCAGAGTAGGCGACAGCGATGTCTGGTTTTTCTAATGTCGTTACTGCGCTCAGGGCAAGGGCACCTTATTGTATGCTTTGTTAGCCATCTGGCATATCCTCCACCACAAAGCTCCCACTTGAGTAGAGGTGCTCCATGGCTCTACAGCTCAACAGCCATGCCACTACGGGTTAAGATGAGCACCAACCAGAGGCAGTATTCACCTGCAGTAGCTCTCTTACCAGGTAAGGAAACAACAAGCATTGCATACAATGCAGGCAGATTTTTCTATTTCAAACTCATTATCATGCTTTAATGTTTTGGAGTAGACTATGTCCATGTATCCCACCTCCATTCAATGTGGGATTCAGCTGTGTATCTATTGTTAAATGTTACAGAAAATATTGGATTCCAAGGTTGCAAAGAATCTTTGAGAAAACTGCTTAAGGACATTGGATTTAGATATGGAAAAGTTTGACAGGAAATTTTTTATTAATAGAATCGTCATTACAAGTGCAAGAAACAAGTTTTTACGCAAGATGAAGAAAATGCAAGATATAGGTTGAAACTATGTTATATTTTTGGACGATGCATGAGTCAATCAAAATGTAATTACCAAGTAACTACAGAGTCAGAGCCCGCCCTCCTCCCCTCTTGTGGACATGAGGGCACAAACAAATTGAACATTGGCTGCCAGGTTGTTCCTACTTCTCCCAGTAGTGGGCAGGGCTGTCACCTACATGAAAACAAACACAAGAGCGCTACTGCTAATTTTAAAAAAGTTTCTGCACGAGGTAGATACATTAGCTATGTACTAATTACTTGGTAAGTATATATAAAATTTAATTTTATTATGAAAATGTCATTTCAGCATTTGGAATTAATCCTTCCTTAGATCCAGCATGCAGTAAGATAAACCTACTCCTTTTTCTTATTGGTGGCTTGAGTAAATTTTTCATCCATCCAACATTTCGTGGTGGTGTAATTTTGATTGACTCATGCATCGTCCAAAAATATAACATAGTTTCAACCTATATCTTGCATTTTCTTCATCTCGCGTAAAAATTTGTTTCTTGCACTTGTAATGACGATTCTATTAATTAAAAATTTCCTGTCTTAAACTTTTCCTTGGAATCCAATATTTTCTGTAACATTTAACAATAGGTTGTCTAGAGTTGGAATTTCCTTTCTCGTATAATAATATAACACCATTCAAACTCATCATTATTTGTAACCATATGCAATCTTTTTTTTTTTTTTTGGAAAATAGGAACTAAAGATTGTAGCGCACTCCTTTTGCCTTCATTACATATACGATAAACTGTCACTCTAGATGACCTACTTGCTTCAACAGATCTTTGCTTAGCACTGCCAAAGCCATGCATAACAGTTTAATTATCTTTTTCCCATCATAAATATTGCTAGACATTTTTTGCGAGCTAGGCATTTAAAAGGTGTTCTGGAGAGCCTTCCGTTGTGGGCAGTTCAGGATAAGTACACCATGACTGAAGAGCTTAAACTGTCTGACCTTTGACTTGACAGACAGATGTGGCAACATATTTGACACATCTAGGAAATTTCACCTCGTTTAGTAAAGGCCAATGATTGAGATTAACCCTTTCACTTATGACTTATAAACAATTACGTTTGTGGGAATTGGCTGTGACTCAATTGGTAAGCGTGGAAATGTTTATACATTTTTTTTTTTGTTCAAAGACGCGTAGCTCCGACAATTTTCAAGGTAGATCATTCAATTTTGTTTCATTTTGCAACTAAATCATTTTTCTATATAATGACATATAAAACCCCTGAAAATAACTTTTATGTAGGTTGAATAATGAGTAGAAATTACGAGATATGAGAAAGCTGCACTTTCTCGTAAAAAAGAATTGCCAAAAACTATTTGCGATAAAGATGAATTCCCCAGATAAATTATGTAGTTTTTGCAATTGCAAAGTCTGTAATTATTCCAAGGAAATATGAAAAAATGAATGACAGAGTAAAGTCATGTTTTCCTTTATATAAAATAAGTGGCACTCATTCAAATGTTTATTCCTCTCTCTCTAAGTAAAAAAGTAAAATGATGTAATTATAGAATAAAAATCTAAAACTATACAAAACAAACATACAGTACTTATTACATATGCATAAAAATCCCCCTCTCTCTCTCTCTCTGTCTCTCATGTAACTATGTACAGAATAAAAGGATTTTGACAAAGGAAAAATCTATTTCTGGGAGGGCCTGTGTCACCAAAGTAACCATGAAATAATCCATTCAGCACTTATTTCTAGGTAATTCCGTTGCTAGATACCAGAGAAAAGCTAAATGTAAAGCTGGGGTTACTACCCCAGAGCGAGCTCCAAGAAATGGAGTCATATATGGTAAAGGGTGAGATTGTCACAATCACAGGACCCTGCCCTATAAAGTTTCCCAATGTCAAAAGTCCCAATGAGAGAGGTGCCGATACAAGCCCATGCACTACTCGCGGACTGTACACAAGGCAATACTAGTCGCATTCCATGTTAGCACTCACCCCACTAGAATGATGTTTACCATGGGAGGGAGAGAATGAAAAACGGGTGGGTCACCGGGTGACACGGGCCCCTCCCCAGAAATAGATTTTTCCTTTGTCAAAATCCTTTTTCTGGATCGGGGTCCCGTGTCAGCCAGTGAAATAATAACAGAGAAATAAATATCATTCTTATGCTATTAAAGACAATGGACTGCTTGTAAAAAACTGAGGCAGTGAAGGGAAAGTGACTAAGAATCAGAAAGGGAACCAAAGAGTTGCTAAAACTTTTAAATAGAGACGTTGAAAACTAGGGGAGAATTCCACCCTGAACATTAGTAAGGTCCCTGAAATTCATGTAATGAAAATAATGTAAGTGGCCACTGTACTAAGATCATGAGCTTTGGAATTGAACCTGAATAGGCTGTATTAAGAAAAAACAAAACTTGCTGCCTGATAGCAGACACAATGACAGTACCCCCTTCTTTTCACCATACAAAACAAATAAACATACATATTACATATGTATAAAAAAATATTAGGAAGACTGAAAATTATCCTCATCTTGTCTGCTTTTTTTTTTCTTCTTTTCTTGTTTTTTGACGTTTATGTGCTTTGTCAATAAGCGAGACTTAAATTTGGATTAACAGTCATCAGTAAGCGAAATGGTTAAGGAGACGTGGCAAAGTTCATGCATTTGTTATGAGGATTCTCTTGACTTCAAATTTCTTGTCTTTAACTTTTTCCATATGTAAATCTAATGTCCTCAAGCAGTTTTCTCAAAGATTCTTTAATGCCTAAACTACTGTATACACTATCAAGAGTTGGAATTTCCTTTTTTGCAAAATAACTTAACACCGTTCGAATTCATCAGTATTTATATCCGTATGTGATCTTTTCTTGTCTTGGAAAACAGGAATTTCAAATTCTTGCACACTCCATTTGTCTTCCTTGCATATACGATAACTGTTGTTCTAGATGACTTGGTCGCTTCAACAGTTCGTTGCATAGCACTTTCAAAGCCATGTACAACAGTCTGATTATCTTTTTCCCATCAGTAATATTGATAGACATTGTAAATCACTTTGCAAACTAGGCATTTAAAAGGTGTCATTTAGAGCCTTCCATTGTGGGTAATTCTGTATAAGTACACAATGACTGAAGAGCTTAAACTACCAGACCTTTGACCTAACAGACAGATGTAGCAACGTATTTGCCACATCTACAAAATTTCACCACATTTAGTAAAGGCCGATGAATGAGATTAAGGAGACATGGCAACGTCTCTGATGTGTGCTGTGTTTCAACTTAAACTAGATATACACTATAGTTCCTTCATACCCCATTTCTGATGGGTGCTATGTTTTAACTTGTTATATTATAGTGCCTTCTTACCCCCATCTTCCATTCTTCCCTCTGAAAATGCTAATCCTTCAAGGAGGGTTAGCATTAGGCCTAAACCCTGACTACAACCTCTCTCCAGATGATGTAGCACTGCTGATGGAGGCAGTTTTGTCACTGATGATTCTGATCATGATTTTAATGCTCATGGTATCTTTGGAGTACCTGAGGAAGATGTGGTGTATCCTGCACATCCCAGGTGGTCCAGCAAACATGTCAGGGAATGTCATATTCTGCAGTTGGTGCTGTAGAAGGGGTACTTCACCATTTGGAACACTTGTTCAACAGATCACTGGCTTCTTCATCTGCCTTCACCACAAGCCCCTTTCAGTAGGTACAGTAAAGGGCTGTCACTCGGCCTTGTCACAAGTTTTCAAAGTGAAGGGGGCTAGACCTCTCCTCTTAGGTAGTTTTCCATGCTAATGAGTTTCAAACAGTCTTGTCCCACTCAGGAACTCTGCCCCTCAAGTGAGATGTGTCTCTGGTGCTTAGGAGTCCTACTAGGGCACCTTTCAAGCCTCTGCCTCAGTCTTCAGACAGAGACTTTATGCTTAAGACTGTTTTCCTCTTAATTTTGGCCTCAGCCAAAAGTTTAGGAGAGTTGATGGCAAACAGCATAATGTGCAGCTCAAAAGGGTGGGGATCTCTCTCATTCTCTTTCATTCCTGAGTTCATAGCAAAAACTCAGGATGTCTGTGCCAGATGAACAATTGCGAGTTTCTCAATCCCCTCCCTCTGAGATTTTGTAGGTGGAGACTTGGATGAGATGCTGTTTGCCTGGTCCCCACTGTTAAGTACTGTTTGAAAAAAACTCACTCCCAGAGGCCGAAGAGCGAGCACCTTTTCATCAGTCAAGGTATGTGCATGAAGATGTCTAGGAACACTTTCTGGCTTCGTGAGTAATCAGACAGGCCTTACGCCTCTGAAGAGGTTGGCCTCCCTTCCCATGTGATGGATCGCAGAGTTAGGGGCATGGGTCCATCCCTTGCTTTTCAGAACTTCCCAGTTTTCCTAGTAATAAGGGCAGGTGTATCATTCTACATGAGGGATATTGCCCATAAGTCCCTAGACACCGTATCCTTGGGATCTGTGGTGATTATCCAAAATGTTTTTTTGTCCTCTGAGCTTCAGATGGTCAGTATCTCATCAGAAGGTGTAAGTATGGAGTAACTGGGTCCCCTTCCATCCTTACTTCCTCTTTTTTTTTGGCAGTGTGTGAGTCAAAGTAATCGCTTGAGGTGGACGGGATATAGGTGAGTTCACTCCAAGCATCCTTTCCCTGCCAATGATAGGTGACTGTGGCCCTCATCCTCTCTTTTATAAGGGGAGGGTGGAGGTTGTATACCAGGGTTCAGTCAGTCCTGAACCCTTTACAGGCAGTCCCTGGGTTATGAGAGGCTCAGCTTGCTACGTTCTGAGCTTACGACAGTCTTCAAATAAATTCACCAAAAATTATTTCCTGGTTTACAACACGTTCCGGAGTTACAACGCCGATCCGACAGAAGAAATATGGCTCCAAAATGGCAGAATGGTAAAAATTTGGAGGTTTTTGATGAAAAGCTCAAGTAAAATGCAGGTTACTTCATTTTCACAACGCCTAAAGGATTAAAAGTAAGGTTTTTACGATTTTCGATGATTTTTCGGCTTATGACATGGTGTAAGAACGGAACCCCCTCGCAAAACTGGGGATTGCCTGTACTTGTAATATAGCCATAACTAAACTGCCTTCTGCCATGAAGTCTCTTATGGGAGACATCATGTTTCTCTGAAATGTTCCTTGCATGAGTAACCCCTTCTTGCTTTAGGAGGGCCACTCAAGCCCGGGGCCTAACCATGACCAACCATTTCACCAGATTGGTAGGAGTCATGATGTTCCTGCTTGGAAAGCAACCAGGATCAGCTTTCCCTAGGTAGGGTTGGTATCATGGTGCCAGCCCACTTAGACTCGAGTTGTTCTGCTCCTATTTCATCTCTCTGTGATCACTCAGGCTGTGTTGCTTGTTTGCCCTACCCAACCATGATCATAAAATTGTAGTAAAACTTGTGTTTGAGTCATTCCTTCTTATCACGACTCCCCAGACACAACCATGATCATAAAATTGTAGTAAAACTTGTATTTGAGTCAATCCCTTTTATCACGACTCCCCAGGTCACACCGATAGGGGTTGTGCAGTCCTTTCAGAGAAAGGTTTGCAGTGCCCGTTCACCAGTCATGTACCCAATCTATGGGTCGGGTTTAGGACGGGTGACAGTTTTGCTCGTTTGGTCCATCCTCAGTTGAATGGTCACAGGGAGGCAGGTGGGTAAAGCAACCCTTCTTAGCACAGTTTTTCACGATCGCACAGGGTGGAGTTGCGTATGACCCTCTGGCTAGTTGTACCCAGTCTCAGATCAGGTTGGTGCTAGTAACAGTAAAGGTTCTCTTTCTCAGCCTTCTCTGGGAGGCTTTTGGGAGAACCTGCACCGCTTCTGTAATTGAGATGTTGGTGCTCACTGTAGCCTTTCTCAGGAGGAGTTTTTCAAACTCTTCCACTTCTCGTGTGTGTAGCTGGTAAGGTGGTTGCAGGAATGGTGCGTGGACTCAATCATTAGTCATGTTCCCAGTCTTTAAATTGGGTTGGCACTGGCAGTGGGGAAGGATCTCTAACCTAGCCTGCTTTGGGAAGTTTGTGGAGAACCTGCACTGTGCTTATGCTTAAGACATTCAGGCTTGAAGAGCATGAGCAGTCCAAGGATCATCACCCAGTTAATGGTGCAGTTTTGGACTGACAGCAGCTTTCCTTGAAGTTTTTACCATATTCCCACCTTTAGTGTGGCTTGGATCCTTTTTAGGGTACTTGATCATTATAAATACGGTAAACCCCCGTATTTGTGGGGATGTGCTTCAGACCCCCCTGCAAATAATTAATATTTGCAAATACTTAGAAACCCCCCCCCCTCTAAAAACACTTATAACTGCCTGTCTTAAAAGTTCAAATAGCAAATGTACACTTAAAGTATCATCCTACATCAAATATACCATAAATTATTATTGTATTACTGTATTAATCTTTGAAATTAATGTATTAATATAATTTCAAAGCCATCTTAGACATTAGTACTCTTAAAAATATATACATACATACTTCTGATCCTTCCAGCCAAAACAGAAAAAGAGAGTTAACCACTAATTTATATTCAGCCAGCTGTGCTGGCATGGGCAAGAGAGAGAGTTTATCTCTTTAATCTCTCAAGGAATGTTAATCCATTGCTCTTTAAGTGACTGACAACAAAAAAATTTGTATGTTTTTGTCTTCCAAAGACGTATTACCTTTATATACTACGCATTTTTAAACCACTATGGACACACACAAACAGTGTGCATATGTATTAATGCCAATTAGTTAAAGAGACTCAAATTAGCAGTATCTCTTTTCCTGAGAGAGAAAAAACTATATATATATATATATATATATATATATATATATATATATATATATATATATATATATATATATATATATATATATATATATATATATATATAATATTTTTTTTCTCTCACATTCACCCTATGGTGAGAGAGAGAAATGAAGGAAGGAAGAAAAAAAGGGAAATTGGTTTGATCACATTGTGACAGGTTCACCCTCCCCCCTGAACTCAAAGACTCAGGAAAAGATCAGGGTTGAAATTTGTTTAAAATTTTTTATAACTTACTATAGAAATTCATAAATGTTGTAATTACAGTATATTATTATTATTATTTATTATTATATCTTATTAATCTTATTAATATTTGAAAATTACAGTAAATCTCCCGTATTCGCTGGGGATGCGTGCCACACCCCCACGCAAATAGCTAAAACCCGCAAATACTTAGAACCCTTCTAAAAACACTTAGAATTGCCTATTTTGATAGTTCAAAAACGCACACAAAACAGACTAAAAATGCTTATACAGGTGTTATCCTACTTACAATGGGGTTAGGTTCCCAAAAAAAAAGAACATTGTTTGTTGGAAAAAACGTAAGAAATGCCAAAACATATCTCGAACATAGCCTAGCCTACACTAGGGTATTCAGTACCATGTATACATGTATGGTAGCCTAGCCTACACTATAAAATATAGTCTTTACATACACGGTATAGTAATTATTAATATCAGCTAATTCTGGAGGTTCATGCAAAGTGACTTATGATAATTCAATACAAAGAGCAACTGAATAACAAACAAGAATTAGCTTAGCCTGCACTACGGTATATTGTATACATACACAGTAGCGTAGCCTACATTATACTCTACTCTATATTCACATATCGTATTATACAAATGTCAACATAACGAATATGCATCTTTTCCGTGGATCCTTTAAAATGCCTTAATTCACTGTAGCCAATAATATTGTATATATTATTATATTGCTTTTGTATTATAAATTGCGATCATAGCGATCAATGTTTTGGTTTGGAAATCGTTTATGCGGTGTTTATTTCGCCGTGTTTAACTCAGTTCAGAGCGCTTTTCTTGCTTCTAGATAGCATGAATGAATCTCTAGAGTCTAGATACTTTATTTATAAGGGGCAAAGTTATTTTTTGTTGTACGAAGTGTTTTTAAGTCTAAATATAACTACAATACATCTCATTGTAAAATTAATTTATCTATTATTTTTGTTAATAATAGATGACGATGGCTGTTTGAGGACGTTTGTTTTGTGTAAAAAATTCAAGATTCCATTCATTATTTTCACTTGATTTCATCATGATAATGAAAGCTTTACGTGATTTATCGATTATCGCATAAAATAGCAGTAATGTGTTCTTTCATGCCAATTAGTTTTGATTAAAATATTTTCTCCCATTTTAATTACGATCGAAGTTTCATCCCATGTTGGCGATGCTGCAATTTACAGTATAATCATTAGCAGCTTGAACATGTTTTCTCAGCTTCCAGCTACAGCTTGCAACTTAAATTTAGCAGTATATTTCATGACGATCTTTTTTACCCATACCAATGAGGGTATAATGTAAAAATATATCAGTCCTTGTTCTACTTAACATCATTTGTGCCATAACCTACCGTAATTGTTTATTACCCATACGGCGGTTGAAATACCAGGTAAATGGCTGTTGTTGTCCAATTCAAAGTTATAAGCAAACGACAGTTTCTTGGTAGGTTATTTTATGGCTATGCGCATTTATGCAAGAGTATAACGTTATTTTCAACAATACTTTACTTCTCTTTACTTTTTTAAGTGAAGATGGGATAAAGATGGAGGAAAAGTTGTCTACTGTAATTTGGTCTCTCTCACTGCCTGATTACACTGCTGGCTACGCCCGCACGTAATTTAAAAATATAAATAATAATGTCATATCGGTATTAATTGCTTACCCCATTGCAAAATCGAATTATCATAAGGTGAATTATCATAACTTGCACATTACCGGAGTATTTTAATAGTTTTATCACAAAAAGTGCATTTAGTCATAAAAATGAGATGAAAATACAGTATTTAGTGAATATTTCTCAGTGAAAAATACCGTGAATGGGCAAATTTTCTGTGAATAATGGGTAGATACGTGCCAAAGAGAAATCCGTGAATATGTGAGACCGCGAATATAGGGGGTTTAGTGCAGTACTTATTATTAGGTAAATCATTTATTTATCATACAAAACAAATAAACATACCATAAAAATTCTTTCATCTCAGTAAGAGAAAGAGAGAGAGGGAACTGAGATAGGAAGGGAGAAAGAGAGAGATAAATGGTCCCCTGAATGGAGGGGAGGAAACCAGTTTCTTACTATCTTTTTCTCTTTGTCTTTGAGTTCCGTATTATTTCATCTTATTACATATTATTTAATCTTACATTATTATTATTATTATTTAATCTTATCTTAATAATGTTTGAAAATTAGTAAATCATTTTTTTATCATAAAAAATGTACTTAATCTTGAAAACATCAAAATACACTAATTAGTGAATATTTCTTGACGAAAAAGTCTGCGAATTGCCAAATTTTTCGCGAATAATTTATAGATATGTTCCACAGAAAATCCCGCAAATCGGTGAGTCCGTGAATCATGGAAACACAAATACAGGGCATTTACCCTTAAAATGTTATTACCCTTTTAAGGGCACTGTAATAGCCGTAAGTCATAAAATTGTAGTGCCTTTAGGGGCACAACTTTTCCGGATCTTTCATGGGTTTCTCAGTTTTGCCACACACCAGGTTTGTGATTAGTTAGGTGAAGTCCATCATTACTCCCAAGCTACAGGCAAAGTACCTGGACTTGCTGATACTTGGCAGCAGAGAACGCCAATTAGAAGGGCTCTCATGTGACTGAGCTGAGGTAGGTATTGGCACTTGTCTCAGCAGGAACAGCCATCACACTTTGGCAGGTGGCCCTAGGACTTCTGTCACTGGGAAGTAGCTCTGACTGCTTAACAAACCTTTTAGGCTCATTTTCTAGGTCTGATGAAGCACGAAGTGCTGATTTAGTCCCTTTACCATTTTGCTACTTGAAGCAAGCAGTAATGAGAATTTTGCTTTTCCTTAGAGGACAGAAACCTATTTAAGGGTTTCCTTTTTCTCTGTCTGTGGTGTACCTTTAGGACACAGTTCATCTACAATGCACTGTTCTCGGACAAGCATGCAGCATGTTTAATGTTGCAAGTTGTTGGAATGGTGAAGTCTATTAGCATTGTTAATTAGTGGTTATACCACCATTTTGACATGCTTCACGTAGAGATGAGCGGTATCTTATACTCTATGTTCTTTAGCAGCGTGGCTGCTCGAGCGGACGGTTTGCTAGCTGTCAAGCTGTTTTGCAGTATGCATTCTCTGTACAGTAGTGGAATGTTAGTGCAGTCTAGCTCAGCCATCAGTGTCAGGAAGCAGGGACATTTTGCTCTCTGTTGTCCTTTATAATGAAGTTCTCAAGTGTGGGTTGTTCCCATTCTCAATGGGCAGTTTCCAGGATTACAGAAAACTTAAGGTTTTCCCTTCCTTTTCAGGTCTCTGTACGGTGACAGAATAAAGTTACATCGCCTGTAGGACCTTCTGATTGTTTTTTCATTTCTTTGTTAGACTGGTAGATCCTCACCGGCCACTTGCTGAGAGGTTTTCCAAGCTGCTGTTCCCTGGTCAGTACACTATAAAAGCAATGCCCCCCCATCTCTCTCTCTCTCACCAGCCAAACATACGTTCACCTGTCTTATTGTGCTGCACACGTCCTTCAACTTTACACTGGAAAGAACTTCCAGTGGTTCCCTGTGAGTCTTTCTTATGGTGTAACAAGTGATTTGGCAGTGTATGTTGAATGTTTTTTCAGTGAACATGTATTTAGCAGAGATTAGTGTCTTCTGTGATTTAGTTTCATGGAAGATGGTATATCTCTGATCAGAGCTATGCACAGCAGATTGTAGTCTCCTCCTTCTACCTTAGCTGGGTCAGGTTCCTTTCAGTTCTGATGTTAGGCTATAGTTTAGTCTTTCCAGACATTATCTGATTGGGTTAGACTTCTTTTCAGTGGAGTTTTCTATGCTGGAAAGATGGTCTTCAATTTTAGTCACTCCAGTTCTGAGTGATTTGTGTTCTTGATAACTTCAGCATATAGAGCCTTATTCCAGTGTTGGACAAAGTCTGCACAGTTAGACTTTTCTTGCCATACCTCAGCTGTATTTCATTTTGTTTTCGGTGGGGCAGGGTTTGCTCTCAGCCCACTCTTCCTCGGAGCGGTAATCTGGGCGTCTCTTTCTGGCAAGAAATTGAGTTTCCTCGATTCCTTCCCACCGAAACTGGGTTGAGATCTGGATGAAATAAGGCTTTGCTGCCTCACACCTTCAAGTACAGTGGGTCCCCGCTAGATAGCGGATCACCAATCGCAGCTTCAGTTATTCATGGGTTTTTGTGGGGAACTTATCTCCAAATATATCATGGAAAATTCACTAATTCACGAATTTTTCGCAGGGCATTATTCACTAATTAATGTATTTTCATTTTATTTTCATGACTAAATATATTTTTTATGATAAAAAAAGATTGACTAATTTTCAAATATTAATATTAATGTAAACACAGCAAAATAATAATATGCTAAATTAAAATCCTGCAAAAGAACAAAACAGCTTACAAATGTTCATAAACACTCTCTCTCTCTCAGTATATATATCCAAAAACAGCAAAATATCAATAAAATGTTATTTCACTTACAGAATCAATAAAATGTTATTTCACTTACAGAATCCATTTATAATGTATTTTATTGATGTATTGTCATCGTAATATATATATAAAAAAAAACGATCGTCCCGACATTTGTAATTGTTTTTACTGTAGGTACGTGTTGCCATATTTTTTTTTTTCTCTGATTTGCTTAACTGAACTTCATCACAAGTTCAGTTGACTGTGATTACACACATTATAATAGTACACGAGAATATTTTATCACTTGATGTTTCATCTCTAATCACCATAAAAATATTTAAATTCCGAATTTCATGCGTAAGCAACACAAGGTTATACTGTGCTCTCCTCCCCAGTCTGTCAAGTCAAGTCTCTCTCTCTCTCTCTCTCTCTCTCTCTCTTTCTCTCTCAATGAAATATGAATTGCTGTATCATTAACTGTTATTTACAAAATTAAAAATAATAATTCCATTAATAAACTCATTTCTTTTAGCAACTAAAAAGTTATTTTCATAATTCTTTTGGTAGCAGGCTCAATCAGCAGATTCTCAGAACGTAAATATTACAAATGTCGGGACGATCAATTTTTATTATACATATTACGATGATGACAGCTCAATATAATACTGTACACTACAAGTGGACTCTGTAAGTGAAATAACATTTTATTGATATTTTGCTGTGTTTACATTTATATCAATATTTGAAAATTTGTAAATCATTGTAACATGTACATATGCAAGAGAATATTTTATCACTGTTGATTGCATTTATAATGTGGTATTAATTTTCAGTGCATATTTAAATATTCAAGTACTGTAAAATATTTAACTCTGCTTGTGAATTCCTAATGTTTCCCTTATCTGAGAAAAGAAAACAGGACAGCTTCAATACTGTATGAGAGAAAATGGCTGTGTTTGAATGTAGGGGGACTTGAGTTTAGTTTTCACACAGCTGTAAGCCATATATTTTCAAGGGTAATGTAAGATGACTGAAATTATATTAAAGGGTTTTAGGATGATAGTTTAAGGTATATTTGGTGTTTGAACTATTAAAATAGGCAGTTGTTAGCATTTTTAGAGGGGTCTTTGTTATTTGAACTATAATGCAGGCAGTTATGAGCATTTTTAGAGGGGTGTTCCAACTTATCATGGATTTTTGCTTAACACAGGTGATTGTGGTTCCTAACCCATGCGATTACTGGGGACCCACTGTACTATTTAAAGCTATCCACTCCCCCTTGTCAGTTTTCCAGGTAATGAGGTTCAGTGTCTGTTATATCAGACTCCCTGTATCTCATTCTACTCAAGGGATGTCGCTCACAAGTTCTTAACACTTTCTTCAGAACCTGTGGTGGCTGCTTAATAGTTGTGATGCAGTCACCCTAGTTCTGTTTTGGATAAGGTCAGTATCTTTTCCAATGTACTTAATTCTGGTGTAAGTCTGGAGATGGAGGTGGAATGACTGGGTTCCATTCCATCAGCAGCATCTAGGCCAAAGTACATGCTGGAGTCAGGCAGGCACAAGTGATTACACTTCGAGCATCCTCGCCAGGTCGATGACAGAAGGCATCACCCTCACCCTCTTTTATAAGATGGGGGAGAGGGAACTGGGTAGAGTTTTGTCTGGTACATAGTACTGGGTTTTTCATTACTAAACTGCCCTCTGACATGAAGTTTCATATGAAAGATATCATGGTTCTCTAGATGTTTCCTTGCTTGAGTAACCCCATCTCGCTTTAGGAGGAGCACTCAGACCCAGGGCCCTACTACTCTGCCAACCATTTTTCCAAACCAGTAGGAATTTACAGGAGCCATGACTTCCCCTACTTGCAAGACATCCAGGATTATGGCAATTCCATGGTAGTTCTCTCCAGTCAGTTGTGGGGACTGACTGCCCACCTAAGGGGTGCCTCGTATAAAAGGCGATGGTTTGTATTCCTGTAGAAGCAAATAAAATTTGAATAACAGTTATTTTCCCTAGGTATATTAACCAGAGCCTTTCATATTTTTAGTCACAACTCAACTGGCCCCATTTGGTCAGTGAGTTGGGGATACTCCCCCACCCACCCCCAGCTCCACCTGGTTAACTACCCTGTTATAAAGTTTCAATGCGTTTCCAGCTTGCACTGAAAGATACTCTTATATAAAAGGTTCTTGATTCTTTACCAAGGGAAAATACAAATTGTATTCAAAATTTATATTCAGTACTGTTATTTAATCATAATGGCATATGAAAATTTATGAAATTCTTACCCCTTGCAAAATACATCATAAACTGCTTGCTCTCCAGATTCATGGGAATCTCAGGCCTTTTCAGCAGAGGTCATAGACCAATCTCTGGAGTTTTACAGCTGCTGGTAATTGACCTCTCAGATTTGAACAAGTACATTCAGCAGACTCCTTTCAAGATGGAAACTACATTCAGTTTTAAAATGAATACTTTCAAGTACCCTTCAACAGACTTGTAAGTACTTCCACCTTGTATGCAGCAAGACAGTCCTCCAGTTTAAGGCTTTGTGCTTCAAACTGGCAACATCTCCTCAGGTGTTTACCCAGGTATTCACCTTGGTCTCACCTTGGGTGATTGGTTTGTCCTGGCATCCCCAGGGAAAGCCTTCTTAGGGACAGGGATATCTGTTGCCTTTTTGTCACAATCTATGAATCATGATTAATTGGCAGAAGTCTGATCTCTATTTCTGTACATACTGGAGAAGGCTTGGGTCACACACCTGAGAGAAGAGTTCGTTTCAACATTGTGGAAGTGCAAGAGGCTTGGTTGCATTGCTGCATTCCAAGATCATATGAAGGACACTCAGTGGTGTTGATAATGTGCCAACACCACCACCGATGTCTATGCCAACAAACAGGAATGGTGTCTGAGACCCTGTGCCAACTGGCATTGCAGAGGCACAAGTTGTAGCTCTTCAAGCTACCAAGTTGTCAGGCAGGTACAACATTCTGGCTGATCACTTCAGTTCTGAAGGAAAGATCTTTCACTCAGCTTTATCTTAAGTGATCAAACAAAAAAGTTTGATCTTTCCACTTATGCTTAGAAAAACTTGAGCACTCTTCTCCCCCTCAGGAGCTCCAGCCTTGGATGGGAAGCAGCCGCTATTGTTACAGAGCCTTACGAGACTTCCTTCAAACTTCTGTTGAGTTTCTTGGATAGTGATCGGACATTTCTGACTGTTCTCTTTGCTTTACCCTTGGCAAAGAGGGAAGAGTTACATGTCCTGTTCCATCTTGTTTAGCACTCAGAAGGATGGTGTTCTCTTTCTCTTTTGTACCTGAGTTTGTGGCAGACTCTTTTGTACCTGAGTTTGTGGCAGACTCTTTTGTACCTGAGTTTGTGGCAGACTCAAAACCCATTGGTTCCAAACGAGAGATTTGAGTGTTTCTCGATCCCCTCCTCCTGCGACTGTGTTGGATGAGATGATGCTGTGCCTGGTCTGCACATCAAAGTAATATCAACCCACCCCTTGAAGCTAGAGTGTATGAGACTTTGCTGAGGTAGGCATGGGAAGGTGTCTAGGAGCAACTGTTTTTTTTTTTTTTTTGACTTTATAAGGTGATGAAGAGGGCCTTATAACTTTTCTTTCTCTAAATCTTCAGCAGAAAACACCTACAGGCAGAGTCAAAGACTTTAACCCCAAGAGGGGTCCAAAGGGAAATCAGCCTGCAGAGAGACACGTTACTGTATGGGAAAAAGTGACAAATAAATATGGAACAGGAAATAAACTGATACATCAATACAGATGTCAGCAGAGAGCAGGAATGAATTTGCTCCTTCCTTAAACATTTGTCATATTTTATTATCTTATTGGGAGTCTGGTAAAACTGCTTCATAAATTAAAGGGTAAAAAGAAATTCTGAAAATCCTAAATTTATTTAAGACTCCATTCATGATTGCAGTTCTCTTGAAATAGGAGTGTATCATCAAATGATATTTAACAGATAAAATAATTTATTTCTTACAGAGGAGACCCAAAATGTGTCCATATACAAAATTTTGTAGTACAGTAGTACTTTAAAATACCATTGGCATTTTAAAACTCATGTAAACTTTCAAAATGAAAGTTTACAACAGTGATGTGAAATAATTAATCATTATCATAAAGAATATACCATTTCTTACAGTCCTTCTCTATTCTAAATCATCCATACACTGCAACAAATGTCAAATACATTTTGCCCATAAAATAAACAGTATTTTTATGTACCTTAAAGGTTAGAACCAATTTTGCAAATGCAATTAGTGGAAAGATGGGTATAATCTGTAAAGCATATGCTACAAATATACAGTACAGCCTATGAAGAAAATAATTTACATACAAGTTCTATACAATTTACATTATATCTCCAAGATTCATACAGCTAGTTATATCTCTAAGATTCATACAGCTGGTTCAACTGCTTTCTTAGACTCAGCTTTATCATAGACACTTGATGATGAGTATGAGGAGTCATTGGTGCAAGTGATGGACGTTCAATGCACCCGGCAATTTCTGTAAAGGGAGATATGTCCTTGTCAATCGCAATAAATTTGTCTTCATCTGTGACACGACTAGCTCCTTTTTCTGCAGGTTTTGAGTAACATGTAGGAGACTGAAAAACTCTGGAAAAAATAAGATGTAAAATGTGTTAGTGGCTTTTCAGCCAGTTCCATGTCAAGACAAATAGGAAGGGTCAAAATCAAAATTAAGGGCGTCAGAAAAAAAAAAAAAATAAACCTCCTTAAAATGAAATGATACCCATAATACCTGACTACCTTTAAAACAGATGGACTGTACAATGAATCCATACAAAAATTAAAAATTACACAGACAAAAGCTCAATGAATGAACAAGAAAATAAGTGTTGAAATAGTGCAGTGGTATACAGTCCGATATCAAGGAGCTAGCTGGTAAAAACAAATAACACAAATTTCAGTGGGTTGGGAGCAAGACAGAGTAAAATGGAATTGGCATACTGGGCAAGAGATTTGTATGCAAGTCAGAACTAGCACATATGGTCTGCATAAGGCAACAGAGTTACTCTAATATCTGTCTTTCTATACTACTTGTTATTTTACTTTCTATCCATATAAAATTTATCACTTGAAAAACCATTCCAAATGCAGAAAGTCCTTGCCCACACAATATGTGGGATATATAAACTTTTATTTGTTCCTATGCGTATACAAACCTTCATTCTTTACATATACCTTCCTGTGCAAGCCGGAAACAGCTGTTCAAAGTTACTGACAAGGTAGTTAACTATCGACAGGTAAGTCCCACCCACCTTCTGCACCCTACTTGCTTCTGGCCACCATTTGCCGTTTTCTTACTTACAATTGAATTGTTTTTCTTAAGTTTCTTGCTTTTTGTTGGTCTTGGTTTTGCCATTATCTTTTTTGATAATGAGGACTTATCTATGCCATCTTCCCCTGTCCCGAGGAAGCTCACCAACCTTAGACACTGTCCTGGTAAAGTGAACCCACAAACAATGGGTGAAGTTTGCTTCAAGAAAGAAGAGAAAAGTTCTCCCGTGTCATCAGAGGGTGATACAATGCCGGTGACACCTTTGGAGGTCTTCAGTGCCTTCCCTCCCCTGCCAATTCCACCCGTTGTTGCTGCCCTTGACTCCCATTGATCATCCGGTGGAAAACCAGAGGATAGAATAGAATATACAATTTAGGCCGAAGGACAAGCACTAGGACCCATGAGGCCATTCACCACTAAAAGGAAAATTGAGAGTTAAAGGTAACAAAGGTGTAACAGGAGGAAAACCTTGCAGTTGTACTATGAAACAATTGTTAGAAGAGGGTGGAAAGTAAGATTGAAGAAAGACTATGAATGGAGGTACAATAAAACGAATGAAAGGGGTTGCAGCTAGGGGCCAAAGGAACGCTGCCAGGAACCTTAATGGCTATAGTGCACTGAGGGGGAAGCATCTCTCTTGAGATCTCATCTGGTGAGCGCTATTTCTCGGGCAAAAGGAAGTGGTAGGGTGACCTTTGAGACTACATTTACTGTGACTGTTATGACTCCAGCAGTCATAGTCTCCACTGGCTCTCTGACCACCACCACCTACATGGTATCCCCTCATGCTAACATCTGTTATGTGTCCTGAGGTGTTGTCTTCATCCATCCTGGGGGCAATTCTCTGTACATTCTCATCAGCACTGACCTTGGCTGGCCTGGGCAAGTAGTAGCTGGAGAAGCATTAGAGGAAGTCAACTTTGTCGTCTGGTTCTTCCACTTACTCACCTTCCTCCAAAGCTTTAAGTGGATGAGGAAGGCTGCTACATCTGGCTCTCCCTGCAAGAAGTCTCTTAAGGCTTCCAGCAGTCTGTCTTCCTCTGCGAAGAAGACTGACAGGGCTCACACTAGCAGTGTTCGCTATTGCTTTGTGCACAGGTGCAACTGCTACCCAGGGTTCCTCAGAACCCAGGCATACCAGTATCAACCTGGCTAGGGTACCTTTATCACCCATATGGGACCCTCTGCCAGGGAGACACAACATGAGCATGTGAGAATTGAACAAGCAGGTGCTTATCCCCCCCCCCCACATTCTACCATGAGAAGTAATCTGGGGTCCTAGGAAAGTGACATGGCTCAAACAGCCTTATCATCCAGACCTCATAAGTTCTTCCATTCAGCCTTCCCCTCCTGCAGAAGCTTTGGCTTCTCTGAAGGCTGGGACACATTTGTAGGACAGCCCTCACCTATCTTAGCATGAACGAGCTTGCTCTCCTTCACCCATGTAGATGTCACTGTAAGTTGATGACTGCCCACGACTTCGCTCACCTGTTGCTTCATCTTCTTCAGGTATTTCTGAGAAATGGGGGTTGGACAGGTACAAGGTCTGGTATCATGAGCATTTGCAGCCCACGACTTCGCTCACCTGTTGCTTCATCTTCTTCAGGTATTTCTGAGAAATGGGGGTTGGACAGGTACAAGGTCTGGTATCATGAGCATTTGCAGCTCTCTTCCCAGTCCTCCCAAGGAGGTTAATGATGTTCCTGGGTTGGTCTTAGGTCCAGAAAGGTTGTACGCCTGAGTGGTGGAGCAATCCCCTCGGGGCTCTGATGAGGGACTATCCCAGGAGGACCAAGAACTAGGGAGACCCAAAGGTCCTTTGCCACAAGTGCAGAGCCACTTTCAAGAGGTCATCCACCTCTTTCGTGAGCAAAATAATTTCCAGGAAGTGACCATGGTTACGTCAGAACACTTTTTCTCAGCCATCAAGACCCAAATGAGTTCTCAGAGATAACCCAGGCCCTAGATCAGCTTTCCAGGGTCCTGGCTTGCTAGCAGGGTTTTGGATCAAGTAAATTCTCTGCTTTCTAGGCAAGAGAATTCACTCCAAGTCCACCCAATCTAGTAAGTTACTTCCTGCACCCCTGGCTAGTCAGGAAATACCATATCCCAACCAGTAGTGCCATTCCTGACTAGTTTGTGTCCTGGCCTTTTGCTGGACTGTCTCCATGCAAATGGGTCTCCTCACACGTAGATGTGGCAGCTTGAGAGGTGACTGTTATGGCAGCATTTCAAGCAATCTCATGGTTAGACGTGGGTCTTTCACGGTTGCAAAAGTGGCATCCTCTTCAGAGTGTCATACCCCAGACGGAGATGCCTCCCTCAAGAGACTACTACTGTCTGGAAGTAGAGTGAATACTTACCTAGCCCACCAGATAGCGAACCTGTGATCAACCTAGCTCTTCGTTGGGTGAGCCGGTAGAGCTGCGGACTGTCACTCGATGGACCGGAGTTCAATTCCCCCAGCCGGCTGATGAAGAGTTAGAGGAATTTATTTCTGGTGATAGAAATTCATTTCTCGCTATAATGTGGTTCGGATTCCACAATAAGCTGTAGGTCCCGTTGCTAAGTAACCAATTGGTTCTTAGCCACGTAAAATAAGTCTAATCCTTCGGGCCAGCCCTAGGAGAGCTGTTAATCAGCTCAGTGGTCTGGTAAAACTAAGGTATACTTAACTTTGTGATCAACCTAGTACTGAAGTGGGACTCAGTGCTATCCCACCTCTCCAGGTGCTTAGAGTCTGTACTGACACCCAGGAATAGCCCAGTCCGGGGGTCTACTTCCCTATTCCCTTGGAATGAGGTAGAGGCCCCAGTGGAGAGGGTGTATGTTGACAACATACTCCTGCACCAGGCAGTGTCCCACAAGGCTCCTGGGGCTTTTGAGAGGCACTCCAGCCAAACCTTCAGCTTCAGCTAGTCCCTACTCTTTGAGTCAAAGAAATCCCAGGCTACTTTTGCTCCCCATAGAGGATCACAGTCTTCTCCCCCTGGGGGAATAGGGATTCGGTTGCATTGCTTTCAAACTCAAAATCCGCTTTCGGAAGGGATGCAGAGGGAGGCGCTAAAAGCGGCATTCTTCCCAGCCTGCTGTCAATAAGGGGCGGGGAGGGGGAGGTGCCTGTCAAGCCATTGGGCAACACAGAATGGAAACCTGGGTAGTAGGTGTCCTTAGGGAAGGATATCTACTTGAAGCCCTTAGAGTAACTGCCTCACCTTGCTTGCTCACCATAACCATTTCTGTATTTATGTACTAGGCTCACAGAAGGACCTCGCAGTGGACGTCTTTCAAAATTGGTCGCTAGGGTTCACAGCCACTTGATTCTGGTAGAGAAGGCATCAGGTGGTTGGAGACCGGTCACTGCCATTGAACCAGTTCATTTGTCAAACCAGGTTCAAGAATGGAAACTATGCTCTCAGTTCTGGACTCCAGATAGGGCAACTTCATACTTTTGGTGGACCTCAAGGATGCTGTTCAGTCTCCTCCACAGGGTGATCAACAGAGTTCATCACCCCCATCTCATAAAGACTTGGTGGCTCCTCATTTGCTGCAAGCCATATTGGTACTCCAATACACTGACTCTTCTGGTTGAGGCACCAAGAGAGCTTCCCCATGCCCCACCCTCCTGTTAACGTTAGCCTTATGTTCACAGGTAACACCAGATGGTTCACACCTTGCACCTGTAAGTGTGGAGGTTATTAGTGTGTCCTGCAAGAGAGGAGGGTGGGGTTTCTTGCAGGGCAGCAAGGGAGATATCTGGGTACCCCTGTCATTCCTCTATAAATATGTACCAAAGAAAAATGGGCCATCCTCTGTCACTGGTGTAACAGAAAGGCTACCTCTCCAGAAAGAGCATCTGTGCAGTAGATTGCAAACCTCCTTATCTATCTTCACCAAGACAAGCTCCTCTGTTTCTCGAGTAAAAGGCTATAGCTCCACCTTGTTGAAGATCTTCAAACTGAAGGGGGAACTCTACTTCAGTGGAGTTTTTCATACTAATGAGAAGTTTAGAAACAGTTTTGACACCTCGGGAACCCCATGCATCCAAGTGGGATGTCTCTTTGGTTCTGAGAGCTTCAGGGAACTTTTCAAACCTCTGTCATGTGCATCAGCAAAAAGGGTAGGGGAATTATACATGCCTTCTGATCTTCTTTGGCACTTGGACAGATGGGGGTCTCTCATTCCTGAGTTTGTGGTGAAAACTGAAGAGCTGTTCATTCCAGACAAGAGATGAAGAGCTCTTAGATCCCCTACCTCTGGGACTTAGTTGGATGCCACCTGGATATAATGCTTCTTTTGAGATACTACTTGAAAAGTACCAACTCCTCGAGGCTGAAGAACAAAAGATTTTTCATTACTACAGGGAAGTGCAAGGTGTCTAAGAATGTCTTTCTTTCTAGCTTCATAAGGTAAGCAAGAGGGAGGTCAGCCTCCCTTCTCACTTGAGGGCACACAGTTGGGAGCACAGACCATCTCTTGTTTTTCAGAACAACTTTTTGGCTTTTCAGGCAATGATAGCAGGTGTCTGGCATAGGCAGACTTACTTCACCTCATTCTACCTGAGGGACATCACCCACTAGTCCTTAGAAACCTTCTCTTTGGGACCTGTGGGGTCTGCTAGCAAGCTGTGTAAGCACCCAAGTGCCAATTACACAGAAAAGTATCTCACCAGAGTACTTAAGCCTTGAGTAGGTTTGGAGGTGTGACTGGACTTTCGACTCTCCTTCCTTCTTTTTGTCTCTTTCCAAGAGCAGTGTCCTGGGCAAAGTACCAGCAAGTGTCAGACAAGATAGAAGTGAGTAGACAAGCCTTAGTTACTAGGATGCATCTCCCTATGTTCTTCCACTTTTAACAAAGAGGGGGGGAGTGATGGAGCTCATTCTAAACCAATTACTTGGTAACAGCCAGAAGTAAAGTATTTTCCGGCAAGAGATCCTCTACAGGGGATGTCATGGTTCTCTCGGTTTTCCTTACTTGAGTACCCTCCTGTCAAAGAGCCCTACAGCTCTGATCAACCATTTCACCAAACCGCTAGGTTACACTAGTAAATGCCACCCTCTGCATGCACAACTGAAGCTTGGCATTCACAAGTGGAATTCAATGCCAGTCAGGTGGAGAGAGAACCTCCCACCTAAGGAGTTACATATATAAAAGATGGTATGTATTTCCTTAGCAAAGAGTAAATTTTTTAAAAGCACAGGCAGTCCCTGGTTATCGGCAGGGGTTCCGTTCTGATGGCATAACGATAACTAAAAATCTGCCCGTTAGGTATGTATCGATGCCAATGAGCGGAAATTGGTGATTTTCGTCACCAGACAAGCGCCGTAAAACTGGATCGCTGATAACCAGGGACTGCCTGTAATCTGGTTTTTCCTAAATATACAAATCAGCCTCCCTGCGGCTAAGAAAAAAAGTGAGTGGTAACATAAGGCTAGGGAGGGGTATTCTCCGCTTAAACCCCCATCTCCACCAGTTAACAACTTTGTGACCAAGAACAACAACCACTCTGGCTCACACTGAAGGACACTCCTATATAAAAGGCTCTGGTTTATGTACCTAAAAAAATACACATTATTTTCAAAATACATTTTTTGAGGGGAGGTGTTAACAGAACTTTTACCCTGGTCTGGTCTGGATGCCTCAATATACTTGAGATGGCAAGATTGGTAGGTCCTACAGCACCTTTACTGCATCCTTAGAGGGGGAACCCCATTTGTAGTGCCTTTCTTGAAAAGTCCAAGTGTGTTACCCCACCCTTACATGTATAGTTTGCAAGGACTGATTTAAATACTAAGACTAACAGTATTGTTTTGTGCAAAATTGTGTTGTGTCCAGATACAAACTTTTCCTCTGCTAGTGTCACTGAGCTGGTTTGTTGCTCTGTGGTTCAAATAGAGGGTGTCTTCAAACAGGGCTTCCTCCTCTTATGTGCTACTACTAGGTTTCTCCCTTGCAGTAGACAATAACCCATGTCTACTCTTTTACTTTCCAGGTAGATTTTTCTCAACTGATGTCTCCCTCACTCAATAGTCGACAGACTAGATCCTAGGTTCCTCATCTGGTTTTTTAGGTCTGTGGGTGAGGATTTCCTTGCAAGGGTACTGTCTTAAGCCCCAGATCTTCATAAATAATTCCTTGTTGTTGACTCAAAGGTTCAAGAATTAGCCACTTATAGTTCATTTGAGGGGTGGTAGAGCTTTCAGCTGGCACGCTGTTGGCCCAGCATTCGACTCTCCAAGCAGCCAATGAAGAATTAGAGGAATTTATTTCTGGTGATAGGAATTCATTTCTCGTCATAATGTGGTTCGGATTCCACAATAAGCTGTAGATCCCATTGCTAGGTAACCAGTTGGTTCTTAGCCATGTAAAAATAAATCTAATCCTTCAGGCCAGCCCTAGGAGAGCTGTTAATCAGCTTAGTGGTCTAGTTAAACTAAGATATACTTAATCAACCTCTTTACATGTATCCAATCCCATCAGTTGTTCTTATGCTTCTGAATATGACAAATTACCTATATATTTGACTGTCTCCGTGTATCCAAATGCCACCTAGTCTGTGACTGCTGCCATGTTTGTGGCTCTTACAACTCAAAGTGTCCAATCCTGTGACCTCCTAGAGCAACATTACTTTCTATACCTTTCCATGCTCACATATTCTGACATTCCAACTTCATCCTGCAACCTCAAGCAGTACAGCCTTAACCACTCATCCAGCGCCACTGTATCTGGCTTCAGTTCCCATAATGACTAGGACTTCCTCTGCTCTTGCTCCTTCCATGAGTACCATGACCACTTAGGTGTCCATAGCCACCATGTCCTTTACTTTTTTTGCCTCTGCAGCTCCTGATCTCCAGTTTCTGTGGCTCCTGTCTTCCAGAGATGCCTCCACCTGCACCTTGCCCCAGCCTCGGCTTCTGATAGCTTCCCCGTCTATGCCTCTAAAGTTTACCAGATGTTTGTAAGATGCCTTAGCCCAGTAGCCTTCCTACAGCCCTGGGAGACCTAAAAGTATCCCAAAGCTACAAAATGAGTTCCTCATTCCTTGAGCCTACAGAATTTGCTGTTATGATTCATCCTCACTGATGGGGTTTCTCAATCCTTGAAGTATCCTAGTAGCTTCTACCATCACTCTCCTATTCTGACACTGCTCTCCTGGTGCATCTACTTTTCATCATTTGACTAGTTCCTTACTTGCTGCTCATGATCATGAGTTGCTCAAGAGCCCTATAATGTCCTCAGTTGCCTCTTCCAAGGGATTTATCACCTAAACAACCCAAGGTTACCACTTCATCAACCACTTTTATCAGTTGTTTGCTCTGGCCTTTTTCTCATGCATATCCCTATCCCCTTAGTTTTGCTGACTGAGAATTCAGATGAGGATAATGCAGTGTGCACGTTACTGCAGCTTGGATCATGGTTGAAACAAGCCCAAAAGCTCAGGTCACCAGCTGCCTTTTCCAGATCAGAAGTTTTACTAGATCCAAGGATGTTCTCAAGCACACCTGCCCTTCTGATGATGGAATCAATTACAAGGAAAGCTTTGGTCTCCTCCAGCTGGTCAGCTTCAGATATTGTCTGCAGCAAGAGATTTTGCAGGGAAAGTCACATGTTTCTTAACTGTCAAGAGAAGATCCTCAGTGCTTCTATTCTACTTTCAGGTTCTCCTTCTACCACAGTCTGTTAACTCATTATTCCTCCTGGTCATGCTTCAGTGGTGAATGCATGCTAAAAATATTGTCTACTCATTAATCTCATGATGACGAAAAGGGACAAAGCCTCACAAAATCTCATGCCACATGTGAAATTCAATATGCCTTGGGAAGAACTTACTCCCAAAGGGAATTATAATTGAAAAGTGCATTTGCCCCAGCCAAGTTTAGATGCATTAATGGTACTGTTGAATTCAGGTTCTATACTGAGAATAGATATCAATCTTCCTGCCGAATCTGTACTTAGAATCACAATATCAATCTCCTCACTAATAGCTACTTGATAAGTTTGTAACATTTGGCTTGTGAAGTTTTGTCACTTATACACAACTTTTTTATACTCACGTATTAAGCCACAAATTATCTATTTATATCAAATTCACTGTACCTTAGGAATAACTTGCATCTTCATTTCCTTTAATGCTTACATGAGTACAGATCCACCATATTTTTGCATATATACAAACTACATATACAGTAATTTATGGGGAAAACATGTTGAAAACTTTTTTGGGGGGCAACAATTTTTTAATTGCATTTTTTCAACCATCTAAACTGCTGACCATACTGCAGGGAGTTCTGCTATAAAATAATTAAAAATGGAATAAAGAGAATATATCAGATGAGCAAATCCATAATGGAAATCCTTATGTAAAACACAATTGAAGGTGATGAGCACTAATCATCTTAAAATTTTTAAAACTTACCTGCTATTTAACTTTAGATGCTTCCATTTCACGGCTTTTGAGGTAAAGTCATCGGTGTTATTGAGGATACTGCAACCCAAACTTTCATCTTGTAAAGAAGAATCAACAGAAATATCGATACTGCTGTTTTCAAAACAGGAAGACTTATCATCACATGGAGCACAGGCATGTGTCTCCATTTCTGTTACCTGAAAAAGATTAATGCATGTGATTCAAGTTTTCACAATTTTACCTTGAGCAATGACTGACACAACTAAGTAAATCATATAATGACCTCAGAGGAGGCCAGTCATATTATTTTTATTTAAATACCTGTGATTTAACGTGATTGCTGTCGGGATTAACACTCGTACCAGGCTACAACTTTCAATTTCACAAGGAATATACTGTGCTGAAGAATCTGATAAATTTTCTTAATGGAATTGTTTCCAATACAGGCATTTGATGTTTGTTATTCCTGAAAAATTTGATAAATTTGAAATCACATAAACTAACATATGTTAAAGAGTGAATGTTGTTCTACTTTCACTGCAGTCTGGGATTAGGTCATGTGGATTATCCATTAGATATCTATATTAAAAGATGGGATAGTTACTGGCAATTCAGTAAGGCACTTTTTGAAAAAAAAAAAAATAAATAAATAAATAATAAATAATTTGCAAATGGGTTTAATATTTTTTTGTTATTTATAGATTATTTATTCCACAACCCCTGCCACTGATTAAAAATGATCGGTGTTCTATATAAATGCCTATGTGAGTATGAATTCATAATATAATTTAATATAATTTGTGGATTGAACATATAACCTCTTGGAAAAGAAGATTTTTAGAACAATTTTGAAAGACCTCCACAGCAAATTTAATCACAGAAATTTACAAGCGCTGACCATTTTGTTAATGTTTCCAATGCAAAAATGGAAGCGTAATTAGACAAGTACCAACTGGTCTAGCTGGATGATAACTACAGCAAATCCTGCACCAAAAGAAATATTTGGGCCTATCAATATAGAATGCAGTGTGAGCCTGTTTCACTGTGTACTACCTACAATATTTGGGATATACATAATTATTTGGATAAATAGTATTAGCAAAAATGTGTTCATACTTTCTGCGTAACCCAAAAGGGGGAGTGAGTTCTGTTATTGGAAAAAATGTTAAAATTTAACTATATTTTTGTCAGTTGAGGAGTCATTTTCCATTATACAGCACTTGACATGATTAGTACGGCTAAGAAGACAGAGAAGGAGAGAGATGATTCACCATTATCAACCAGTACAGACTTGGGGAGGATTTGAAGACTTCCAGTACAATTCTGAGCCCTCAATATAAACTGGATATAGCATTTTAATATTGTGTCTGATGATTAACCAGATATCTGGCTTCCATAATCTAAAAAACACAAAACAGCTGACTAGTATATATAATAACATAATGGTTGATCTATCAGCTCTTCAGGTTGGACAAGATATCTTTTGTATCAGTTTGAACTCATTTTTACTTCTAGCTTTATGCATGCAATGTGTAATTTCTAGTTCAAGGGTGAATCAATGATTAAGCCACAAAGAGACTATGCCTGAGAATTTCAGGTTGGCTTATGTGTATGTTTCTCATTTCAGGTTTAGATATAATACTTTTTCCATGTGACATCTTTAAAAAACATGATTGCTATTGTTTTGGGTAGTACTGAGCACAGGTGTCTGCAACAACATTAAGAAGACATTGAGCATGTTGTAAGTCTGAGGCGTACAATATGGCCAAGTCACTATAGCACTTCCTGTTGATTTGTAATGTTGATTACTAGAGAGAACAATATGGTCCAGTACTCGAAACCACTTGAGATATCATTTCCCAATTTATGTCTAAACATTTTTTGTATCATACCTGGAATGTTTGATACAGTATATGAGTATTATTATTAAATATATTTATTTATGCATTTATTAAGGAAGAAAAGAGATGGCCTTGAATACCACTGATATGGTGCTTTTAAAATACTGTTTCCATGAAGTACTACAGTACATGCCTTCTGGATGTCAAAGAATATGGCATTAGTAACTTTTCTGTATTCAAAGCTTTTACAATTATAGTCTTGTAAGAAACATAATGGGTTAAGTGTAGATCTATTTTTCTACGTATGTCTTGGGTTGGGGAAATAATGTTGCTTGTTAAGACCATGTTAGTCTTGGGTTTAACCTTTTTGCTATCACTACATGGACAACTACTGTAATTAAAAAAATTCTCCTCTAAGATACTGTTACTTTCATTTAAACTGTATTGTGTGCCATTAATCAATCCCACCAACATTTTAATCAACTGCTTCAACACTTGATAGCCTTTAAAGGATTTATATTACTGCAATCAACTTGCTTTTTCTTTCTTTAAGTCTTCAACTGAAAATCCTTATGGACTGTCAACAAACTATAAGCCCATTAGGGCTCCAAAGGGATATCAGCCACCAAAGAGAGACAAGTTATAAGAAAAAGTGATAAATTAATATGACGGAATATAAAATATAACCCAGACACATGAAATTCAGGAGACATCAGTAGAAAGCAGGAATGAATTTATTCCTTGCCTAAATATTTGGAGATTGGAAGATTCCACAACTGCATTAGGCAAAATTATTCCACATTTTAGTTGTGGCCAAGATAAAAGTCCTAACAAACTTCATATTATTAAACACACTTCAGCTGCAGCCTGCCTAGTATTGCAAGCAAAAATAACTAGGTCAGCAAACAAAAAGTGCAGAGGATGTTTGCTGTTGTAGTACATTTTATGCTACAAACATCATAAACTCACATTACATCTATGACATAAGTCAACATTAAGTTGGCAAAATAGAGATAAGAGTCAACACTGGAAGACCACACTAAAGAAACAGCACTTCAAACAAGGTATCAAAAGTTACACCCAAAATCTTAAGTCAAATCATACCATTTAAATATAAAGAGGAATGCGAAGGCAAAAGTATTCTGGATCCACTATCATACTTTAGTTTTAGAAGAGTTAAGCTTCACCGCCCAAAGCCTACTCCACCCATGAATAAATTTCAGATCTCTATTCAAGGATACAGACATGGAGAAGGAATAACAGCACGAAGAGCAACATCATCAGTGTATGCAATCAGTTTATTATCAAGACCTTACCATGTGTCCCTGGTATAGATAATAAAGAGCAGAGGTCCAAGGAACACCTGAAATGACATTACTGGCCATCAACACAGACCCTTTGGGCTTTTTACTAAAAATTCATTTAAAATATTAATGAAAGATCCACCAATTCCCAATCATCTTAGCTTGTAGATAAGTGCTTCATGATTCACATGGTCTAAGGCTGAACTAAAATCTAGACCAACCATACATGCCTCTGTACCCCCATCAAGAGCACTTTGCAAGACAGTAGATCTTGACAAGAGTGCATCACAAGTATCAAGACCTACACAAAATCCAAACAGTAATGCTGTTAGTAAACTATCTTCAACAAACCTACAAAGATCCTTGGAGAGCAGGTGCTCAAAAACATTAGATAATACAGAGGGACATGAAGACAGAATTAGTCCCTTAGGTAATACAGAAACATTACCCTTCCTCCAAACAGAAGGAAAACTTGCAAGTTCAACTCATTTTCTGAAAATAGTAGTAATCTTAGGAGCAATGAACTCAACAGTCTTTTTACAAAAGATGAGAAAGATCCCATTAAGTCTGTGCCACCATAACTGTCAAGGCCCTACAACAAAATTCTGACTTCTCTAGACCTGAAGGCCACTGAACACAACTTACGGAAAACATAACTGAGGCAACACCACCAACTCACCACATTGTTTGCTTCCAAAGACTTGAGCCAAAAGTTCTGCCTTCTGTTTAGGGCAATGTACAGCAGTTCCATCAGCTCTTACAAGGGGAGGCAAGCTTGAATCAACTCCAAAGAGTGATGACTTGAGAGCAGACTGCCTTTTATGGTCATCACCACTGGACAGCAAGATCTCTTTTGCAGCCTCGTTATAAGCTCTCTCATAGACAACCTGGGCTTGACTTCCTAAGCTCAATGAAATTTAGCTTTTTTCTTATTTAGCTCTTAATGAAATTTAGCTTTTTTACTTATTTAACTAAGTAGCATTTGTATATTCATAAAAATGAACACACAGTCACAGGCAAGGCTAGATAGTGTTGTCCTGTTGTAATATTTCGAGTAGCCTGTTACTGCCAAAGTTAAAACTGATTAGTCTTAGGCCCTTTAGTGTTGATTTGATTTGTAAGTTTCCTGTTACCATTCCTATTCTGTGCAAACCAACTGAAAGCATTATTTAAAGAGATACCTCTCCCATGGGTACATTAGCAATGTATGACATAGCAAAATTTTTGGCTTATTAAAGTAGCCTCTTAACCCTCTCGCACTTATGGGGGTTCCTATAGCGCTACCCGGTATGCGACTTATGCCGTGGAGGGAAAAGTGAAGCTCATGTGGAAGAGTGTCTTTGTAAAAATCGATACATCCAAACCATAACTGACATAGGCTTCTGGTTTGTTTTATGATGTCGGCAAATGATTAAAGTTTTTCCTAAAGCAATCAGAAAATCTTTGCAAGGCTTAGAAATGATAAATGCATTTGCTAATTAGCTGTTACCGATTAAAAAATGCTAATTTTTTACAGAGGGCAATTTTCAGATTTTCCAACCTACTTATGTTGATGTTTCGTATCATACCTAAGTAAGGAATAAAGATAGAAAAAAAATAAAGGTGGCATTAAAAAGCTGAATAAATTTCCTGAAAAGTGCACAAAAGAAAGATATATGTATTGTTAGTATAAAACTGAGCAATTGTCGTTAGACTACAAACAATTTTTTTTTTCTAAGAAAATATACAGCAATGATTATTATATAGAAACAATAATTTTACATTTTGCTGTTTAGCATGATAAAGTACAAAGAATGGCCATTCTATTGATATATAATACATGCACATTGAAGTTATTTACAGATGCACAAACAGGCATACGAAAAATTATCTACGCACGATAAGTTCTGGCCGAACTACGGCATTCAACGTGTGTATATATACGCTTCAACGTGTGTATATATACGCTGACATTTTTCGTAATTACTCTATAATAAATAATGCTAGAAAAAAAGTGAAAACTGCAATGGAAAGCTGAATAAATTTCCTATATATATATTACCTAAAATCAATAGTGTTCCCATAAATAATAGATCAACTGAAGCTCAAAGACGTAAGTTTTGTTTTTTTTTCACATTAAGTCAATTGTTTGCTAAAGATTTTTATATAGACGTTGATATTTTTACATTTTGCCATTCAGCACAATAAAGTACAAAGAATGGCCATTCGAATGATATATAATACGTGCACATTGAAGTTATTTACAGATGCACAAACAGGCATACAAATTATTCTTCGTAAACCTAGCTAAACTACGCTGCTCGACTGGGTTCTCGAGTGCTCATATTTATGCTTACATTTTTCAATCTACTCTGTAATGAATAACGCTAAGAAAAAGTGAAAATTGCAATGGAAAGCTGAATAAATTTTTCTATAAATAGCCCATGTAAAAACAATAAAAGTTCCCAGAAAAAAATTGAGCAATTGAAGCTGAAAGACGGAAATGTTGTTGAAAGAGAAATATATGTAAAAATAAGTAAATTCTTCACTATTTATCTTATCAAAAAACACTTGAAATATTATTCAAAATATTCAATAACCACTTATAAACACTATAACAATAACAAAAGTGCAGCACTTACAAACGCAGATAAATGACAACAAAGCAAAAACAATGAATGCTAAAAGACATGCTGAACTCAGTCAAAAGAGAGGTGGCGTTAGCAGGTTGGGGGAGGACTGTGGCGCATGTCACGATGGCTATCGGCTTCCTGTTTACGTTTTTCTTGTAGGTCCAAGATCTGCCCACAAGAATGGCAGTCATCATTTTCTTCGGATGAATTTTTTTTTTTGTGAATTTCCCCGAAAATAACTCGGATGACGCTGAAAATTGCATCGCGTCATCAGAGCACTTAGCAGCAAAAAATTTATTGACACAGTTTAGCATCATCGGATCACCACAGGGTTAAAGGATTCTAAGCTTGCATATCTTTATTCATCCAAATCACAATCCATAACTAGGCTGTCCATTTCTAAGATATTACTGTAAAGACAGACCACTGAAGGTAACCAAACCAGGAACTCTATAATCCTTGGTACACCATTCTTCATTTCAGAAAGTCTCATCACTATGTACTCTCTTTCACTCCGATCACATACAATTCAACCTCAGAGACAATTACATGTCACTGTCAGAAATTTTAAACTCTTCATATGGATCTTTTGTTTTTTTGTTTTTGCATTTTTTCAACATTCCATAATAATTTACTGGTACTTTGCTTTGAAATGACTCAAAAATATTATCACAGCATGGATAAGTAACTTTACAGGCACTGTAAAATTAAAAGATAGATAGACAGGAATTACACAGGCCTAGTGACTAAAGTAGTTGATATGAGACAAAGAATTAGCTAGTGACTAAAGTAGTTGATATGAGACAAAGAATTAACTGCCTCTGAGCAGTCCCTAAATCTAGTGGTGGTGGAATATCTTTCATCAGGGAAAATTCATGTGGACCTCTTAGCAACATCTTTTAACTGATAGTTACCTAACTTCATTTTATCATGGCAACCTCCCAAAACATATTGGTACAACCATAAATAAAACTTACCTCAACACTGAAAAAGACAGATAAAAATATTTAAGAATATAATAGCCCCTAAAATATTAATGTACCAAATTTAATAAAAATCACAGATAAAACAGGGGAAGACTAACAATACAGTAAAAAAAAATACTGATAATCAAAATGGTAATTAGTAACTATGATCTCCAGAGTCCATGGGTATTCCTATACCATGCTTTATTTTAAGAAACAACAAACAGTAATTATCACATACTCTTTTAGTAGAGAACATTGAGTCTCCGCCTCAAAGCAGTCCTCAAATTTAACATTGGTAAGATTAACATCTAGAACACTTCTGTTAGGTGAAACTGTCTGCGTATTCTTCAACAAAACTGCCCAACTACACTTACCAGCAGCCTGCATGGCTACTATCTACTGTGATAGCCTGGAAGTTTACATCTTCCCTCAATTAATTTATAATCTTTTCAACAAAACCAAAAATTAAGAGGTATAAATTTAACATCAAAACACTAACAAGACTCCTACATCTCAAAACTAATCCCTTTTAAATAATATGGAACAATTTGATACAAAAATATGGGATAAATTATAACTAATATTGCATGTTTTATAAGCAACAAAACTAAACCAATAAACACAGAAATTGTCCTTAAAACAAAGAAAAACTTATCTTTAATTAGTTAGCATACCTTTACTGATTCAGAGGCACCTGAAGAAACATCTAAGAATGAAGTTTTTTCTTGAATAAGTCCACATATCCTTCTCAGTGGAGAAACAGATGTCTTGAAACTTTCCAACTGGAAGTCAAGAACAAACATTACTGAATTCTTCTTTTTAT
Organism: Macrobrachium rosenbergii; assembly: GCF_040412425.1. NCBI lineage: Eukaryota > Metazoa > Arthropoda > Malacostraca > Decapoda > Palaemonidae > Macrobrachium > Macrobrachium rosenbergii. The sequence goes on from NC_089752.1 coordinate 10,125,319, forward strand.
ATGATTGCAAATTATATTTTTAATTAATAACTTTTTTTCACACAAATCAATTCCTCATATGGACCATTTCCACTTGTGACAAAATGCCCCCAGATAACATTCCCTGATCGAAAGAAAAGAATGGTGTTTGGGGGATATTGTGCATGCACATACAGACCTACAGACTCCACACTCAACCCAGCTTTATCCTTTTGTAATTTGAACCTCTGAGACAGAGAGAACATGCAGCAGGAAAGTGGGAAAGCTTGTAAGTGATGAGTCTGTATGAAAAATTTTACTTTAAAAATCTTACATTTGTTTTGCAAGAAACTCATCAGTAGGGATGAATCTAACTATCAAAGTCAGTGTAGGAGGCCTCGAGGATGGTCTCAAAACTGACCTACGCCTATGAATGATACGAATGATGTAACTCAAATAATTGTCTTGTGCCTTCTACCCTCTGTAACTTGGGCTGATGCCAACTTGAAACTTACATTTTGGCATATTTTTTATACTCGTATTTTTTCCTTTGCTATTTGAACTTGGCCTGGTATACTAACTCCATTTTGTCCTCTCCAACAGAACTTTTATTTCTATGTGTCAGTGTCTACTGACTGTTGTGGTTTTGGGACTGCTCTATGGAATAAGGTGATATTACAGTTCAATAGAAAAGAATACTAGAATAAGGACAATTATGTTGGGTGATATTATGCAATGAATATGATGAACTAGATGATGTTAACCTGGCAAATAAAACAATATGTGACAGCTCAGGGGGTTAGGAGAGACTTAGATGAAAATGTCATGCACCAGAACCATAAAAAGTAACAAGTATGAGCTAAAAACAGTTGGTGAAGTCATTGTTGAGCTGAACAGAATACAAGAAAACATGATACAGGAAGAGATGGGGCAAGAACAGAGGGAAGACTAAAATAACATACAACGAAATAAAGTTCTAACTGCAGCATGAAAAGTATGACCAGTACAGCTGAGGTACTGCAGGATGAAAAGTTGCAAGAAATTTTAATAATTGTTAGTTTTACTTTGTTCTAGAGGCAGATGAAAAGTTGCAAGAAATTTTAATAATTGTCAGTTTTACTTTGTTCTGGAGGCAGTCTTTAAAATGAAGCTACTAGAGAGGTATTTGAAAATTAAGACATACAGGAAAGACTAACTCATCTGGTTAAGTTACTACTGTACATTGTAACAATATCTAGAGTGACGACAAAGGTCGTCATATAAAAAATCTATGATAAATCCATCAAGAATCAACAGTAACTCCATGTCATTTATTATAGTAGTGAAGGAATCTACAAAAACGTAATAGAAAAGAGGCCACAGACAGCCTGATTATAATAGCAGAATATGAGGAAAATGTCTTAAAAAAACATTTAAAATATGGAAGAGCCTAATTATAAAAGAATAAGAGAAGAGCTCTTACGAATGCTTCAAATATGGAAGAGTGGACTGAAGAAGAGTGTTAAAAAATCAATATAAATAAAACCAAACTCATGACAACCTAAGAGAACCAAACTCATGACAACCTAAGAGAAAGTAAATGAAAATAACACTGTGGGCAAAGTACTAATGTGGATACTGTTGGAGTGGTGGAATGGTAAATACAACACTAAGTACCAAATGTAACAAATAAAACCACAAGTAACCCTTAGGACGACAAAACATATACGAAGAGGGGATTTTCTGTCTAAAATGTATAACTGCATGGTAAAGAGATGAGGACCATACCTTAGTAGAAGTTCAACAAGAGAGCATTAAGAAAATAGTCTTGGCAGCAGAATGAAACAGAAATAAGAGTATCCCAGTAAAGCACAAAACCACAAAGAAATAATAAACTATCTCACCAGTTTCATTGCTGCTCGTCCCAATTAAGAGTAACCTAACCACACTGTGATCTAGCACAATATGGTGTCCTATTGGTCCCAATGATGCTGGATTGGTGATAAACTACCTGTACTATTTTATGTATCATCAGTCATAAAATTTTTCTCAAATTAAATTTATGTTAATGGAATTGACTGAGCTCGTTAAAGATCTAAATTTTGTAGGGCTTTTATAAAATTTTGGTACAGTATACACAAAAGGTAAATTATATTAAGACTACCACTTTATGCGACTTAAGTCACTCTACATAAAATTTATTAATATTTTTAGATCAATATTGTGCCTCTCAAACATGTAACTAGATTCTATTTCTGAATTAAAACTTAAGCATATTTTTGTATAAAGGATATATCCAAAACTACTATCAGCTTTATCTACTACGAGGAAAGCTATTCCCAGCATATTTAATTTTATCCCTATAATATTTCATGTTTTATTTTCCATACTACAAAACTGTAGTTCTATTACAGTCTGTCCTCTTAAAACCATCATCCTTGGGACCAGGCCACTGCCAGACTACAGAAAATCCCAGATGACAAAAATCACCCCTAGAAAAAACCCCTTTGTAAACAGTCTTGCCAGCTCATTCCATATATATATATATTGCTGTTATCAAAAATAAAACAAAGCTTATGAATACTCACTGTAATTTGTTACATATAGTTCCTTATGAAAATTCTAACCCACTCCATAAGCATCCCTCCAGAAATGCTTACACCTTCACTACATTGGAGTTTAATCCTCTTTATAAGCACACTTTCAAATTCTGATCTCCTGGCACCTTTCAATGTTTTCCAGCACTTCAAACTTTTCTGGCTTTTGTTTTCCACAAAAAAATAAAAATCTGCTGCTTTTGCTTCTTTAAACCTGCACATGTGTGTGTCAGAGAGAGAGAGAAAGAAAAACTATTGGCCCTAGTTAAACTGACAGATATCCATTTGCAAAAGTCAAATAATGCAGTTATATTAATTATAATAACTAATACAAACTACAGGCAGTCCCTGGTTTATGATGGGGTTTCATTTCTAGCACCGCAGCATAAACCGGGACATTGTCAAAAATGATAAAACCTTATTTTTAATCCTTTGGGTGTTTTGAAAATGACAAACTGCATTTTTATTCAGTTTTTCATCAATTCTGCCATTTTGGAGCCATATTTCTTCCGTTGTATCAGCATCATAAACCTAAACATACGTTGTAACCCGGGAAATAATTTTTTATTAAAACATTTGAAGTGTTGTAAACTTGGAACGGTGTAAGCCGGGTCTGGCATAACCCGGGGACTGCCTATCACATATAATTTATGAGCACAGTGATTAGGTGCCATTTGCATTCATGTAATGTTTACATTCTTGCTTAAGGTCATCAGCTGATTGCATTTTACCGAAGTCATCACAGCCATTACTAGTTGCTAAATGAAACGCATATCGGAGATTTGTTTTACTCAAAAATTATCAGAGTAAATGAAAGGAACTGAAGCTGTGATTTCGTCAGTATTGATACCGCTTTTGCCTCTTCCAAAACTTTTGTGGCCTGGACATTCATTTCTTCAGCCACAGCTACAACGGTAAATTTAGTGGCATACTTTCATAACACTTTCCTTTCCCTTGCGTGAAGGCTTAATAAAGATAAAAATTTTTTTATTTATGGGAGTCAACATTGAAAATTAGCATATTTTTAGCAAGTTGACAACTGTAACGCAACTTTTAATAAACGTTTGTTAGTTACAGTAAATGACATCAGCAAACAGCCGTTTCTCGATTCCACTGTTTGTCAGTAATTGCTGTTGTTTATGCCAGTATCTTGCAGTTGTAAGTGGTTGCCAATTATAAGAAATAGTAAAGAACTATTTGAGAAGTCACAGTTGGTAAGCCTGATTTAATGCGTGATAATTCGCATCTTATCTAATGAACTTTTGCTTCTAGGTCTATTTATCAGTTAAAAGCTAACTCAGATATACAGTAATATGCATTATCAATGGTATCTACCAAAACTGAGACATGCACAGAAAGCCTAGCCTTGTGTGATCTAGTGAAAATACATCTTGCACTATACACAATGTATATGAAATCATGTTTTTGAGCGAAATTTTAATGACCACACGATACACAAGTCAATGTGCATGTTACGGTTCTTGTGTATGCTGTATATTTTTGAGTTTCACAGAATGTTTTTGTTCATAAGAAACTGTGGTTGTGTATTTAAGGAGCAAGCTTCAGTTCCAAATTCCAAAACAATCCCAAAACTGAAACGACGTGTGGGGTTACCCTTGTAGTCCGCTCAAGAACTAATGGCAGCTGATTCAAAAAGAGTCCCAGATCATGGAAGTTCTCGGACCCCAGAGTGCCAGAATTATGAGGTTGGATTGTACTCATAATAATTTTATTTTTATCTAATTTTGGTGCAGGTCTGAATTTAGTTTTATAAAATTTTGGTACAATTCTGAAATTAAAGCACAATTTAAAAATCTAAATTGTGTTATAACAGGCAATTTACATTTTTAAAGCTATTCACATACAATCTCTGATAACCAAATTCTTAGTAGTTTTAGTATAAAAAGAAGCAATGTTACCCAATGTTTGTATTTGAATAAAATTTGAGTGAAATTGTTTTTAAAAGGAAAATCAACATTAAATCTCAAGCTGTGAATTACTGTATTTGATGGCATTAAGACACTTTCCCTAAACACTGGCTCGAGTGGCAATGGGTTCTCTCACAGCAGTGCTCTTTGCCAACTTTAATAATGGGGCCATGTAGCAGTGAATATTAGTCACCATTGTGAAACACTGATGTTATGTCCGATATACTGACAATACTTCATCAGCACCAGGTCTGAGGAGAAATAAAGGAACTGCAACATGCTTTCCAAACCCACACCTGTCTAAATTTCACCATAGAATACAGCCATGATCATTGCTTCCCCTTCTTCAACATCCTCATAGAATATACAGGAGGAAAGCTTTATTTCAAGGGTGTATACAAAGCCTATGAACTTGGCATCTGCCTAAAATGGGGTGTGTGCCCCGAGAGGTATAAGCATACTGCCATCAGTGCCTTCATCAGATGAGCCCACTTGCACTGCTCTTCCTGAAAAGACACACGCAAACAGAGATCAAGTGAGTTGCCCAGGGCCTAATAACAGATATGCCCATCACAAAGTTGCCCGACGCATAAGAAAAACCATGGACAGCTAGTATCAGCAGCAACATCACCTCACCACTCCTGAAGACATTTCACTGTTTTATAAGGGTGTATTCCATGGGAGAAATACAGTGTACCCTTCAGATTGTCATCGAGGGGAATGTATGGCTCTGGGTAATCATTATGTTGGTTTATTTCACTGTGTGATGTATGATGGTTCATTACCTGATTATTTATTAGTGAGGAGCAAGAGTATGGCTCATGCTGTTATTGTGATTTGTGTTGAGCAAGTATATGGCTCATATTATTGTTAATGATTATTATTGGTAATGAATATGCATATTGGTTTATTTATTGCTGCTGCTTAACGAGTTTATAGGTTAGTTTATTCTGTTAACTGTATATCTTTTATTTAAATTTAAAGTTATTTGAGTTTGATTTGGTAATTTATGATAATGACCATTTATGTTGTCTATGAGTTTGATTTGGTAATTTATGATAATGACCATTTATGTTGTCTATGAGTTTGATTTGGTAATTTATGATAATGACCATTTATGTAGTCTATGTGCTTTCCAAAACCTGGAATCGTTGTAATTACTGTATATAACTTAGGTTAATAAATTAGGTTTAAGACACTTGAGTATTTTCTTTTGCTCCCTCCACCTTGGGTTGTTGCAGTCCATTAGTCCATTCCAGTCCCATTTTTATTTATGGTTTATGAATCTGGTGGTCACGTAGAAAAGTGACTATGACAATACCATCTGTTGAACTCCATCTCTTCAGATTCGACTCACCCATCTTGAAAACAGCCATCGAGTTGGCCGAGTCTACTCAGTTGAGTCTATGACAACACCCCAAAAAGCAATCTACTGCTTGAGGACGACCTCTTCAATTCATCTCCGTGACAGAAATCCTAAAGAAATGTCTCTCCACATTTCACTTCCTAATATATGCAGAATGAAACTGCTGAACCATCAGCTTCTGTACCATTTCTCTCGGGCATAAGATGAACAATGGCCAGCTTTTGTAGAGCATTAGCACTGAAGAAACAAGAACATAGAACTGAGAAGACTCAATGTAAAATCAATTTGACAGATGATGCCATTTTTTTTAAGAGAGTATGTTTAAGAGAAGATATACTTCCTTCTTATATTTAATTATATAATTATTATCTACTCATAACATCCAATTTTAAGTTTCTATCTGAGCAGATCAATTACTAAATCTTGCAAAAGGCCACAGTCCAAATTCATTGCTTGAACAAAATTTTCTTATGTTTTTGCTTTACCTCACAGTAACCCCAAAATCTTATCTTTAACAAATCCTATACAATTATTTTTACTTGAACAGTATTATTTTTGTATTTCATATTAGACCCAATTAAAATCAACAAACTTATTTTTGTTACAACTTCTTACCCTTATAGTTCTGCTGCAAACATTATCATAAAAATCTTCAGTATGGATATAAGTTTTATTAAAAACTGCAGTAACTGAACTATTGTTAACATTATCATTGAGTCCATGGAGTTCTGCAGTTGTTAATTTAATAATGTAAGAATATCAGCCTGTTCTCATCATAACCAACAGTATCCGATGTACTGATATTTATGATAACTATTACTTTCATAATCATTACCATTGCATAAATTCCTGTGATTATGGATTCTCAGGCATATAGGGGAACTAATCTGACCTACATATTCAATACCACACATATTTCAACTAATTAAATCATTCCTGTTCTCTTACATTTAGGTATATTATTACACTCATTAACATATCCAATATTAAATATAGCTGGACATGTTTTATATCTTCTATCATGATATGTTTCCAAAATGTTAGTTTATATTAGGTCGAAAGATAAATGTAAAGGAAATTATAGATGTGCAAGTATGTAATGACATACAAGAAATAGTATATAATAGAATATAACAAAACTAAAAGGAAGCAATAAGAATTACAATTAATTAGTAGTAAACTCAAAGCAAGTACAGAAATTACTCAAACACAAAAGAACTAACACTAATTGGATAGAACCAAGAGCCTATCAAAATGCCAAGAGTTCTATTCCAAGAACCAGCCAATCCTCTGAATCCACAGGCCAGTTCTAAGAGATAGTCCCACCCCTGAGATATCAATATGATTAGCATATTGATATCTCATGGGTCAAAACATGATTGCATGATTGACAAGCTCACCACAGCTCCCACTATGATATTCTTTCTCCATAATCTAGACAGTGAAAGAGAAGGAGTGGTTGGAGAGCAACATCAAAAGCAATTTAAATTAAATGTAGTAAAATGATTTAAAGATGACACAAGTCATCTTTAATGATTTAAAGATGACACAAGGGGATCTAAGATCACTAACAGGCACAACATTTGGACAACAAAAAGAAACGCTCATCACAGTATACAAACAATACATCCGCTCCATAATAAACTACGCCAGCCCCAGCCTGGCACCCTATATCCAACACACAACTAAACAAACTACAAATAATACAAAACACAGCTCTGAGAATCATCCTTGGCAGTACACAATCCACACAATAGAACACTTACATCATGAACCAAGATTCTCACCATCAGGCAACACTTAGACATGAGAGGCACACAATTCTTGGCATCGGTCATAAACAACACAAACAGCCCATGCTATTACCTTCACGACCACCCTCCAACACACAGGCAAATAGTGAATACACCACACAGACACTACATACAGATATCTTGAATTCTATACCACCACCCACAAACAGCACACAAAACAAAAAGCACATCCATACTCACCTCACCAGACAAGCACTTAATAACCTTCCCAACAACAAAATACTAGGCACCCCCCCACCCAACATAAGCAGTACAGAAACACAGCTCTCAAGATTGGAGAGAGCATACACCTCGATTTCTGCTGTGGTCATCACCAATCACTAAACACCTACAAACACCCGCATAGACAACACCCAAACAGACATATGTCCACTCTGCCAAGTTAGTCCCCCACACAATTACACATCTCTCTTAGTAGATTGCCTAACTTGGCAGCCAGCAGACAACAACACAACATCCACACTACCACACAGTTATGGTCAGATCCAGTAAGCGTGGTGTCCTTCTTTGATTGCAGGCTTCCTGGCATAACAGAGTCTGGGGAACCACAACAACAACAACAACAACAAGGGGATCTCTAAGTGGTTAGAGTTGTTGCATAGCAAGATGGGAGAGATTATTAAACATGAAATGGGTTGAAGTAATAAATAATAAAGAAGAGGGTAAAAGTACTGACAGAGTTAAATTCATACTGTGGAAGGAGCCCCCTCACCTCTCACACAGCTTCAACATTGAATATAAATATTCTATGATGAGGCCAGGTGACTTCAACAAGGCATTCTCTAACAGAAAAAGGTGTTTTACTTGAGGTACACCTCAGTTGATTGGTGCTTGAGCTATAGAGGTATATGCCTCTATTGCTACATGGATTTCCAAGATTATCATTAGCTCCACTGTCTGCCATCTACAGAAACTGCAACTTCTTCTGTCAGGGCTTTCTATTTTCTTCAGAAGCTCTTCTGCTTTGTTCTCCTTCCTAAAATGTAATCAAGACTGATTACAATTCAAGGGTTTTCAACATACTGTGCTTTTAAAATGTAGCTTTTATGCAGACCCACTAATTAAAATCTTTAGTGCCTTCCTCTCTTCCTCTCACTTTTTCACATTGGGGTTGACACAGGAGAATGCAAAATTCTGCAGGCAGATGGTGGACTGCAGGCATCTGGAGGAACCTATGTTCTATGTACTCTTCAAGACAGTGTAACAGGGTCATTTTATATGGAATAAGGCTAATTATGATTAATGTGTATGTATAGAAACTTGCTTAACTGTAAAAATATGTTAAGAGTATTTTGGCAAAGGTTCATCAGTTCTTAAGAACAATAAATCTTTTTCAAGTAAATAATGCCAATAAATTTTAGCAGAAATTGACTTTCCTCATAGATAATGAGCAAAGGCATTCACTTAAGGAAACAAATATGTGTGCTATACTTGTAAAAAAAAAATATAGCAACAAACATTACTTACAAGATTCGTAGATTTAATTTTGCTCCGCCGTTCTGAGGTTTCATCCAAAATCAACTGTGCCTTTCTGGTGATTTCTTCCTGTTCTTCCATAAGCATTTCAACTTCCTTAACCAGCCCCTTGTCAGGTGATTTACCGAATGAAAACATGATCCCTGTGTTAGTAGAAGAGTCACAAAGTTCAACAGGTTTATGCTTCTCTTCAGTTGTTACAGGTTCAGGAGGAGCAACTGCTACCTTTGGTCCATCTAATAATGCTGACAGTCTAGACTTCTTCTTACTACTAGCTGGAATTCCTGCTTTCTGAATTTTCTTCACAGACTTTACTTGGTAATGCTTATTCTCTGAAAACTTAGTAACCTTAGATGCACTATAAGACAGCTTATCTTTTACTTTATACTTTGGGATGTTCTTAGTCAATGGAATGCAACTTCTTCGTTTCACATTTGCTCTCCCAACTAGTGTCTTTTGTGAGGTTACCTCTGACTGAGATATAGTTATCAGGGGTAGAACTACTTTGGGAGAAGCAGATGATTTTTTATGTTCATCTTTCTTTTGAATGTTACATTCAGTACTGCGAAAATAACTGTCAAGTCCTCTTCTAACATTTGCTTTATCTTTTACAATAACATTATCTGTTCCATTCATTCCTCGACTTCTTGATCCTCCTTGTAACAGATTCTTTTTCTGCTCAGGTGAGGAATCCTGACGTACCATTCCATTTGGCTGAAGAAAGTTGTAAAAAAATTAGAATTAGCACATTCCCAACAAAGACATCATTAAAATCCGGTAAACTATTGTATTAATGGTCAAAAGCTATTCACATTCAATTAAAGTAATAGATTTCAGATCAATTTAATTTGAAACCCATATGCAACATTAGTCAAATACATTCCTAAAGTTGCATTTACAAAATACAATAAAGAAATAAAGTTACATTTTGATCAGACAAAGGAAAGAAAAAATTCTGGCAAAGGGAAGAAAAAATCCCAAGTACAAAGTTATATTTAAAAAATGTGGTACTAAAAGCAAGGTCCCAATTTCTTGAAGAAAAACTAATGTTGGGATGTTATTTCAAATCTCCTTATTATGTGTAAAAGAATAAAACAAGGTGAAAACATAAAACCATCCACTTGCTACTCAAACACTATATTCAGTTATCCTGAAGACTACAGCACATTACAGCATAAGGTTATTACAATTTAATTACTTCATGATTTCAAAGTATGAGGACTAAGCCTATTAAATTCACAATACAATAATACTGTTCATTTGAGATAAAAGTTTAGACTTTCACTGCCTATTAGTAAGATTTTTTTTATATAATTTCATAATTTTATAATACGTTGCACACACAACTATAATGCTTCACCAAACCACTTTAGAGCCATTATATTTTCCTATTTCTCCATCAACCTTGATATTTTTACTCAGCATTATTTCTCCTTTTCATAATAAACATTTACATACCCGACTGAATTATTTTCCTAAGGTCACAGGGAAGGGAAACCAAATGCCCTCATCTAGCTCAGACCCAAAGAAGACAAACAAAATGAGGGAGAATAAAGTACGGTACGAATTAATCATAAGGAAGCAATAGACCTGCCTCTTGAAGGATGAAAGGAAACCTCTCCTGACAACACTTACAGGTGAGTGTGAGCAATAGATGCCAGCCAAAACATGTGTGTGTTCGTCTCACATGGTGACAAGAAAGTTTGTCCAGCCCTATCCCCTACCAGAGTATCTTGACAAGTTCACTACAGTATACTGAACAATCACACAGTACACAGAGGCCAGCTCTAAGAGAGCTAAACAAATTAGCTCAGTGATTTTGTTTAACTACTTAGTAACAGTATGTGAACAGTGAAGACAAGACAATGAGAATAACAGCACAATCATCAAAAATCACTAAATACTGCTCAAAAACAACACAAAATAATACAATGAATGCATGAAATTATAAATTATATTATATTATATATTATATATATATTATATATATATATATATATATATATATATATATATATATATATATATATATATATATATATATATATATATATATATATATATATATATATATATATATATATATATATATATATATATATATATATATATATATCAATGAAACAGCATTAAGATACAGATTACTTACAACAAAAAATGTAAGTTATATAAAGATATTAATGTGGGCAGTAAGACAGACATAAATGATATACAATGATGGAAAAATAAGCTCTTAGCTAGATCTTCCCAAGTTAACGTAATGCTGGGAAGGAGCACACACAGACACACAAAAAATAAAAAACACTCAAATAAAAAAAAACAATATTACTCAACTCTGAAGACTAATGAGAAGTACGAAAACCTAACCAGTATTTACAAACAAATGAGAGACCTAGTAATGGAATGTACTAATCAAGAGCTGACATGGTATTGCCCAGCTAATGTAATGCTAGGAAGGAGTACCTAGAAATAAAAAAAAATTACCAAAACCAATTATACTCAACAATAAAGACTATGAGAACTTGGAAAACCTAACCAGCACTTTACATACAACGAATACGGAGACCTAGTAATGGAACCTGAAGTAATGCTAGGCTGAAGACTAAGAGAAGTATGTCTTTGCAGACAGATAAATAGATTTACTGACCAAAAAAATTACAATACCTCCATAATTACAAAGGATTCAAAATTACAATATTTTCATATCTGACAAAAAATAATTTTTTGGTCCAATTAATAACAAAAGTTCCATACAACACAACTTTGTAAAACTGGGAAGCACTCCACAAAAAAAATTATAAAGATGACTTGCAGACAACCCCGCACACAAACGGCCATTCTTATCTTGAATTGTTCGTAAGTTGCTCTTCATACCTATTCAAGTAGAGTACTGTACATTTTTTTATCCTAAAACACAATACAGTACTGTACACTGTACATACAATACTGTATTTTATAGAGAGCAGTACTTTATCAATACGAATAATACAGACATTATCCTACTTTATTTATTCAGGTTTTATGTATTATTCGTATTGATAAAGTACTGTACTCTACAAAATACATCTACATAAGAACACTATGACATTAACGGAATAACACGAACTATCATTGCAATAAGCGACATCTTCCTAGTACTACTGCAATATGCTATGGATGATTTTACATACCACATTATAATCTTACATTTCATGAAAAAAGTTGCCTACACTCCAAAAACCAAATTAGTTTCGTATGCACGATGTTTGCAGGCAGTCTTTAATGACATTCTTTTCGGCTTGTATATGTCCACAAGTACACAGTACATAGGGAATGAGCACTCAGCCACATGCGAGTCCATGATACTCTCTCAATCTCATTCACCTTAGCCTTACCTGTATAAATATCATGTACACTAAAATCAGTATTCATTTCCTTATAAAAATTCGTCCTTGAGGATGTGGCTTCAGAAACATTTTGTTTAATTTCGTCAATGGCTACCTATACATAAATCATCCATATTGCTCTGCAAAATATTACATCCACCTAGAAGCTGGTGTGTTTTGACTTTAATGTAATATTAATAGTATGAACAAGTGGGTCACCAGCCATACTAGCTCTTTCCCTCCACACCTTCAAAGAGAATTTTTGTTGCCTAAAAGTAACTAGTGCTTTCAGCTGTGGATAGCCCCAGTCAACTAGACAGAGGTTATTACAGATAGATTTATGAACACCAAACAATTATTTAAGACACCAATGATATAATTTTATATTTCAAGTCACCAATAAAACACAATTCACAGTCATACAAAAGGGCAGATAACAAAGCTGCATCAAAAGCCTTACATTTTCAATAAAAGATATATCATTATTCTTAGATATGTAAGACACAAATTTCAGTGCATGACACATTTTTAATTGAGTGTACATTCTAATAGCACTGGAAATGGATCCCTTATATGTAAAAGGCTCAATAACAAGGTCATTGATCCAAATCTCCTGTTCATCAGTATCACTACCACCAATCGCAAAAAATTATATTTTTCTTACATTAACTGCCATACCATGTGACTCACAAAATTGGTTTAAAATCTCAATCTTTTTAATCATACTAGTTCTTGTAGTTGATAAAATAATAGTACTGTCCATGAAAGTCATGCTAAGAACCCATTTCCTCCACAATTCTATTTGATGATATTAATGAGGTAATTTACGAATAGGACAAATAACAAACATGATGTAGGAGAAACCTTATGTACACCTATTGTGGCACTCACAACAGCAGTGCCAATACACTGTGTGACTCGACAGAGAGCTATCACAGCACATAACATTATCATCCCACCCCCAAGTATCTGCAACACAGGAAATGGCACATTCCTAGGGACTTTATCATATGTTTAAAAATCAACAGATGTTCCAAATATTTTCCATTTATTTCTTGTTGCTAAATCAGTCAATAAACAGTGATACAATACGCACTGCATCCCCTTCCAGCCTGACAACTGCCTGTTCCATAAAATGGGAGAACCACAGCTGCAACCTCTCACAAAGCACCATATCATAACGCTTAGCAAACACCTGATAACATTTATACCTCAATAATTATGAACCAATGATCAGCAGCTTTGTTTAAAAATCACACACATCAAGCTAATGACAACAGTGAGGGGCGACATCTTGATACTGTACAAACATACAATTAAAGAGATACAATTGTCATAATCCAAGTTATAGGTAAAACCTTCAAAATGCCAAGAGCTAAACCATTTGAACCACACTGTACTGCCCAAGCTAACATAATGCTAAGGAGTACCCAAAAATACAACAAAAGTAAAACTAATGCTCAACACAAAAGACCAAGAAAAGAAGGAAAAACTGACCCGTACGTTACACACAACAAATAAGAGACCAAGTAATGGACTCTTCTTCTCAGAGCTGACATGGTATTGCCCCTGCTATTGTTATGCTAGGAAGGAGTACCCAGAAATACATAAAAAATAACAAAAACTGATTCTAAACACTGATAACTACAAGAAGTAGGAAAACCTAACCGGTACTTTACACTCAACATACAAAGAGACCTAGTAATGGAACCTGTTTCTCAGAGCTGACTCAATTATTCATTTGCTAGTTAGTGTACCACAATATATTCCAAGATAAAGAACAGAAAGAACTTGAAGGAAACACAAAAAATACCCAGTTTACATACACAGCACTGACAATGGTGAAATTCACACCAGAAAAGACTTGGATAATAAACAGAAGAAAACCAAGAAAAAAGAGTGAGCTCAAGTCATGATGATCAGTTATGCAGAATGAAGGCACTAAAAATTATTACAATACAACTGGTGACTGAAAACCTTCGAGACTGGCAAGCAAAGAGAGTTGAGATTCTGGTAGGAATTGTAGTCAGCACTACAGAAACACAAACACTCACAAGGACAGTTGCTTCCTACTGGTGGGTACAGACGGTGCATGCATGAACTCTTGCTCCTCTTCTGTCTAGAAGACAAAAGACTGTCTAGGAACATGTGAGACTTGACTGCAAACTGGACCTTACGACTGATACGGCCATAAATAAGCATGAAATTATTCCTTTTAATACAACTGCTTCATGCCTTTTCAAGGAGGGACTGAAAACTTTTTATTGGACAGTAGTCTTTTAGAGGAATAATCATTTTGTTCCCTAAATTTTAAATTTTATACTTCTTGAAAACATAACTGCAGTAACTAGGAGTTGTACTTACAAGCGCAGCTGAAGAAGCCATCATTCTAAGTGGTGCAATCAGATCTTCATTCTCTTGAGATTCTTGAACATCATCAAAACACAATGCAAGGCGACATTCCTATCAAGTAGAGTAAACTTGTAACTAAACTGCAGGGCATAATTATTTTTCTAATTTAATCAGCAATCTCATGTGCTTTCCATAAAAAGTTAGACAGCAATTACAAAATTTGCAACTTCATAAACTACACAGACTTCCAGCAGGTTACATCTACAGGAGGTGGTCTGAATCACTTATATGCAGGAATGCCCCTTTTCTGTCTCCATTACCAAAATATACTGAAAGATTATCAGAGGACTAAACTTGGCACTCAAATCTGCTTATTCTGATTTTGAGAAACAGATTAATATGTATGTATATCCTATGCATTTATGGTCTGCTAACCATATTCAGTTTTCTTTACATTTCTGGCCTATGAGCTCATGCCATCAAGATAGGACCAGGGGAAGAACATACTTAATCTACACCTAACCTAAGATATAATAATTTACTGTAACAGCAGAGACACAAGTCTAGCCACACCATCAAATCACAATTATAATCATAATCATATTTTTGAGTGTCAGCTCATCAACAGACAATCTTGTCAACTCAGACAACCTCCTTTATGAAGTCACAACTGCAGCAGTAAATATTAGGCAACTGGATAGCCAGGTGGAAAGACTGAAGGAAACAAGAAATAAGGGGTAAAAACATTACAGCTACAGCCGAGATTTTTTTTTTTTTTTAAATACCTACAGCTTATATCACTGTATATTACATTGGGTGCTGAATAGCAGCAGCAGCCAATCATGATTAGTTTCTATGACATCAACAGCAGATATTTACCAATAGCTCAAAAAAAAAAATAAGGAACTATGTACAAGGGCCAAGGGGATACTGCAAAGAACTAATAGTAATGTCTACTGAAGGGAGTAATAATAGATAATGAACAAATCATAACCACAGAGTAAACATAAAACCCATACACTACATGATGCACTTCAGCTCATGTACTACAGTACCTACTTGCAATGAACCTCGATTACAGTCTGAACCTGATGAATCTCCATCTGCATCATATTCCTTTGAAGTGCTTTTCGTAACCAAATTCTGTTTCTGAGGCTGTCTGGATAACCCTCTACCTGAAATATGAAAAGAAAAACTTAACTTTCATAATGCAAAAGTGTCTTTCCACATATTGCAATCTGCAATGTTCCCAAGACTCACAGCATTTTGCTCACAAAATAAAACATTTCAACTTTCTCCAATGACACTAGAGCCACCTTGACCCTCAGCCATCCATTCAAC
Organism: Macrobrachium rosenbergii; assembly: GCF_040412425.1. Taxonomy (NCBI): domain Eukaryota; kingdom Metazoa; phylum Arthropoda; class Malacostraca; order Decapoda; family Palaemonidae; genus Macrobrachium; species Macrobrachium rosenbergii. The sequence goes on from NC_089752.1 coordinate 10,141,495, forward strand.
AGCTACCTCATCTGTTGTGAAAACTGAGTGTGCAATCACAAGATTGACAAGGATGAGAAGCAAGCACTGTAAATAAAACTACTGGGTCTGTATGAGATAGCTGCTTTATGGTCTACAAAATCAATTTGTTCATCACATGCACACATTAAATACATTTACTCACGTTTCCCTCTGCACAATAAAAAAACTAATGACAAAATTCAGAATAAGTTAGATTTTTAAAATTCAGATTTTTTATTTATTAAATGCCCCATGGGGTTTTGTATTTTCATAAATTAATTTTTTACACTTTTTTAATTAATTTACAGCTCCTCATGAATATTAAAATTCGATTAAATGTTGTTTTTACAAGTTTAGTTGATTCTAGTATGATTAACACACACAACAATACACAAGAAAATAATTTATCACTGCTGATTGCATTAATAATTTTTTTTCAGTGCATATTTATATAATTAGGTACAGCACTTAACTCTACTTGTGAATTCCCAATGTTTCCCCTATCTACTGTAAAAAGAAAACAAGACAGCTTGAATATTGTATGAAAAAATGGCTGTGCCTGAATATAGGGGGAAACTTGAATAGTTTTCACACATAGCTGTAAGCCACATATTTTTAAGGGTAATGTTTTAAGATGACTTTGAAATGATGTTAGTGTTTTAGGATGATAGTTTAAGATATATTTGGTGTAGAATGATAGTTTAAGGTATATTTAGTATTTGAACTATTAAAATAGGCAGTTATAAGCATTTTACTTTAAGGTATATTTGGAATTTGAACTATTAAAATAGGCAGTTATTAGTGTTTTTAGAAGGGGGTAACAACTTATTGCTGGTTTTCTCATTTTCTTGGGTGGTTGTGGCCCCTAACGCCCACGAATACCGGAGGGTCTACTGTATTGTATTAAATGCAGATAAGTTCATAGAGTTTCATAACTTATGTTAAAAAAATACACAAAGATTATGGTTTTCTTTTCAATTGTATAAGTTTTGTGTGGTTACATATCTTGTAAGCATTAGTAAGTAGAACTACAGTATTGCACAATCAGCTATATTTATGCCAGGCTAAACTGTACAGAGCTGTACTGTGCATATGTCTAGAAACGATAATTTTGCAGATAGTCTCTGAAACTGTTGATACAGTAAATTAATATTTCAAATTGAATGAAAATTACAAAATACCAGTTAGGATAGGCTTTATGTGGAATATGCTCTATACAATAAGGGTAATGTACTGTGTGAGCTATGCTACTATTCGTTCCTAACAAGAGATTTTGCTACCCATTGGGAGGGGCAGACTCCCACCCACCATCTGTCTGTTTGAGGTACCACCGTATCCCCCTAAGAGGAAGATTAATAACTGAGAAATCAGTTTGCTGTGGATGATAAATAGAGTGTAAAATTGTCCATAAAAAAACATAAATGAGGAAAATAACTTGGCTTCATGCCAACACACTCTCCACAAAAGTCACTAAACATAAACAAGTATGGGTAGTAAATTCCAAGGTTTAAAACAGGTCTAAACAACACAAAATAGTCTACAATAATAACAAATCACTTACTTAACATTGGTGGCCTCCCTAATGTGAAACCAGGCTTTTTGGCAGAACCATTTCCAGTACTACATGAAGCTATTTGTTGTGCTGGTGGCTCCTGTTCATGTGAAACACATTTATAATGAAATTTTATTGTACTGTAGCTGTAGTCCATCAAACACCAACTATAATGCTCAACAGAAATTGTATTTTTTATACATACATGCATACATATATATATATCATATATAAAATATTAATGAATATATTCATAAATATGAAACAATGCATTTACAAAACCAATGTATAATTAACAATTTAAAACCAAATGACTGAATTACATTCAATAATGTCCATTTCAATGTTCAGTTGAAAGCATTAAGATTTTAGTTTATTTTTTTCAAAATTATATATTAAATAGAATACAAAGCACTACATTACAATATATAACAACAGTCATATATAAAATTTTCTTATGAAACTTCAAAAACATTTTCAAACAATGATACTCTACCACATCCATGTCCGCTACAGCCAGACATGTTTTATACATGCAAAATACAGTATTCTGATCGTATATTTTTTATAGTTTCTTTACATAAGGAATGTTGTGAAACAAAATATCTGTTACATTAGGAGTGGGTGGAATAAAAAATATGTATAGTAGTAGCTTTTGAAAGTTTCACTTGCTGGAAGAAGGTAAGACGAAATGTTCTGAGCTAGCAGATCTAACCTGTTTTTCTTTATATCATTAACTTTTATGTTAATGCCTGCTCTAATTAGGTACGTCTTGCAAGCTGTAACAATTTCAATGACAGATGCAAGAATAATAATTACAATAACAAAAACATATACACTACAGTGTGTGTTTGTGCATATGTCTCCTGATTCTACATACAGCAAGTAGATACTTCTGTACTCTTATTTTGTATCTCCAAATAGACACTAATGAAAAGAAAGAAAGAAAGAAAGAAGGTGTGTGTGTATATGCGTGAAGGTCTTATTAAAGGTTTGTTATTTATTTGGTAAGGCATACAAAAATTTCTGCAATCCTTACACCACCAGAAACCCACTGTAGGTTACTTGAGCACGAATTTTATGAGTTTCTAAGGCATCAGCAAAGTTCCTTGTTCCTCTTGAAGCCTTAAGCAGCATTTCACCCCCTGTTCCACATTAAGTCCATCTCAGCAGCTATGTTAGTTTGGCATGGATTCAGATCATGTTCAAGTGCATTTGTATCAACAGACTTACATCTACCATTAATTTCTAACTGTCAAATTCCATGAAGGGCCATAGTTTCTCAACCACCAATTCAATGAGGGATACAGTTCTCTGCTCTTTCTTTCTTGGTAAAACATCTTCTTTCTCAACAATAAGTGGGCCTGAGATGGGTTTCCCTCTGACATGTTGAACAGGAAACCACTAACACCACTTGAGCCTTCTTGCCTAGCTTGGCTTTTTTTATTAATTTCTACCAAATCATCAATTAAATTCTCTGAGTCATGAATGCAAACCAGTTGTTCTCTCTGACTCTTGGTATATCAAAAATGCCAAGACTCCACTAAAAAACAGAACTGTAACCAAGTTATAAAGAAATTCAGCTACAGGACATGTTAACTTAGAAAACTCTGTACACGTTACTACATGCAAGACAAATTCGAGCCACACCAAGGTCTACCATACCACACATTTGTTTCCAAGACTGGCATCACTGTATCTTCCAATCATAGATGACAAGGGCTACTACAGTATCTGTAGCTGAGTTTCATATCCCACAAAACTTTTTCAGTGCTGGAAACTAGCTGTAGAGCCTCCAGAGATGAGTAAAGTATCCATCTTGTGATCACTTATCCTAGATGACTAGCTGTTATCTGCTCACAAGTATAACAACACTTGAAAGAGGTGAGGTGGCTAGAATTTTTTTATTCCAAGCAATCTGGATTTTTTCCAAATAATCAGAGAATGGTGGCGCTGGGATTATTTATGAAATCTGTCAACAAAACAGGTTTCACAAAAATTCTGTAGTTAACTAATTAGCCTCTTACTCTATTTTTATTACACCACAGTACAGTACCTGCAGTATTACACTATTCTATATATTTACATACTTACAGAGAGAGAGAGAGAGAGAGAGAGAGAGAGAGAGAGAGAGAGAGAGAGAGAGAGAGAGAGAGAGAGAGAGAGAGAGAGAAGGGTCCCTTCACACCATGTTCAAGAGATGATTGTCAAAATTTTATGGGGATCTCTTGGCAACATTCCACGAAAATAAATCAGAATACTTAATCAAGTCATGACTGATTTCACAATGTGAAAAGCCTCATTACATTTCTATGTATAAAAGAAAGAATAATTAACAACACTGTACCTTCCATGTGTATTCTGACTGATAAGAATTATTTGAAGCCTTCTCTTTCCGAGATAATCTTTGGCCAGATGAATGGAAAGTCCCATGATGTCCCCTTTGGTCCCTTTCTGACAATACAGTGGGTGAGTAATATTCTGGAATAGAAAGTTTAAAAAACAAAATCAAAATTCATATGGAGTGGACTAACAATTATTAATAATGCAGCTGGTATAATTTCCCCAATACTTCTAACTCAATTCATTCACAGTTCCTGAGAAGAAACCATTTTTGCATCATTACACAACTCAAAGCATACCAAAATATGTGCTACCCTACAAAAAAGTAATAATTGCAAATGCATACAGTACCTTCTTGCCTAGAATCATTTCAAACTTCATTGCCTTTTAATTTATTCCTTACAATCCTATTGCATCTTTTTATGACTTTGATGATATTCCAACTCCAAATTAAAGATATGTGGAATATTGCTGAAAATTGTTATCAGTCTTGGAAGATGAAAGAAAGAATAAAAGGAAAAAACTCACATATAAATCTCCATTCACAAGGTCCACATTACTGTTAACAATCAGCAGAGTACCAATACCAAGCTGAGATACCAATTTGTCACTTCTTGAGTGTATTTCCCCTTTACATGATAACTACTATTGTTCTACACAGTAAGCAGCAGATACAATGCACAATGATGAAATACTGTACTATACTATTTTTTCAATAGATCTTACCTTCAACTTTTTTAGATGAAAATGAATTCTGGTTTTCCAACTCTTTCACTGAATACACACTGGATCTTAAGAAATATGTTACCTAAAATAAAAATACAATGCATAAATAATTTATACACTAACAGGAAAATATATAATTCTTACAAGCCTTTCCTTTCAAACATTACATATGGTAGTCAAATGTGATTATGTCTTTAATATCTACAAAAGCATTTTTTCTCAATTTTGCACCAGAAATTATCAGTGCGTGTACAAATACATGAATTACTCTACTCAAGAGGGAATTTAATAGATGATTTAGAATATCTTATAAAGCAATACAACACTATAGCCCTAGACTGACAATATTACTTTGTTTCATTTACTGCTACATGTCTACACAAAACCTAGTTGCTTCACTAATATAGTAGTCACATATACCTTGGTTGGCAATCCATTTAAAATTGCTCAACTATATTTCCATCATCTCAAGGTATTCGACCAGATGACACTAACTGCCTCTGCCAGCTGCTATTGCATTTTTGGCAATGCCTTTCATTTGCTACCATAAATACAGTATGTCTTTTTGTCTTTTGTTCCCATTTATATAAACTAAAATTTTATTAAATATTTAAAAACAACCCATACAAATTTGCTTTTTTCTAAGACTGTTCATTAGTACAACCAATAACAAGAAGGAAATATCCAAGAACGCAGTCTCATTCTGGTTATGTGAAGTCATCAAGTCGATCTACAAGCTGTCTTGTGAGGGAGCTGACTCTATACCCCAAACAAGGGCTCAAGAAGTCAGGGACATTGCTCTGTCTCTAACGTTCAAAAGGAATTTCTTAATACCAGGTATTACCAGCAGGTGGCTGGCATCACCAAACCCTTCTTTACCTTTTTATAACAGAAGGATTTCAGCCACAAGTCCTACAAGATATTCTCTTTTGAACCAGTCCTGGCTGCTCAACATACATGGCTGCCCAAGCTCCACAGAATGGCATCTCACCTACGGTTTACGGTAGTGAAAGGTTGAATGAAAGATAGACAACAACTTCTTTCCATCTTCTTATTTTCTTTCACAAAGCAGCCAAAGGCTGTAATCTTGCTGGTTGGGCTAGAAGCAGGTTAAACAGAGTTTGCAATCTCTGGCTTTTGTTGGTTGTTAGATGTGAACCCCTCCATCCCCCTTTTAACAAAGGGGGGTTCACAGCATATTTACCTGAGATTTCATGATATTCTACCTTCCACGCTGATCTTCCCTTGTTACACAAAACACCTAAGTTCTCCTTTTTCCTAGTTTAAATTTACAAACAAGCCATACTCTGGCACAGGGCCCTGTCAACACCTTGACATCACATATGCCACATTATACAAGTGGTTACAGGAGCCATCCTTCCCTGCTTACATATGTGACCAGGAAGATGACATTCAAGGTGGGAGATCAACACTAGTCAAGATTGCTGGACAATACCTCCCGCCTAAGGAGTCTCCAAATAAAACATAAAAGTTTATATTCTCATAGGAACAAATTCCACGTTTCCGAGACAATTTGCATTTTCCCTAAAAATACAAACTTTGTGTTTATTCATAATCTCCCCTCTAACTAAACCCCACCTCTACTCACCTACTGCTAGTTAACTAACCAGTAGCAAAGCTTCAATGACTGGACCAGCTATCGCTGAAGGTACTCCCATAAAACAAGAGACTTCAGACCTATTTATACTGAAAAAATGCACACTATCACTATTTGCATCAACTTTTTCCTTCATAGGGTTAGAAGTAAAATGAGTTCTTTCCACTCTCTTCTGCACTTTGCTCTTTCTAATGAATTCCTTTTTCCAGAATCTCATGGGTCTTCCTATATAGGTCTTCATCCTGCTACTTCTATATCTCCTACTTTCCTGACCAACTGTTTCTCATCCCTCCTCATCACATGTTCAAATCCTCTTAAATCTTACAGCTCAGTTTTTCCAGTCTCTTTGATACAATCTCTCTCTTATGCCAATTCCTCATTCAAACACACTCTTCCCTCTGTACTCAGGCCATGAATCTTAAAATTAACTGGTCACTCTATCAAAACCTCTTTTCCATATTGGTGCCTATGTTTCTGCTCTATATAGAGTAGTACAGGCCTTATGTACTCATCTTGACGTCTTTGCTCTCTCAAATTTCACTTAAAAAACCAGTAGTCTGTGCATCTCTCTCCATATCATCCATGCTACAGCTACTACTTTAGCTCTTCTAAGGACTACCCTTCTATCAAAACAGGTTAACTTTTCTCTCTTCCCCAACTGCTTTTGTATGCATTTTTGCCATCAAAAATTAGTCCATGTACATTTTGTAATCCTAAGCACCTCTTGTGACACCATTTGTTGCTCTTAGTGCATGAGACAGAGTTTCTCCAAACATCTTTTCAACAACTTCAAGGCAACTTTTCTGACTGTTCTTTTCCCTTTACTTCCTTAACAGTTGCCATAAGCTCTACACCATAAACTCTAGACTTTCATCATTATTTTGTCTTCAATCTAATATCCTATGAAACATTCATAGCCAATCATTATTATTCCCTTATTAACCTTATTTCTCAGGTGACTATGATTTATTAACCCTTAATGAATACTACTATGAATTTTTTAATTCTTTAATATTACATTTATTTCTGATCATCATTATAATGTGTGTAATTTTCGATAAATCAATCAACCGAGCAAGAGACAGAACATCTATGGTGTACAAAGAACACAGCAAGGCTCAGTTACATGACCTTCAATAAATTAAAATACCTTGACATCACAACCATTACAGTCAACTTATTGGAGGGGCTGGCAACCTAGGATGCCAAGTACTCATCAAAGATGCTCCTATCCTACTACTTCTACTCTGGTGAGGAGATAGCACCTACAGAACACTCCCATGCTAGGAAAGGAAAAAAAGAAGTTAGGACTGTACTACCCACAGAACTAATTCTTTCTCCACTAGGGGCTCGTCTCTATAAGTTCTGGAGACTGTGAAAGGAGTTAGGAGAGGGGCAGTGGGTACCAGAAGTCATCAGAATTGGCTGTTGGCTTCTTGTCTGATGAAATGTCACATCCCTCCTCAAATCACAGCCTACATACTTCAACAGGCTTAGCTGAGAATCTTAGTGGCTGCAGCCTTGTGCAGCAAAACAAGGTAAATGTTGTAGAAGCAGGTGATAAAGGAGGGGCAGAACAGGTTGCTGGTCTACTAATGTCATTCATTTTATTTCCATACTCAAAATGGAGACAGCATGCGGCAGAATCCTTTTCAAGTAAAGTTCCATTATGAAAGGGGGCTTTCTAGCATCCTTGAACACAGATGCATTGGGTTTGAGTGGTCAGGGAAGGTATTGTATACCAATTCAAACCTCTGCATTTTGGACTAGAGACTGCACCCTAATTTTCCACCTTAACCTCAGTACAGGTGGCTGCATGGGGCCACAGAAATGAGATAAGGCTCAAATATTATCTCAAAGATTGATTAGATTGTGGCAGTACTGGCAATTAGAGAAGTTGTACTTAGTACCATCAAGGAAGGGCACTTATTTTGGATGGACAATAAACACCAAAACTGCTTTATTTCAATGGATGGAGGACAGGATCATGAGATTTTTGTCTTGAGTCTGGAATTCCAACATTGCCGATGTTCCCCCACAAAGGTCAGGCAATCACTGATTGGTCATCTGGTCTCCTTGGAAAAGTTGATTCCTCTCAGCTGTTTGAGGATAAGGTCACTTCAACTGCACTTGTCAAGACATCATACTTACGGATCTCAGGCAATGGCAAGATACCAGCTACCAGAGATTAGGGGTCCCACTTGTTCCTCCTTCACCATGAGTGCTGTTATTCAAACATACATCAAACTTCTGCTGGGAGTTCACTACCTAGACTTTAAAGCTACGGGAACCCAGACATTGCAGGACAGGGATCAACACATCATCTTTCTTGAGTTTAAAGGCAGGGCTGTCAGTGGCTGTCATTAGTCTTGTTCAGTGAATGAAACCAGCAAATCTCTTCTGATATAGCTGTCTATATAGGGCTACATCAGCAGTTGTTCAACTCTGTTCACTGAATGGAATATGTCAAGTTGCAAAAGGCCAGAGTTACTTTACATTCTAGCAACAGACATCATCATTGAGGCTTATGTAAATGTGTGAATCAAAGCCAAATTTGTCTTAGTAAAGTTCACTGTCAAAGTAAACAGCCTTAATCAAGCAAAACAAGTTCTACCTTCACAGTGGTCCTGGCATCTAGGGATTAAGAAGACTTTGGTGCCCCTGGCCAAAGCCTTTTGTAGACCTGTTTAAAATGAGCCTCAGCCATGAATTCTTCTTTTACTGCTCAGTCAAGCCCAACCAAGCAGCCTGGAGAATTCACATTCTGGTGCATTCTTGGAATGTTCTGGAGGCGTGAGGCTTTCCAACTTTAGGTCACGTCAGGTAGGCACTGAACAAACTGAAAACCTCCAAGAATCTCCAAGGTACAGGTTTTTATAAAGAAGATGCCACAGCAATCTCCAGGTCTTGCCAACCTTAATGTCCTATCTTTACCAAGCAAAGTAAGGACAATTCTGTGAATGTAGTTAACAGGACATTGATACACAATCCCCCAGTCATTATGTCTTTAATTTCCAACTTTCTTCTGTTCCTCAGAAGGGGCAAGAAATTACTAATTTCTGTCACCTCAGGCAATACACCAGCCTTAACTAAGTCTTTAAATTTCATGAATTAGATGTGGGCTCTCCAGAGGCAACAAGGCTTATACAGCCTTGACAATGAGTCCCACAACCTCCATGCAAGCCCTTGAAGGTACTGTTGTTGGATCTCCCACTAAAGACAGTCTTCTTGCTAGCATTTCATTTTTGAAAATGGGTCAACAAGCTGCAAAATTTGTCTGATGGTCAGTCACTCATTCCATAAGTTGGACTTCAATGGGTATGTCTTTTGCAGCCAAATGCCAAGTGGTCAAAATTGCTCCTCTATGCCCTTCATCATTCCTTCCTTATCTTCTAGAAGAGAGCGATTCAATACTTTCTCAGGAGGACAAGAGATTTTAGAAGCAATTCACCCATATTGCTCTATCAACAAGAAATTTTATGAAGCATATCTCTAATAATGCTTGTCTCACTGTTTCAGGCATGTCATCCTCAGGGACTAAGAGTACTCTATGGTAAGGCAGCACAGGTTACGGTTCTAGTTAATAAAATCCACTTTCCTTGATTTTGGAAATTTTTTGGATATTTCAGTAGCCCATCATTTAACCATAGTAACAGGTCCAGCACGGTTGCATTTACGTCCAAAGTGCGGTCATGGGCACAGTGAATAAAATCCCAGCCTAACCCTGGCTAGCCTATACAACTAGACACTAATTTGAAAAGAAGTCCAAAAATACTCATAAATGAGACACTTCAGCAAAAGCAATATTTTACTTAAGTATTTAATCAAAATAGCTTAGCCTTCCCTACCCAAATCATGGACTCACAATCACATAAGAGTATAATCACAAATAATCCATAGGTAGTATTACAACATATATACTGTATAGGGAAAGCTGTGTATAAGTAAAAATGGAAATGAAAAGACATGCTAACTGCTGAAGATTAACAGCAGCGCATATTTAAGCGCATGTACATGTGATGATACTGCATTTAACTTATGCTAGATTGCCCTGTTATTTTCATTTTCTGATTCATGTTTTCTATGTACATATATTTATGTATTGTAAGTCAACCATATGATTAACTGGCTAGTGAGTGAATGCTTATACTGTATATATTGCATACAAGGTGGGGGGTGAGGCACAACAATCACCATGGCACATGTACTTGGCTTTGGTTCCAACACAAAAGACAGGGTTAGTAGATGACCAGATGGTAACAGACTTGGATGCCAAGGGGGAGCCAGTCCTGAAGAAATCCTCAATCATCTTCTGACAGTAGGATCATCACTAATGAATCCTTATAATAAGGGTCCTTGTAGTACAAAGGTAGACAACATAGGCATCACCTAACCATTTCCTGTCATAGTTGGGATAGTCGGAAAACTCAAGACAGCAAATACTTCCCAGACCTTATTGAACTTGGGCATGACAGGATTGGCAGAGTCCCTGTCTTCATTGCTGCCATCAACATAAGCATCTTGGGTAGCAGTGGTAGTAGCATTGACCTCCTTGCTGGACATGGTCAAATACCAAAAATCACCAGTCATTATCAACAACTCACTAATGTTACATTCCCGAGTATCCTCTCTGAACTTTCTCAAGCATTGTTGTAAGTTAAAATCTTGACCCCTGTAAAGTTAACCACAGCCTCCTTTTCCATGTGCAGCCTATGCAAACCATGCTCCAGTGTAAGACAGATGACCCTGCAATTAAGAGCCCAGATGAGGACTGCAGACTTGAGAGAGTAGTTATGAAGATTCATGAGTCCATTCTCCACAAATAATCAAGGCGGGCTCCTTCTCTTCATCATCGACAAAGGATAAACACTGTATTAAGCTGGCCAGAGAATGTCTGTACCTGTATTACATGTTTCTGAAAGAACAAGATGCTATAAAGTCAGAAGGTGAGGGAAACTTCCAAATTAACATTACCATATCATCAAAGGTACTTATTTCAGTGCTGAATAAAATTTGGTTGATATACCTTTTTGCCTTTCAGGTGAAATAATCCTAAGTAAAATAAGGGTTAAATTTGTGTAGAAAAGTAGTTTTATGGAACCAAAACCCCAAAACATTAAAACACAGGTCTTTACAACAAATTTCTCTAAATTATACAACAAAAAGTTTTCTAAATTTAAAAATAAAAGCTAGTCTACTTACTTTATCACGCTGAGATTCTAGACCCAATGCATTATTTGGCTGAAGAGGAAGAGTATCAGATTTGAAACTGCAACAGAAATTACAAATTCAGTCTTAAAGAAAATAGCAAATGATACTTCTGCAAATCCACTCTTACATAGAATAGCAAATGATATAATTTAAAAGATAATTTCAGAAGTACATACTGATCTAAATTAAATATTAGCACAAAAATATATAATTTTTTCACAGATATAAACAATTATTTCTGGATCGGGGTCCCGTGTCACCCGGTGAAATAGTCCATTCAGCACTTATTTCTAGGTAATTCCGTTGCTAGATACCAGAGAAAAGCTAAATGAAATGCTGGAGTTACTACCCAGAGCGAGCTCCACTAGATGGAGTCGTGTATGGAAAAAGGTGAACTACAAAAACACGGAACCTTATCCTATAGAGATTCCCAATGTCAAAGTCCCAACGAGAGAGATGCCGATACAAGCCCATGCACTACACGCGGACTGTATACAAGGCAACACTAGCCAGCATTCCATTTTAGCATCGTTTTTGCTCACACGTAATTTCGTTGTGATCCTTATTTGTGATCCTTATTTTGTGCTCTATTTTGATTTTTATGGCATCCTCAAGATTCTTCTTCAATTACTTGAGTACCAGTGTTTTGTTGTTTTTAGGCGATTGAGGCTTCTTATTTTCCTTTAGTTTAATAATTAAAGGAATTTATAACGCCTCCGTCTCGATCTCCCTCTCACGTCGTCTCTGACCTCTCTTGGTCTTGGGTGTATATTTGTTTTGTGTTTTTATTTGTATCCCTTTTTATTTGGGATGTTTTACCATTAATGATCCTAACTTTAGTGGGTTTGATTAATTTTGTTCTGTACCCATTTACTAAGAAGTGCTGTTTACGTTTAGGTTCGAGCTACCCCACCGGCTCATTCGGCTTTATCATGACTTCATTGCAGAGTGATTTTTATTTCGGTGATGTTTAGCGTTTAGGCTACGAGCTACCCACTCGGGCCCATTCGCTTTATCATGGCTTCATTACGGGAGTGATGTTTAGTGTTTAGGTTACGAGCTACCCCCGGCCCATTCGCTTTTTGTCGTGGCTTCATTCGAAATGTTGTTGAGCGTTTGAGGTTACTTAGCTTCCCTCAGCCCATTCGCTATTATCATGGCCTCATTGTTTTATTTTTGTCATCACTTCTCTTAGCCTCAGGGGATCTTATTTTTCATTGGTACTGTTACGGTTTACTTTGTTTTTATAATTTTGTTTATTTTGTGAATTTTGTGTTCCTTCCTGGTCAAGTGCTGTCTTGCTGTTTAGGCTACGTGGTTCCCCTCAGGCCTATTCGCCTTATTTTGGCTTTATTTGCCTTGTTTTAGACTCACTTCTAAGTGTATGGGAACATGATTTTCATTGTTACATTTAATTTTTTTGACCTTGTGCTTGGATGCTTTTGAATTTGTTAATTTTGGGATACTTTTAACTGGGAGGTCGGTCATGTCCTTCACGTCCATGTTGTGTTGGGCCTGCCTATCCTCCTACATGTACCTTATAGACAATTTTGTTTTATTATAATTTTTTTTTTTTTGTTATTGTTAGCCTTTTACCCTCTCCTAGGCTTCCTTCCTTTACATCACCTCAGTTAGGTTAGCCTAGGGTTGGCTGTAACACTTTTTCCCTTGGAAAATTAGATTAAGGACGATCTCGATCTCATGCGTATGAGTTTCATGTCGTGATCTCGTTCTGTACATGTGTGTTTTATGTCTGAGTGCTTCCCTTTGTTTGGTTTTGACTTGGATATATTGCCTTACGCCCACCCTCTCCCTGTTTCGACTTTTCACTTAGGCTAATGTTCCTACAAGTTAAGCTGAATAGCGAGGTTTTACCTCGTAGCCTATCCTAGTTCAATCCCTTCTTTGGGTTGCCACTAATGGTGACCCGGGAGTGCTCTCCCACTCCTGTTCACACTTCTTTACCGACTATATATATGTTATTTTTGTGGTTTCGAGAGTCCCTTCTCTCCCTTTTATCCTTTGCCTCTCTCTCCCTGGTTTGTTTTCAAAGTTTGTTAACTTTCCAAGGCTTGAGAGCACTATCCTTATTTTATGTTAGCCTAAATCCTCCCCTCTGCATTGATTGATTGTCCTTCGGTGTGTCTGAGTTGGCACTCCACCTGGACCTGAGGTGACCAGAGTGCTCTCCCCACCCTGTTCACACTCCTTTATCTTTCATTGCTCTCCTGGTCGTAGAGGTTTTGCCCTTCCTCTCTTTTTCTCTCGCTCTTGTCGTGCACAGCTACATAGTGAGGGGATCTATGAGAATCTCCAGCTCGGGAGTGCTGTCCCACCCCTGGCGCTGCTTTTGGTTACCAACCTCCTGGCCTATCCTTCCCCCTTCCTTTTACTGCCGACTATCTCCCTCGTGGTGAATTCTACATGTTCACCCTACTGTTTGATCTCACATGAGGCCCAGTTAGCGTTCTCCATCTAACTGTCTTCTGCTTTATTTACTTTCAGCATTCCTCCTTTTTGCTACTACCTGTTAGGTGTTTCGTTATCTTGTTGGGCGGCTCCTTGCTTACTGCTGGGCGGTTTTAGTGTTTAAGCGGTGTTTCTTCCCCACCGCTTATCACTTCGTTCAGGATATCCTCCGGTTTTTCCTCTTGGCTCGAGGCCCACTCGCAACAGTTCATAACCTCCCACATTTTGTTCAAAACATGATCGCCCGGAATGTTCCGTTGACTCTGTTTTTGTCACATGAGTTTTGTCCTGTTACCCGGTTTCTCTCGGTTTCTCCGGGGTTTTCTGGTCTGACTAGGCTATGGCTGCTACGGTTTTCTGCTCCGGCATCCGTTCCAGCATGCCCTTTTTCTCATACGCCGTTTGGCTGGTTTTGTCAAGTGCAGAATGCTCCGCTATCCTGCAACAAACCAGCGATCACGAGCTCATAGCTCCCATTCGGTCGCAGTCTGTTTGGATTATAGTTTAGCACGGAAGGTTGGCAACGCGCTGCTTCTCTCGAGCAGGCTTCTTGATGAACCACGTAGGTTTTATATACCTGGTTTCGCTCTCAAACTCCGCCCATGTGACATTGGACTCGGAAGGTTGTAGCACGCTATGCTCTCGAGCAGCTGCTGATGAATCCGTGGGTTTATTTACCAGTCGGTTTATCCCGCCAAACGCCGCCTTTGGCTTATTATTAGTCGTTTGGCACCCGACAGATTAGTTATATCGCTATGCTCTCGAGCAGGCTACCTGATGAATCCGTGAGTTTTCATATATACCTGTCGGTTTTACCTCAAGCCAAGCTCCGCCTCATGTGGCTGGCGAATAGTCGCTCTTTGAACCTCCGTCTCCAGCGGGATTTCGCACTGCAGGGTTTCATCGAAATCCTATCGGTTCTCCGCCTCTTGTGGCTTATTAATAGTTAATCTTTAGGTGTTTGGGCTCTCTCCGAGATTCTCGGTGGATCATGCCATATACGCCTATCCCTCCGATTCATTTTCGAGGCGAATTCTCGGTAAGTGGTCAGTTCATATACACCTGCTCGGTTTTTCCTTCGCCAAACTCGTCTTATAAACTTATTGATAGTTGTTCCTCCGGTGTCTGGGGTCCATTTTCCCCTCTCTGAGGCGGCCCGTCTCGTAACTCTTCGCCTCAAGTTAATTGTTTACGGAGAGTTTTTTCAAAACGTTGCGGCCTTCTGTCTCGTTCTCGGACCTGCAGAACATCGTCGGAGCGATAAGTAGGTGCGAATAATTGAGACAAACCTTTTCCGCTGCTTCGGAATTAGGTGGAGCAAACTTTTCCTTTAGGGGATTCGTTGCCTTCTCATCCCTTTTCGACGGTTCCTGGTCTACGTCCTAAGGGAAAAAAAAAAAAAAAAAAAAAACACCCCCCCACCACCCCCCTTTTTAAACCAAGAAGACCGCTCGGGGCACCCTCAAGGAGCGATCTCGGATCTCTAATCCGGTGCCATCTACGCAGTTTGGCCTGTCTTCTGAAAGGACACGCCCAAGCAAAGCAAGGCGGTTACCCCCTCCTTCCTTTGTTGAAAACTCTTTTACGGGTCTCCTGCAAGGAGCTCGTTATGAGGTCATTGTCAACCTATTAAACTAACTATCTACATCATGGTCCATGCCTTCCCTTTCCCAGGAGCTTAAATCCCAAGAGATTAATCTCAGACTCATTGTCAATGGATCACCTGTTAAGTCCTGCTCCGTTCCGAATTCTATAAGTTCGGACATCTCCACCTCTTTCCCCTCCAGTCTGGGAATCTTGGTACCTTCCTTTATGCTTCCCAGCATGAAGGCACCCTCCTGTAATAGTGTGGGCACCACGGAGGTTGGTGGAAGGGCATTTCTTCCCTCCCGGTCTGGTATCCTCTTATCCGGGTTTTACCAGACTGTCCAGAACGAAGCATGGCATCTGTCTGGCAGGATCCATAAGTGAGCCTCAGCTAGGGGCTGGACATGCTCGTCTCCCTGAGGACTCTAACGGAGTGGCAGGCGGAGAATTCAGTTCACGCCAGCTGGCCTTACTGCTCTCTTTGAGAGCCCTGTTTCTTACCTTGTGCTCGAATGTAGCCCACTCTTATCAACAGGCTTGTTTTGAAAATGTATCGCTGAGGCATTTCCGGGAAGACAGATATCACAGATACATTCACAGTGAATCTTCTAACCTGGACTACGCAGCTAATTTATTCAGCGTACAGCTCCTAAGCTTCCGAGGTCAATTTTTGGAAGCTGAAACAGGTGTAAGTCAGGCTTCCCGTTCCATTGAGCTGAAAAATCTTATGAACAGTTTCACCTGGAGAATTAATCTTTTCCCAGGTGGGGTTGTTACCAAACCCGTCTGGGGCTACTATTGTTACCCAGAGCCTCTGTTCTCATGGGTGTCTACCTCACCAGAAACAGTCTGATCTTGCCGGGACCTGTCCCAAGTCCGGCAGAAGTTCATGTAGTTCAAGAGCCCCCTGCTCAGGCGGTGGTGCAGGCTCTTCAGGTCTCTGCCCTAGACAGCAGGTCAGCTCTCACTCCCAGCCTCCACCTCTCGATGTGTGCGGGTTCAGCCAACACATCAGCCCCTTGTAACGCCCCGTGTGTCTCTGCCTCCCACGTGCCGCCGGGAGTTTTTCTTTGCTTCACGAAAACCTAAGGAAAGAATTTTCACTAGACATTTGGCCCAGAGAGGCTCTGACCCTCGGGGTTATCATAGGAGCAGGGATGCATCCTACTCCTCTCTCCGAGAAATTGGGAAGGCATTAGCTTCACGGAGGCAATCAAGCCCCTCCCTGTAGTATTTCTCATATGGGTGGGAGGCTGTACCATTTCGGGGCCACTGGAACTTCAGTTCCTGAGCCCAGAGTATGGTTATCAGGGCCCGGTGGAGCTGGACTATTGTTCCCCAATCAGGTTCAATCAGCCTCCGGCCAGAGTTCTGGGAGTCTTTGCGAATGGCCTGTCAGGCTTTTCAGTCTGCCAGGAAGTTCCTTCCACTGGAAAATTTTTCGGGCGTGTCCCGTTTGTTTCCTTATTCATGCGGCAAGTCTCTTTGCCCAGTCTTGTGGTTGTTGGATCCTACTCGCCGTGGGCCGTAACCACCTCTATAGACCTTTCCACGCTTCCTTTCACATCTTGGTTGCAGAAGGTCCTATCCCTTCTGGGATTCAGACTCGGGAGCAGGCGTACCCCTTCAGGTTCATGCCCTCCTCAATGCGGCTCCAGAGTCTTTTGCCAGTTTGAACAATACCGTAGTTCAACAGCTCCGGTAGGAGGCTATGCTAGCTGCATATCTAGTTGCCTGGTTCATTTGGGCACAGCGTGGGGAATTGCCTGAGGGCGCCGGTCATTATAATCGGTTTCTAGAGTCTTTTGGCTTCTAAGTAACCAGGAAGGAATCCCTGATTCAGGAGGGTAGCCTTCCCGTAGTTATGAATCCAGTGGAAGTGGAAACAGATAGCAAGGGCATCTTATCATTTCATCATCTCAAGCATACCTCCCCGTGCCCAAGAAAAAGGTCCTGGGTTTTCTCAGTTTGCTTCAGTGACGGTTCTCCTTCTGAAGTCAAAGCTGGAGTTTATGACCGGGTATGGTGGAGTCAGGGACGGTGTCTCCTTGATTCCTCCTGCCCGAATAGGGCCCGCCTTGCACAACTGTCAAGTGCTTACGAAGTCAGTTCCTCTCAGCTTTCCCCTCCGCCTCAGTATTCCACACGCCACCTCTGGGAGGTGAGGTGGATATTTTGGCCCAATGAAGTACATGGTACTTAGTCGGTCACGTTCGGCAGTTCCATATCAACGCTTTTGGAGAGCGGTGACAGTCTTCCTGTCCTTGGAAACTTCTTTCCCAAGAGGTTTCCTTTTAGGCTGGTTCTGAACAAAACAGCAATAGTGCGCTCTGTAAACAAGTGGTTTTGGACTCGGTGCTTCGTTCAGGTTATGGTTCATTCTTCTCCATAACCAACAGTCGCAGGTGCCTCTGTCACACCCTTCGTAGGGGTCCAAAAGGTCACTGCTTTTTCCCTATCCCAGGGCCTCCCCTGGTGTCGAATAGTCCTTAGGCGGAGCGTCATTCAGGTAGTCTTGTGACCTTTTCCTGGGCCTGGAAGTAGGTCTGTTTGCAACCCAATTCAGCCACAAACTATCAAGCTGTCCCGTCTGGTATAAACTCAGCCTGTGTCAGCCCCCTCAAACTTCTGATGTCCTGGCTTTGTGGTCTTTGTAAATCTTACAGTTTGGGAGGAAACTGATATTGGTCCTGTTATTACTGTTTTCCTGAAATCAGTTAAGGGATCCTACTCTACTGCAGTATGGTTCTGCAGTTAAGTAACTAGCACTCTTCACATAGTTTTGAAGCTACAGTACTGATGTCGACCGCATTGGCCTCGAGGAAAGTGTTTTGTTGGAACCAGACTCACAGGCCCTAAACTTTCATCCCTAAGGTCTGTGTTAGGTAAAGAACAGTACTCATTCCACATTAGGTTTCCTGGTCTTTGAGCAATGTATCGGAGTTAGCTTGGTAACCAACAATCATCTTGTTCTTATCTTTTCTTGTTAAGGAAGTCCCAAAATTTTAATCAGCTTAGCTTCTAGTGTTAGTTTTCCTGTACTGTCTGCCTGTCTGTCTGCGGAACCAATCAGTTTGGTTTGTCTGGTGGAACCAATCAGTTTGGTTTCCCCTCATCAGGGGTAGTGTTGTGAATTCTCACCCTAACTTTCTATCTACAATTGAAGGTCCTCATTTTCGGTGGTCACCTTGGAAAGTACTCCCCTTTTACAAGGTCTGTTTCTGTGTCAGTTTTTCTCCTTGCAGGCTTTTTTAGACAGGACCTCATAATTTGTCAGGGTCCTCTCCTTTAAAAAAAGGGGGCACTGTCATTGGGTCTGCTATTAGGCAGGAAGTATTTTCTTAATACAAGCCTATTCAGGTGCTATTCTAAGCTCATGATCTTGAATGGTGACCACTTACATTATTTTCATTACATGAACTTAGAGGACCTTACTTATGTTCAGGGTAGAATTCTCCTAGTTTTCAACGTTTCTATTTAAGTCTTTAATAGCATAAGAATGATGTTTATTTCTCTGTTACTATTTCACTGGGTGACACGGGACCCCGATCCAGAAAAAGGATTTGACAAAGGAAAAATCTGTTTCTGGAGAGGGGCCATGTCACCCGTGACCCACCCCTGTTTTTCATTCTCTCCTCCCTTGATAAACTTCATTCTAGTGAGTGGGTGCTAACATGGAATGCGGCTAGTGTTGCCTTGTATACAGTCCGATGAGTAGTGCATGGGCTTGTATCGCACCTCTCGTTGGGACTTTTGACATTGGGAATCTCTATAGGATAAGGTTCTGTTTTTGTAGTTCACCCTTTTCCATACGACTCCATCTAGTGGAGCTCGCTCTGGGGTAGTAACTCCAGCATTTCATTTAGCTTTCTCTGGTATCTAGCAACGGAATTACCTAGAAATAAGTGCTGAATGGACTATTTCACCGGGTGACACGGGCCCCTCTCCAGAAATAGATTTTTCTTTTGTCAAAATCCTTTTTTTAAATGCTGTTCTTCACTGATTTTGGAGGGTAGACTAAATCCACAATTCGAAACTACTTCTTTACTGTTGGTTAACTAGCATATGAAGTAGCCCTCTTTCACCTGGTCCCTTTACCTATTACTTAACAATGTACACCAAGAAGTGTTGCATTATACTGTGAAAAGGGAGGAACAGAAGTACTTGTACACAGAAAAAATAGAAAAATGCTTTTGAAAACTTTTGCTCTTTACAATCCAAATGGAGGGCAACTGTAGACTATTATACTTCAGCTAATTCAAATGCAAAGAACAATGGGACACACCCCATTGCCTTAAGCTAGAAAAAGCTCTACAGAAATAAGAAAAAGTTAAGTTTCATCCCAAAATAAAATAATAATTACCTCTTGAAAGATTAGATAAACAGGAAAACCTGAAGCAGCAACAGAATACAGTACTAAGGTTGGTAAAAGATAGAAAAAAAACTAACTGATCTGAGAAACAATTAGGACTGTTAAATTCAACACAATAAACATTAGTTAAAACTGTCATTCCCAGAAATATTACTTTAGTTGCTTAAATCTAATAGTAGCAGGTTAGCAAGGCACCAGCTGCCTGTTAAAATACTACCACTAGAGAGATTATGGTCTCTTCTAAGGTTGGCCAGTACAGTATGTTGTTGGGTCTCTATCTGGGCACTGACTTCTATGCCAGACTTGTACCTTACAAGTCTGGCATAATCATTATGAATCTTTTACTGTTGGTACCCAGTTTGCAACACTGAACACCCTACACTTCTTACCCTTTTTTATCTGTCCTGTTTTTAGTATAGTAGAGATTCACTAGCCTGGCAGGCATCTCTTCTAAGAGAAAGCCACACTGAAATAAACCCATGCTGTTCAATCTTGGACAGTGCCATAGTCTTTGTACTGAGGTCTTCCACTGTCTTGGATTGGAGTTCCCTTGCTTGGAGGTACACTCAAGCACACTTCTCTGTCAGTTCCCTCTTCCTCTTGTTTTTCATAGATTGTGCACAGCAGGCTTAGTAGAAGGGCCCAGGATGCCTGGTGGTTAAGCACAAGGATGCCTGACCCTCATTATTTTCTTTATCTTTACCCATGAATTTCTTTTCAGAACCACTACTGCTGCCCTTCCTTCAATGTCTGGCAAATCTGGAGATGTACCTGTCCTTACTGGGTGCGCCAGCTACTCCCAGTATCATTCCAGCAATAATTTTGTCTTTTCATGCGCATATACTTTTCAATATTGATTTTATATGCATATATTGTTCCTGTTATTGTTTTTAAATTTTTAATATTCCTTTATGCTCCTTTTACATGCTGCTTCTTTCTGATAATACTGAACTTAATCATGGTCCACAGAATCAGTAATGGTAATGTATTTTATATAGCAATGTCAGTAGATTGCATAAGAATAAAAAGGACTCAGATGTAGCTGCTGTAACTTCTGATGTCCTCTCTTGTTATGACACTCTTGTGAATGATTAGTAACATATTTCAGAACTGCTGATTCCAAGGTTTAAGAACCCCATTTTACTCAAGTGTATTGCCATTCCAAGGGCCCATGGAATGGCTCTGTATTATAAAGATGGTTTCTCCGCATGGCACAGGCCACTGAGTGAGTGTAGATGTCATGAAACACAAGTGGTTAAAGTTTGTGGAAGACTAATAAATCCATATTTTTTTTACTAGCTATAAGCACCCAGATTTGCATGACTATTTATGGCTACTTGCTTATAAAAATGGCAGCAGTTCAAGAAGCTGACTCCAAGACTTGTTTCATTTTCACTGGTGATTACAATGCTCATCACACTAATTGGTTGTGCTCAGTTACTGCCACAGATAATCGATGTGTTGCTGCTTTAAGTTTCTCCACTATTTCTGGTTGTAAGCAGTTAATAAACAAACCCCACACATCAATCTGGCAACCATCTTGAGCTTGTATCTTGTGGAGTAGGTTTGCCAATGGGTTCATCTGATCACTGTTTGATTAAGATTATTTTAGATCACCATCAGGTTTTTCCTGATTTTAGTTTTTCAAGAAAGGTATACTTGAAATCTCAGGCAAGTTGGGATGGTATTCACCATACTCTTATTGAGCTCAGGTGGAGCAATATTTATGGAAGTCTGAATATTACAAAGTGTTTAAATGATCACCTTGAGACTACTTATTATCAAGGGAAGAATTCCTCCTAAAATCCTCAAGTTTCATCTTAAAGATAAACCAAGGTTTAATGCTGCATGTATGCTTGACTACAATGAAAAAAAAAGCAGCTTATCATTCATGGGGGACCTAAACTGAAGGCTGAACGTTCAGCTGAAGTCTTTGTGAGCAGTGTAGTGAGTCTGTGGTGTTGCTGCAGTCATGATTTCCAGCATTGTGTTCAATGGCCTCAAGGTCTGGAGAGGCCAAAACTTTGCTTCTGGACCCTGACAGTTATGGAGGCATAGAACCTAACAGAATCTTTCCAATCTTTTTTATAAAGACTGCTGATTTTCATTGCTCCTAAGATTACACCCATTTTCGGTTAGTTAAGAGTTGCAAGTTTTCCTTCTGTTTGGAGGACCGAAAACACTGCTGAATTACCTTATGGACTTATCCATCCTTATGTCCCTCTGAAAATTGGTCAATTTCAGTTTCAGTTACCACTGTTTTATCTAAGGTTCTTGAGAAATTGCTCTCTAACCCCTTTGTAAGTTTGTTGAAGAAGTATAGTAACGTCAAATTTAAGGGCTATGTCCAAATTTCATTCTAAAGAATGATAGAAAGATTTTGGGGCTTCTAGTTCAAATGATCAGAAGACCTCATCACAAGTCACAAGCAATAATCAAGTCAGCATGTCCCAGAACTGAAAACAACATAAAGCAATAAACTTTAAGCCTGGAACAAAGTTGCTTCACATACCTGACATACCAGAACTTGATCAAGTTATCTATAGAGGTATGGGTCCTGGATATCCCTCAGGACAAGCACCAAGATCAATAAATTGACCACTGTTGTAGATTAGGAGTAACAGTGGAGGTCTTCTAGAATTAAGGACTCGACCTCACAAGAGACATAAGAAAATTTCCACACAATCATATGAAGCATATGGAGGTTCTGATTGAATCCTCTCAAAAGGAACTAAGATCTTTCATGACTGGCATAAAGTGAAGAACATCTAACGCAAGGAAAGGTGGCTCAGGAAACCAATCCCTTTGGGGCCATCAAGAGCTAACAATGGCTTGGGTACACAGAAAAACACAACTTGTTAAAAACTTTTCTCAAAAGTGCAAACAGAAGAAATGCATATGGTCTAAATTCAACCAGTCTAGAAGAAAAGCACTGACTATCCATGCCAAAGAACATGGCATGGATTGCAGTAAAAAGGAAGTTTTGCGTTTTGGACAGTCGCAAACAGATCAATGTTCGGGGCTTGCCAAAGGTTCCACAACTTCTGACATACACACTTGCAAATGTAAAAACCATTCTGACAGAAGATTTGTCCTTCCCTGCCGATTTGGTCTGCAATAACGTTTCTTATTTTCCCCTTGGACTAACAGTGGCAGAAGAATGATTTTTGTGGACTCTCTCCAAAGAAGTTTCTCTGCTAGTCTGAACAAAATTCTTTATCCGTACTTCCTTATGTAATAAGGGGTTAAATTGTTGAAGCAGACTATGACTGTCTTCTCTCGAGTTAGATGTCTTGCTTGCTTAAGACCTTCCAACCTCCCAAAAATTCTAGGTTGTTTATATGCATTTTGCTCTCCATTGCATTTCAACTAGAATGGCTCCCAACCTGATCCTGATGCAACTGAGGAAAATGCAAGGTCTGGGTTCTAGAGGTCTAGAGGCAGACCCATCAACAGATCTCCCCCTACCTCCACCGCAACAAAGAGAACATAAAAGATCTGAAGAAATTACAATTGGAACAGAGTCCAGAAGACAAGACCTGATCCAAGAGTTCCTGAGGTAAAATTAAATTTGTCATTCTCAGATGGACCATGTTAAACTTCACTAAAAAGACCAAGTGATCCAAAAGAAGTAGCCACATCTTGGCTTTAGGCTTTTAAGGGTCAAAATTTTTCCAGCAGTGACAGAAAATGTCTGCCCATCTCTGCCTGGAAAAACCAAAAAAGAGAGAGTTGATCTTCATCCCCAGATCAACAAAGTGGTAGCTGTATATTGGCCAATTTGTAAAAAAAAAAAAGGAAAAAAAAATTCAATGTTAATACTTTTAAAGTTCATACACTGTCCACCATATATTTAATGTCACTGTTCTCCTTCCTGATGACAGTAACACCGATTCACCCCGTCTGCATAAGGATACGGCATGAAGAATTCTGACAAGAATGTAAACATTCCAATGCCACCTGATGGGAAACAGGTGACTACAGAGACAGTCATAGCAAGTTAGCCAAGCGTTATCTATTTTAATGCCGATCGCACCTAATGGCGTGTAGATATAAGCTAACTTAACAATAACATTCATTCCAAATAATAAAAAATTATATCACACAAGCTATCTAGCCAAGCATGAAAGCAAAATATAGGTTAACACAAAGAAAACAAAACTTACTTTCATGGCAACAGGTTCCTAACAAAATGTACATATTAAACAAAATTCTTCCCACTATAAATGCTCACAAACAAATGACCTAAAAACTAACCCTTTCACAAATGGCAAATACTCACCATGAATGTAAAATCCTGCCTCTTTGCTCTTCCTGTTTTTCTTAAAAATACTAAAAGCTACAAGACGAAATAATACAGTACTGACTAATCAAAAGATAAATAATGAACAGGTGTGATAACAAAAGGTAAGCATTACATTGCAAGCCCAACACATCAGGCCAGTAGTACTGAATAGCAGGGAAGATTCACAATAGTCAATACTGTATAGTGAGAAGGAGCCTCCCACTGGATAAGGGATTTTCACCTGGGAATGACACAAGCTCATCCACTTTCAAGAATGAATACCCAGTACTGAGTATTTGGCTAACCAATCACACTATTACAGTACAGTACGTGGAAATGGATCAAGTAAAACAAGCTGGCACAGCTTGACCTTTTAAAACCGGCACCACTGGGACCAGGCCACAGAAAATCCAGACGACAGAAAACACCCCTAAAAAACCCCTTTGTAAACAAAGTCTTGCAAGCTCATTCCACATAGGCTATATATTGCTGCGTTAGCAAAAGCTGAACAAAGTTTAAGAATAACCAGTCATTTGTTAGGTTTAGTTCCTTACAAAAATTCTGGCATGCTCCATAAGCATCTCACTGGAAATGCTTACACCTTCACAATGTTAGGGCTTAAACCACTGCATAAGCGCATTGTCAAATTCTGATTTCCTGGCACCTTTCAATGTTTTCGTCACTTCAAACTTTTCTGGCTTTCGTTTTCAACAAAAATATAAAAATCTACTGCTTTTGTTTCTCTACACCTTCATATGTATGAGAGAGAGAGAGAGAGAGAGAGAGAGAGAGAGAGAGAGAGAGAGAGAGGTTGTTACATGACAGATATCCATTTACAGAAGTCAAATAATACAGTTGTATTAAGAATAATAACTTAATAAAACTGTCTTTTACATACTGTATGCAAATATACTTAATGCATTATTGTCATATTGTATTATAATTTATGAACATAGTTATCAAGCAGTAACTGAATTCTCGTAATGTTTACATTCTTAAAATCATCAGCTGACTGCATTTTACCGACATCATCACAGCCATTAGTTACTAAATGAAACGCACTTCGGAATTGGTTTTTTTGGTAAATGAACGGAGCTAGGTTTAAAAATTAAACTTGCTTTATTTGCAAATGCAGTAAATTAAATGAAATACACGTGTGATTTTGTCAGTATTGTATGTTGCTTTTTCCTCTTTCAAAAAATTTTGTGGCCTGCGCATCATTCGCTTCTTCAGCCACAGTTACAACCTTCAACTTTGTGGCAAACTTTCATAACATTTTCCTCTCCATTGCATGAAGGATGAATGAAGATTTACTTTACTTTTATTTATGGAAGCCACCATTGAAAATTAGCAAATTTTTAACAAGTCGACAGCTGGAATGCATCCCTTAAAGTAACTGACACAAGCAAACAGCTGTTTCTCCATCTGACAGTTACTAAAGCAAGTACTTGTTGTTATTTATGGGTATCCTGCCTGCAGTAGTAAATGGTTGTTAATTATAAGAAATAATAATGAATTCTCAGACAAGACACAAGGTTCGTAAGCCTGATTTAATGTAGAGTACTTATGAAGATTTGCATTTAACCTAATTGACTTCTGCTTCTTGACCCATTTCTTAGTTAAAAGCTAAGATATAATATGCATCATCAGTGGTATCTACTAAAACTGAGACCGGCATAGAAAGCCTAGCCTAGCGTAATCTACTCAAAATACATCTCTTACTATAAACAATGTATATGATGAAATCAGGTTTTTGGATGAAATTTTAACATTAACATGATACACAAGATCGGATGATATACGAGTATAAAGGCAAATTATGATTCTTTTGTATGCTGTATATTTTTTAGTCTCACAAAATGTTTTTGTTGGAAATAAACTGTGCTTGTGTATTTACGGAGCAAGAATCAGTTCTGAAATCCAAAAAATCCAAAAACTGAAAGAACGTTTGGCACCGCCCTCGTGCCCGCTCAAGAATGAGAGCCGATTCAAAAACATTCTGGATCACTGAGTTGCTGGACCATGGAGTGCCGGATTTAAGAGGTCAGGCTGTATACAGTAACGTTTAAACTTAGGTCTTTAAATCAAGGGCTTAATTTTCACTGTTACCTAACCAATTTCTAATACAGTAATATAAAAACCACATACTGTAATGAGCATAATACTTACCTTCTTGTGGCAAAAACTGGCTTCCTTGTCATCAGCCAGTTTTCTTTCCCAGAATTCATTGTGCCCAAAAATCAAATATTTCTGAAAAAAAAAAAAAGACAATTAAAATACGACTTGTATAATTAAAATTTTCAACAGTAATTCAATGTCTGTAAAATATAGGAAAGGTGGCAAATATACTTTATAAAATTAACCCTTAAACGCCGACTGGACGTATCGTAAGTCGACTAAAATTGTCTGTTGGGTGACGAGTGGATGTACCGTCGTCGACTACAAAAATTTCAACCTCAGTCAACTTTGACTCGACCGAAATGGTAAAAAAGCGCAATTATAGCTAAAACTCTTACATTCTAGTAATATTCAATCATTTACCTTCATTTTGCAACAAATTGGAAGTCTCTAGCACAATATTTCAATTTATGGTGAATTTTTGAAAAAAACTTTTTCCTTACCTTCGCGTGGTAACTCGGCCAAAAATTTCATAAATTCTTTCGTCATTTTGTTGTAAATTTTGAACCGTTTTATATTAGCCATTACATAAAGTTTTATATATGAAAATGTGCACAATTTCATGTAAATACAACAAAAAACAAACCATGGTTGTAGCTTTTATCAGTTGGAAATATTTTCATATAAATCCGCGATAAGTGCAAAATTTCAACCTTGGTCCTCAACTTTCGACGAAGCGGTTGAAGAAGCATAGTGTAAGCTAAAACTCTTACATTCTAGTAATATTCAATCATTCACCTTCATTTGCAACAAATTGGAAGTCTCTAGCACAATATTTCGATTTATGGTGAATTTTTGAAAAAAATTTTCCTTACCTCATGCCTTGTGATAACTTCGACCGAACATCTCGGAAATTCTTTGCGTCACTATGTCATAATGTTTGCACCGTTTTATATTATTCGTTACATAAAGTTTTACATATGAAAATGTGCGCAATTTCATGTAAATACAACAGAAAATAACTCATGGTTGTAACTTTATCAGTTTTGAAATATTTTCCTATAAATCACAATAAGTGCCAAAATTTCAACCTTGGTCCTTTGACTCAGCGAAATGGTCGAAAAACGCAATTGTAGCTAAAACTCTTACATTCTAGTAATGTAAAGTCACCACATTAACCTTGGCGTAAGCGTTTAGTGGCGCCATTAAATAAGTCTCCGCTGAGCATGTTTTCTTTTGGTGACTTATTTTCTTCAAACTCAATTAGTCACGCCTAAAGCGTGCCAGATCACGCATTTTTACTTTATGCGTATTTATACAAATCTCACACATTGTGTATCACATGTTTCTTCATTCTGAGCATCAAGACTGTATCCATATTATAGTTCTGTATGTTTTTGTGTTGTAATTTATACTCGTTCACTGCATATTATTGTTTATTGTTTTGACCTCAGGTCACAGTCAATTCCATTGTCTCTCAGGGCCGGCGTCAGTCGGCCGCTATATAAACTGCCTGGATCTGCCATAAAGTAGCAGTAACTTTTACCTGCTCGTTTCTTTGACACCTTACAGTGGTGACCCCGGGTATCCGGAGCCATGCGGACCGACAGCGACCTAGTCTTGGCTCAGGATTTCTCCAAAAAGCGCTCTTAGCGGCCTAAACACGGCGCTGTAACCAGCGTTTGGCGTGCTGACTCGTCGGCGTACCCCACCAGCGTCACTAGCGGAACCACCCGGCGCACAAAAGTGCATACTGACGAGTACCCCACTCCAGTAAGGGGTCAAAGGAGGCGAGCATGGGCGCGGATATCCCCCCCTTCATGCAGTTAGCCGGACCCAGCGGACTCGGAGACTTACCTACCTCCCATCACGCCCGCCCGACGCCGAGGCCCTCACAACTCCACACAGCGCCCGAAAACCGACGGCCGGGCAACACAATCGCGCGGCCGCCCTCACGTAAAACTGCCCGTTTATGCAGGGGAACCCATCGATGTGGCTGCGCGGGTGGAAAGCCATTCAGAATCGGACCTGTGAGACCGAAATCCTACAGGCCGACACAGTGCTCAACGCCCTTCGGGCGTGTATAGAAAACTCATCTGCGAGTACCCGAAACACACCCTCACATACAGCACCACAAAAGTTCCTCCTCGAAGCTTGCTCCTGCCCATTGCCGAGCGGGCACGCCCGTGCTATCGACCTTGCCCATAAACCCGCGCCCGACCTCAATTCAAGAGGCGCTTGGAGCATGGTGCGTGGATCTCTGTCCCTACCAGACTTGAGTGCACAAAGAAGCGGCGGGAGATAAGCTTCACGGGAAAATCTACCTTAGCCAACTCCTCCCGGTCGCAGCCAGATCGCTCACCTACACCATGCCTATCGAGGACCTCATAGAGGCGGCAACATCTCACAGACTCCGTCAAGGCTTCACTGCGGCTAAAACCAGCCACACAGCCGGTCAGCTCGTCCAGCCTTAAGAGGGCGAAGAAAGCCCGTCAACGCCATCGCCAACAGGCGTCCACCGAACCACAGCAGATGGAAGTCCGGGGCTTCTGTCGCTACCACAAGTGGTTCGGAAATAGCGCCCCGTAACTGCCTGCCGCCCTGCTTGTTCGCCCGTTCAAAAAGCGAGGGTGGCGGCAGCCAGCAGGACAGCCGCCATGGCGGCGAAGAACCCAGGGCCTCAAAAACAGTAGGTTTTACGTCCTCGACACCGTCTCCGGCAGGATGATGCTGGCGATCGACACAGGGGCCTTTAAATCGGTCTTCCCAGCATCCAGAGGACGCCGCCCAACAGACACCAGACCGGCTGCTTTCTGCGGCGCCAGCGGAACCCCCATCTCTCCCTCGGCACCAGGACCTGTCGATCTCCATCCTTGGCCCAGGGTTACTCCTGGGACTTCATCGTCGCGGACGTAGGAACCCCACTCCTGAGGCGCGATTTTTCTGGCGCGCCGGCCTGCTGATTTGGCGTGAGCGCAAAAGCGCCTCCTCGATACTGACTCTGCCGGTCTCTCCACGTTAACAGCGGGACCCAGACCCACCATCAGCGCCGTCGCCCCCGCCAGTATGCACACCTGTCAGAATTCCCTGAGTATTTTAAGCGAGCCGTAGCCAGTCCCAGGGCCAGCCAAGCACAGCATATACCACCATATAACGACTAAAGGGACCCCGACACATGCAAAGTTCCATGCTTCCCCTCAGCGCTTTCAGGAGGCGAAAAAAGCATTCGCAGAGATGGGCGGATGGGCATCTGCAGGAAAGCCTCCAGTCCATGGGCCTCCCCCTCCATGGTGCAGAAACCGGACAGCTCCTGGAGACCCTGCGGCGACTACAGGTGGCTCAACATGTAACAGAGCCCGACCACTACCCTCTACCCAGCATGCAGGACCTCCACGGCCTCCTTTCCACGGGGCCAAAATATTCACTAAATTGGACCTTCTTAAATCTTATTTCCAGGTACCTGTTAGCCCAGAGGACATGCCAAGACAGCCATCATCAAGCCCTTGGGTCCTATGTGTTCGCCTTCTCCCCTTCCGGGCTGAGAAGCGCGCCGGGGCCACCTTCCAGCAGCTCATGGACAGCATCCTCGGGGACCTAAAGTTCTGTCTGCTAAAGTCGGCGACATTCTCATATTTTCCAGGTCTGGCGAACACAGAGAGACACATCAGGGCGTCCTCCAGCGCCTCCAAGAGAGCGGCCTCGTCGTCCGGCTTTGACAAGTGTACCTTCAGTGTCAGAAAGCAGAATTCCTGGGTCACGGGGTGTCTCCGACAGCATCCGCCCTCTTACATCCCGAAGTAGCAGCCGCAGCCAGGTTCCGTCACCCACCTCCATCAAGGCCGTCCAGGAGTTCCTTGGGATGGTAAACTTCTACAGGTTCATCCCGGGATCGCGCACACCACGGCCCCTGTGGGAGTCCTAAAAAGGCCAGCAGTCCCTGTCTTGGGGACCCAGCCAGCAGCAGGCCTTTTCCCTGGCCAGACCGCCCTCGCCCACAACCGCCTTGACACCAAGATCCCAAGGCCCCACTCCAGCTGACGACAGGCGCCCGTAGCGTTAAGCGCCTGCGGGTGCTGTTCTGGGCAAATCATCAACGGCGCCCCAGCCCATCGCCTTCTTCAGCAAAAGTTCAATCCCGCAGAGACCGCTACAGCACAGCCGACAGGAACTCTGCGCGATGTACCAGCATTCGGCACTTCAAGTTCCTCCTGGAGGATGCCTTCACAATCTTCACAGACCATCAGCCACTGGTTCACGCCTTCCACCGAAGCAGGGGGCGCATGGTCTTCAGACAACAGCGCCACCTCTCAGCCATAGCCGAATTTACCTGTTCCGTCAGGTACCTCCCTGGCAAAGAAAAATACGTAGCAGACACCTCTCCAGAGTCGAATTGAGCGCCAGTGCAGCTTAGTGTAGATTACAGGACCTTGCCAGGAACAGGCCGCTGACCCAGAAACCCAACATACCGCACGCCATCCGTCCCTCAAGTGGCGGGGCGTGACCCTCGCCCCGAGGCCCCAGCCTGCTCTGCGACATCAGCACAGGTCAGCTCCACCCTTTGGTTCCAGCCTCACGCGCCGCCAGGTATTAGGGCATAATTCACAGCCTCTGCACCCCTCGGCGGGATCACGGCCCGACTACTTTCAAAAAAGTTCGTCTGGCACGGTGCAAAAGGGACGCTCGGCCTGGGCAAAGCAGTGCCTGCGGTGCCAGACCAGTAAGGTGGGTGCGTCACCACGCAGTCGAGGGTAGGCGAGTTCCGCAGCCAGGGGCGCGCTTGGTCACATCCACATCGGCGATGTGGGGCCCTTCCCCATCAGGCGGATCAGATACCTCCTGACGGTGGTAGACCATTCGGCCGAGGTGGCCCGAGCCACACCCATGCAAGAAGCCACCGCCAGCGGCGTGCGCCGAGGCCCTGCTCTCCAGTTGGGTTGGCAGCCCGGCCCGGACCACATCACAACTCTCCGGTTGTGGTCTGCCTAGCTCAACTGCTGGGAACCACGCACCACACCACCACAGCGTACAACCCAGCGACCAGCGGCCCTGGTGAAACAGTTCCACAGGTCCCTAAAGTCATCCCTCGCGCCCGCTGCACACCGAGGACTGAAACATCAGCTGCCGTGGGTCCTCTCGGGTTGAGAACCGCCCCCAGAGCCGCGGCACCCCATCTGCAGCCAAACAAACCTATAGAACCCCTCGTGGTGCGGGAGAACTGCGTGACGGATGAGCGCCACTCCCCATCACTGCAGAGCTCCAGCGGCGTGGCGGCAAGTTCGCCCCTTGCAGAGGCGCTCATACGCCGACAAAGCAACCACCTTCATGCCGCCACAGCTGTCATCCACTACCGCGTCTTAGTGGAAGTCGATGCGATCAAATCCCATAACCAAGCCCTACGCGGGGACCCTTCCGGCGTGCTGGAGCGAAACAGCAAGGCGTTCCAGCTGGCACTCCCCGGCAGGGCGACTGGGTTTCAATAGACGCTTAAAGCCGCCTTTCTGTCAGAAGTCCCGACAGCGACGCGGCACCCCTTCCGTAACCGCACACCAGCCGCGCCCTCACCCCTGCAAGCGACACCCAGGAAGGGACGCGCAACCAACAACCTCACCCGGGCAGGCCCCCTCCGTTATCTTCAGGACGCGGCGCCCTTCAAGCGTCCCAGCAGATACGGGGATTAGTCAGGCGCGTCCCTCATCTTGGGAGTATTTGTAAAGTCACCACATTGGCGCCCGGCGTAGTGTTTGGCGGCGCCATTGGTAAGTCTCCCGTGAGCATGTTTTCTTTGGTGACTTCCCATTTCTCTTAAACTCAATTAGTCACGCCTAAAACGTGCCAGGTCACATATTTTTAACCATTTTACTTTATGCATTATTTATACAAATGTCACACATTGTGTATCACATGCTCTTCATTCACAGGCATCAAGACTGTATCCATATTGTAGTTCTGTATGTTTTTGTGTTGTAATTTATACTCGTTCACTGCATATTGTTTTATTGTTTTAGACCTCAGGTCACAGTCAATTCCATTGTCTCTCAAGGGCGGCAGTGAAGTCGGCTGCTATAAACTGCCTGGATCTGTAATAAAGTAGCAGTAACTTTTACCTGCTCGTTTCTTTGACACCTTACAGTAATATTCAATCATTTATCTTCATTTTGCAACAAATTGGAAGTCTCTAGCACAATATTTCGATTTATGGTGAATTTAAAAAAAAAACTTTTCCTTACGTCCCACGTGCGTGCTCGGCCGAACATCTCAATTCTTTCGTCACTTTGTCACTAATTTTTGCACAGTTTTATATTAGTCGTTACATAAAGTTTTATATATGAAAATGTGCGCAATTTCATGAATACAACAAAAAATAACTCATGGTTGTAGCTTTTATCAGCTTTGAAATATTTTCATATAAATCACGATAAAGTGCCAAAATTTCAACCTTGGTGAACTTTGACAACCTAAATGGTCGAAAAAATGCAATTATAGCTAAAACTCCTTAATTCTAAGTAATATTCAATCATTTTACCTTCATTTGCAACAAATTGAAGTCTCTAGCACAATATTTCGATTTATGGTGAATTTTGAAAAAACTTTTCCCTTCGTCCATACAATAACTTTCGGCGAACATCTCAGAAATTCTTTTCGTCCACTTTGTCATAATGTTTACCGTTTATATTAGTCATTACATAAAGTTTTATATATGAAAATGTGTGCAATTTCATGTAGAATACAACAAAAATAACTCATGGTTGTAGTTTTATCAGTTTGAAATATTTTTCATATAAATCACGATAAAATAGAAAAAATTCAATTAACCGGTCAACTTTAACCGACCCAAATGGTCAAAAAACTGCAATTGTAGCTAAAACACTTAAGAGTCTAGTAATATTCAATCAATCACCTTCGTTTTTGCAACAAACGGGAAGTCTCTAGCACAATATTTCGATTTATGGTGAATTTTGAAAAAAAACTTTTACATCCAGCGGCGTGCAATTCATGCATCATTTTGTGATAATATTTTCTCTGTGTTGCTTTATGATCGTTTAATTTGTAATATACCATAATCATTGCAATTTAGTGTACAATACAAAAGAAAAAAAATATAACTCATTAGTTTTAACGTTTTGTTCACAGCATGATTTGTATACAATTACAGTATATGAAATTTTTTTGCTGTCATATATTTCAATATTTATATATGATAATGATATTTTTCATTTCTGATGGTTGCATACTAAACTTCAGGCAATGACAAAAAGAACAAAAATGAACTCCTAAAAACTAAGTGTGCTGTGATTTTTTAAAACTTTTTCTAAACCAGTAGCTAACTCGAGCCGCGACATATAGTGAACACTTTTGTAAATAGAGGCTCGGCGTTTAAGGGTTAATGACCCTTCAAAAATGCACTGAACTCTATCCATTTTTTCCAGAAATATATTATTACATTTCAACAAAATTGCATATGCCCTTAATCTTCTCATAAATAAAACTGGAAATTAATTGCAAGATGTTCTTCCTCAAAAATGAAAAATTCCTGAAAAAAAAGTTTAAGTAAAAACTGAGAATTATAGCATTAGTATTTTGGTAATTGTCATAATGTAATCTTAATTTAGTGCCAGTTATGATGAATTTAGTGCTCAAAAGAAAAAATGGTAGATCAATTTTTTTTTTACAGCCCATAGGGACACAAGCCTAAGGGGAAAATAAATTTCATTTAAATTTTAAAGACTTCCTATTTTGTACTAACAAATTACTGCATGTCATCAACATTTGCTTGGTTACCACAGGCCATAATTAAGATCAAAACTGTCCTTTCAGTCTTGCATTGATGAAGCTGATCACAGTAAAATCCTCACACACGGAATACATGAGCTACTTTAGACAACTCATTAAGTTCCCAATGAGACTATCAATTATTCACCATCTGAGCAGTTGGGAGGGAACTGGACAGCATATTAATATATAGTAGTACAGTTCAAATGCCGCTAACAAGGGACCAAAAGAGTAATTTACAAAACCTTGACTTGATTTAAAATTCCAGTCTCTACATGTTGGATGAAGGCCCCACTATCACCCTCAACCTTCAGAATATGAGCTGAACATTTACCAGAGGTAAAATAGTGATCAAAATATCTGGACAGTACAGCAGAATGCACTCTATCATCAGAGATCTAACACAGCATGCACACCCCGATACAATACTTCCTTCTAAAATTTGTGCCAAAACTGAACTCACGTAAATCCATCTCTGTTCAACTAATCAAATAAAATGAAAATGACTAATGCTGGAAACTATATTCTGTATACTGTACAGTATAATAGTGTATAGGGGGAGTTGAAATTCCATTTTTTCTTAAAGGGCCAAAATCACAAAAGGGCCCTAGAATAGATTTCTTGAACTAAAATTCAAGTATATGGCATCCTTCATTCCAGGTATAAATACTGTCACCATATCCCAAATCCAGCTGCCAGCTTCAGAACATAATACAGTTAATGCTAAAGCTCCAAACTACCAGATAAAACAAGCAATTTATTAAAAGCTGCAGGAAAACATGTTTTCATACAAACTTATTAATCATGAACAGCCTTACTGTATTTCCTACCCCTTAATGCCACCACTAATCTTCTGATATACTTGCACAAGCAGACCTGCACCACTCACTAATGATAGTTGTTATACTCACTTCTCTGTGGCAGCCATGCCGTCAACAGATGATGCTGTGGCCATAATTGGTTTGCTGACAGCAACTAAAAATTATAAACACCTAAAAATTATATCTAGTGAAGGAGTGGCTGTTATCAATTGTTAACAGATGATGTTAACAATGAGTAAACACACACGGTCTACTTTTGTTTAATTTTGTTCATTTACTATATTCAATCATATTTTTTTTATTTTGAAACTAAATTATATACATATTGCATAATCATGAAGAGACGCAAATAGGCCTACAGTGGTTAAGCATTTGCGACTTCAGTTAAGTCGCGGATTTTTCTGTGGAACATAAATCCAAACAAATCATGGAAAATTCACTAATTCGCAGATTTTTTCATAGAGCAATATTTCCTAATTACTGTATTTTCATGTTATTTACGTGACTAAATACATTCTTTATGGTAAAAAATTCTATAGTAATTTTTCAAATATTAATATTAATGTACACACAGCAAAATACAAATACTGTGTTTTTTTTTCTTAAAAAGTAGAATCCCTCAAAATCACAAAACAGCTGTAAACATATATCTCAGTTTTCTCTCTCTCTCCCCTTTAAAAAAATATGAATTACTGTATCATAACCATAAAAATACGAAACTAAATCTCCAAGAAGTTCACAATGCATACTAATGAGTGCATGCATACTTATGTATGTTACAATGACTTACTAATTTTCAAATATTAATACTAATGTAAATAGCAAAATATCAATAAAATGTTATTTCACTTACAGAATCCATTTATACTATATCATTATACTGATCTATTATCAATGTAATCTGTATAAAAAAAAAGATTATCCCGACATTTGCAACGTTTACGTTCTCAGAATCAGTTGATTGAGCCAAATACCAAAAGAATTAGGAAAGTAAATTTTTAGTCGCTAAAAGAACCGAATGTATTAATGGAATTATTATTCTTAATGTTTTACATACAAGTAAAACCCATATACAAAGGTTAACTAACATACTTTATGTTAAAGTAAAATCACTCAAAATCACAAAACAGCCGTTTCCTAATTCGTTTTACCAATGTAAACATACCTCAGTTCTCTCTCTCTCTCTCTCTCTCTCTCTCTCTTTCTCAGTACTATACATATCCTGTAATGAAATATAAAAATACAAAACTAAAACTCCAAGAAGTTCACGACACATACGAATGAGTGCTTTACCCGATTTACTGTACCATTTTTATTAAAAGTTTAGATGATTCTAAGTATTTTTAACACACACAACAGCACACACGTGAATATTTTATCACTGTTGATTGCATTTATAATTTGGTATTTTTTTTAATGCACATTTAAATATTTAGATACAGTACTTAACTCTACTTCTGAATTCCCAATGTTTCCCCTATCTACTGTAAAAAAAAAAAATGGGACAACTTGAATACTGTGTGAATGAAAATGGCTGTGCCTGAATATAGGGAGAACTTGATTAGTTTTCACATGTAGCTGTAAGCCATGTGTTTTTAAGGGTAATGTTGTAAAATGACTTTGAAATGATAATAAAGTGTTTTAGGCTGACAGTTTAAAGTATACGTGGTGTAGGATGATAGTTTAAGGTATAGCCTATTTGGTGTTTAAACTATTAAAAGAGGCAGTTATACATGTTTTTACGGGGGTACCGAATTTATCGCGGATTTCAGCTTATCACGGGTGCTTGTGGTCCCTAACCCCCGTGAATACCAGGGGTTGACTATATTCTTGTTTTACATTACTTCGCTATACAAAATTGAATATTTATTCTCGTTTACAAACTAACTTGCATAAGTGGTTTATAACCATGATAAACATGCATGGGCTTAATCAGCTGTGATATTTGGATTTTACTTGCCCTAGACAAGGATCATTCATATAGATTTCAATGAAATATTATGGACAATCAGGAATAACACTCACACTTTCAGCTTTCATTTTACACAAATATTTTTTCTGTGGAAAATGTGCAAAATTATAAACATTATTCTGACAGCTGTATTATTAAAAAAAAAAAAAAATCTGATACACACTCAATTTAGGTATGAATACTTTTACATTCAATAAAGTTAAGCACTTTTGTTTCAAACTGGATGGGAAGCGAACTGAGACAAAAAAGTGGCCTCTCCACATTAACGATGACGTGAGCCTGCACAGGTCGTTGTGATGCAGGCATATTTAATGAGATGAACTATTTGCTTAGGTAGCATGCACAGGCAAGTAAACTGTGTAGGCTGTACACATTAACATTCTATTGTGCCTGCACAGGTCAGCTGTGTAGGCACATCTGCACAGGTATACCTGAAAATTAGTGGCAGTCTTTACCCGCACCAGTTAGCACCCAGTGAGCATGGTTGTATTTCACTTCAGTGATTTATGGTGTTCTAGATTAGGTTAATTTAGGCAAGGATATGCAAACCCACCAACCCCCACGTGATGGGGAAGTAAGAACCCAGATTCTAAGTCAGGTAAAATACAGCAGTGTATTTTAACCTTACTTTCTCTAACCTGGGTTCTTACTTCCCCATCACCTGGGGTTGGTGGGTTTGCATATCCTTGCCTAAATTAACCTAATCTAGAACACCATAAATCACTGAAGTGAAATACAACCATGCTCACTGGGTGCTAACTGGTATGGGTAAACACTGCCACTAATTTTACCTGACTTACAGTCTTCTTAGTCAGGTTAGGTAGGGTTCTTCTCTTCTGTCAGTTAAGGACCTAGCACCCTTAGTCAGATTTAGCTGGGATGGGTAAAGTTAGGATGCATCCCTATGACTAACACGTGATATATTTGTCCTTCATGATGTGTTTTGTGACTGATGCTGATTAAGGGCACAGACCATGTAAGTTTCCCTGACTGGTTAACCTCTTAAAGGACCTATTTTTTAACAGTGTGTCAAGTTCTTCATTGGAGGGGTGGGTAGCGCTCTCGGCTAGCACGCTGTTGGCCCACCGTTCGACTCTCCGAATGGCCAATGAAGAGTTAGAGGAATTTATTTCTGGTGATAGAAATTCATTTCTCGTCATAATGTGGTTCGGATTCCACAATATGCTTTAGGTCCTGTTGCTAGGTAACCAGTTGGTTTCTTAGCCACGTAAAATAAATCTAATCCTTTGGGCCAGCCCTACGAGAGCTGTTAATCAGCTCAGTGGTCTGGTTAAACTAAGATATACTTAACAATGTGTCAATTTGAGACCTTTATATGGTCATTAACAAATTATCTCGTACATATTATACCTATTTTGGTCTATCACGAGATATCTCGTATGCTTAGTTTTAGTAATTATAAAACAACTAAACTTACCTACAAACAGGCAAAAAGAGGATGTACAACAAAGGAACGAAGTCTCAAGATCACCGATTAGTCAACATATCACAAAATACACTGTAGTCAAGAGACTAGCCAACAAAAGACACAACAGCAACCTGATAAATCAATAATATAACATATAATAAATCAACAACTTAACATATAAACAGTCTAAGATGACAAACAAAACCGCCAAACTTATGTAAAAAGAAGCCAAGAAAAAAAAAAAAAAAGACCAGGGTGACTGGTGAAGTGCTACTAATGATGTGTAGTTGGCACAAAAAAAAAAAGTCAAACTCGATAACTCACGACTGTAGCAAAGTACCACTGCCAAATGCCAAATATAGCGAGATATCTCAAAAAGCCTTAAAACAACACTGGATCCACGGACATCTCATATTAGTCCTATATTAGCATTTAACTTTTTTAAGAGATATCTCCTGGCAAGTCCAAAATTTTTAGAACACTGATCACTAGATATCTCGGGTTAGTCTAGTAAGGAGTTAAGTGATTTATGCATTTTTTACCACTTGTTTGTTAGCCTACATATACAGTAGAGCCATGAAAAAAAAACATAAAACAAGTAGTCTGCAGCCACAGTAAATGGTCTGAAAAATATGATGCATGAAGTTGGTGGGAAATTAAAGTATTAAAGTATTAGCCTACAGAGATGGATTAGGCCTAGTCGGGTTATTATGGGGTAAATAAGCATTTTTAATGAAACAATGCCAAAGTCATCAAATTCACTTAAAACCAATCACAAAAACTATAGCCCACTTCAAAGTTTTACATGAAGATACAATCTTAAAAGTAACATTTGCCCATTTGCCTGGCCAGCTGGATTCCCTATATGTTTGTGGTGGACATAGCCAAGCTTCAACTTAAATCAATATCATGGGACTGGGGCCAAGCAATGCTAAACCTAGGCCTACAAGCAATCAAGCAGCAACTCTGATTTAACCTCACCTAAGGTAGGCTATAGGACTCTACAAAAGCTTGGCAACTCTTGATTTACAAGAAAAAAGGTAAAATTTTACTTTAGACCATTATCACATTTTGGACTTGAAAATATAATTTTCCTGTTTTAGTGTACATTTTGATTGTTTTTGAGGCAAGGTTTCTTTTGCTGTAAATTTTACTTTAATACCAGTATCATCCCCATCAGAATTAGGCTAATGGGGGAACATAAAGGCTGGAAATATCTCGGGAACAAGAAAATTGTGATAGATCTAAGCATGCGTTTCGTATAATCATATTAAGGAAACTTGAGATCACAGCATAAAAACTCCATTATCAAGAAATAGTTTAAAGGAAAATTACACAAAAATAAAAGATAAGCTGCAAGCAGACAAGCTTAACATAGATTAGCCAAGAATATACTTCACCGTAGTGTAATGATGGAATTCCTTCTTTTGAATTAATGACAACACCCTTCATAGCCTAATTGGTGGACTAGAAAAACGAATTGGTTTTCATCTTATCAAGATGTTAAATTAACCACTCGAAGTTCAGATTTTCTATGATCGAGTGTGCGTACGTAAATGCGGAAGTGTAACCAAGTGTGTAGTTGCGTAAGCTCAAATCGCACTGTTCAAGACGTGTTAAGACGACTTGAGAGGGGAAAGGAATGTAGCTCCCTATATTTTCATTTGAAATGCCATATTTCTCCCTTGTAAAAGGGAACCAGTATAAGAACCAGTATAGGGTTCCAGTATGAGTACCAGTTTAAGAACCAATTCTAACAATTATGGAAGGAATCCACTAGGAATAAGTTGTTTACACCATGCAACCTCCTACTAAGAAACATTAAAACAAACCATGGGAGCCAGCCTTTCCCTCAACCCTAACCAAAAATAAAGGTTAATTCTAAGCCATAGTTCCATGGTGAGCTAGACTATGGCAATTGACGTTTTCCTATGTTATTTGGTAGATGTGACATTCCGCGGGCAAACGCCCTACCCACCTCCACAGCTAATACGGCAAAATTGTAACCAGTAAACACCCCTAAAAAACCAACCTAACATACCCTAGGAGTATTTACTGGTTACAATTTTGCCATATTAGCTATGAAGGGGGGTGGGGGGCTTGCCATGGAATGCCGGCTTCGATCTACCCCGTCGGTAGTGTGGTCTTCAAAGGTCAATTACAGTTTAGTTACAGCCGGCCAACAAAATATTACTTTAAATTCTTGTAAAGCAAGTAAAATATAACATAGGAAAACGTCAGTTGCCATAGTCTAGCTCACCGCGAACTACGGCTTAGAATTACCAAATACAGATTCGTTCCTGTCCGACGTCATGTACCTGTTCCAACTAAAAATGGGCCTAGAATATTAGCCTGGGCCTAAGAGGTACACTTGTGTTAGTCTATGTCAAAGGTTTGAATTGTTATTTATAGCTTGTCTGAGTTAGTTGTCCTACAATTAATGGTAGCCTCCGGATGTATATGTCAGGACAATTGACATATCAAGCCACAAGTAATAACAACATTATTATTAAACAATTATTACAGTAGATTGGCCACAACTATACTTTACCATTGATTATCCAAGACTATACTTGGTAGAACTATACCTTACCATAAACTAGCCATGATCATACTTTACCGTAATTTAGGCAATGTCCGACTTCAAATAACCAATGAACTTTAAAATACTGAAACAGTATATAATACTTACAGAAACTACGAGCACATATTATACCACCGGTGAAGCTTCTGAATAGTAACCTCCCATTTGAGAGTAAGGAATAAACGTTGGAGATGTCCGACGGCGTTTCGAATGCCCCTCCTTCTCACAATTGAAATCAGTCAACAACTGACGAGACATTTAAATGGGTGCAACATCTTTTTCGAATATGCACATTTCTTATATAAAATCGACAATACGAATAAATATACTTAATTATTGATGTTTTAAATTCTTATAATCAATAAAAAAATAATAATACCAAATTTATGCGCATACAGCTTAACTTACGGGCTTGCTTGAGATCTTAAAAGTGTTCTACCTGAAAACTTATCAAAAGTTCGAGTGCGTTGTCAAACCATAGAGCGCAATACTCTTGGGAATTCAAATTATAAACTCGGGGAAATGAAAAAAGTATCACAGTATGAAAGAGAAATCTATGAAATAAAGAGGTAGCCGAATCTAAGCATGAACAATAAGGGGAAAAATTAAATACCACAGGACCTTGGGAACGTTTCGCAATCATCGACGATTTCACTCGCATCACAGATGATGAAATCAATAATGACATAATGTATGGAAACCGTATAATACCACGCAGCAACTGAAGAAATTAAAGGACCAGAACAAACTAGAAGACAATAGCTCCACAAAGCAATGGTCAACAATAAAATATTCTGTGCTGTAAATCTTGAAAACTGCCACAAACTGTTCTTAACATGAAAAAATGTACAGCTTGGGGCATTTAAACCTGCATGCACTGGTGCAAAAAAAAGAGAGAGCTAACAGCATAAGGATCTAAGACCGATTGCCCTTACAAATACCCCGTATAAAATATGGGATAGAAGAGGATATAAGAAAAAATGTTCTGCTTCACTCCCAAAATTCTTTTAATTGTAATTTTTTCTGAAATTTGATAATCAAAGTCAGAAAATCTTAAAAATTACAAGTTGAAGGAATTATATATATATATATATATATATATATATATATATATATATATATATATATATATATATATATATATATATATATATATATAATAAATATATGTATGGAACTACGCATACAAAGTAAACATAAAGACCCACCTTTCATAGGCTCTTGTTATGCAGTGGTCATTTACCATTAAGCAAAAATCTAATAAAACCCAACTGATGCAAAACTTTTGTAATGGAGTGTCCTACGTGGATGTAATGGCCTCGCTGTTGAATCTTCTCCAGTCAAGAGTGATGTCATTCCAAAGGAGGCAGATTGTCCAACATAATATTGCTTTGTCTCAATTGTACTTGAAGAAGCACCCAATTATTGCCTAACACTACCACTAAACATAAGCTTAAATTTATCATACCAGATTTAGTTTACATTTTGTTTTTATTGTGTGTAATTCTATAGAGAACAAAAGATTAAAAATATTTAGGTATCATGCTAATGATGCTGAGGAATGTGAAGCCAATGCATATTTCATATCGATTTGTCTAGATTTATTTCAATATTTACTCATCTTACATGCTCTATTTTTTAACAGTATCTGCATTTACTTATCTTACATGGTCTATTTTGTAACAAAGGAGATTTTGTCCCAGTTTGGATATTGGAGTGTATTTCATGAATAGTCGGGGAGCTCAGGGACAGTGGAAGGGGTGATCATGCAGATTCATCTAAAAACATCAAATTTGGCCCAGGCGTAGGTTATACTATACTATTTCGAATTCTAGAGTGCCAAGAAATTTGCCCACTTTAACCCACTTTTGGGGAAAAACCCCTTGCGGAGGGTATTTTCTCGTTTTTTCTCCACAACGGTGCGTTGCCTGTGAAAATGTACACTAATAAAAAAAACTGGAAATAAAATTCTACAAAAGTTCATATTTATAAGTTGTTCTTGTAAATATAATAGTTTCTGCGTAACTCAGCCCGCAAGTGAAGGCACATTTTTCCGTAAATAAAACAAATCAATTTTGATTACTTTTTTTTTCAATAACTGAGGGTGACAATAACAAGGAAGAAGAGTGACTAGAATGCTTGTTCCTCCTTTCACAAATGTCAAACTTACTGGTAGCCT
Organism: Macrobrachium rosenbergii; assembly: GCF_040412425.1. Classification (NCBI taxonomy): domain Eukaryota; kingdom Metazoa; phylum Arthropoda; class Malacostraca; order Decapoda; family Palaemonidae; genus Macrobrachium; species Macrobrachium rosenbergii. The sequence goes on from NC_089752.1 coordinate 10,184,531, forward strand.
TAAACTCCTCAGGTATAGTCAAGACTGGAGGGCACCTACTGGCTCAGACACAGGCATCATCAAGACACTGGAGGACTAAGTATAGCAGATGAGGTGGTTACAGGAACAGCAGACACATTGGTAGCTGGTTGATCATTCCTCCCAGCAAATCCAGGAAGGATTGTTAGAATAGGTCATACTTCATGGATGTATTCAAAGGAAGACATCTCCCTTTGGCCGTACTCCTCCTTAAACAAGGGATGACCGGATTTGAAGGTTGTACAACTATTTACGCTGTTAGGAGGGGAAGAGAATTGGCAGGCAGTGGCAAGGAGCTGGAAGGATTTAGTAGTGTCACTGAAAGATTGCAGCCATCCAAGCAGCCCATCAAAATATCCCTCATCTTCCTCCTCCATTTATTGTATGTCTCTCAATGAGATAAGGTCCAATAAACACAAACGTTGCAGGGAATGGTGCGAGTGCACTCCCTACCCTGGCAGGCAAAGTACGTGGGTCTACCAATAATGAACACGAGTGAGCAAAATGATGACATGACCCCGCTACTGGTACTGGTCACGTTTCTCAGCCATGGCAGAAACCAAACCAGAAAACCCCAACTGCATAACAATACCAGATCTAATAATGAGGTGAAAGGCAATATAAGTAGCAGGCTACTCTTATAGTACATCCAAGAACCCCTAAATGCAAGACATTCACTGCACAAGGATCCAAAGGTGCAACTCATTGAGAAAACCCCAGTGGCACTAAAAATTAGCAAATGTTAGTCAGCGAGATGAAAAAATGAAAGGGGGAATAGAAGTTAGGCAAAAGATTAAAAATTGGGTGTAGCTCAGGGATATAAAACCCAGAACTTTAGTTTTAGCTATAGTTGAATTGGATACAGAATTTAGGCCAAAGGACAGGCACTGGGACCTATGAGGCTGTTCAGCACTGAAATGAAAATTGACATTTAAAAGATTTTAAAGGTTTAACAGGAGGAAAACTTTGCAGTTGCACTACGAATAAATTGTCAGGGGAGGGTGGAAAGTAAGATGGAAGAGAAAATACGAGAGGTAAGGGTTGCAGCTGAGGTAAAAAGGGATGCTGCAAGAAGTAAAGTAAGTACATCTTAGTTTAACCAGACCACCAAGCTGATTAACAGCTCTCCTAGGGCTGGCCCGAAGGATTAGATTTATTTTCACGTGGCTAAGAATCAATTGGTTACCTAGCAACGGGACCTACAGCTTATTGTGGAATCCGAACCACATTATAGCGAGAAACGAATTTCTATCACCAGAAACAAATTCCTCTTGTTCTTCACTGTCCGGAACTTTAATTAATGCCTATAATGCACTGGTGGCATTAACTTAATAACAGCATTAAACCATCCCCTATGGGGAAATGGAAGAATCCTTTTCTCTGGACATGGACAAAGTGTTGTTCTTGCAGTCTTCCTACGAAAATAAATTTGAATCGCTGACAGTATGGCTGATCATTACCAAACCAATACCTCTTCTCTTCTACATTGCTTATCTTGAGCTTTGAAAGGAATAATTACTCCTTCACTGAACTCTCCTTTCATTAACGCTTACAGACCTACAGTACCTTCTCAATGCCAGTCTCCTTGACGGTAACTTTTAATTTAATGGACAACTAAATCTTTGATACTGCACAACCAATACTAAAATCCTAATTTATGGACAAAAAATAAAAAAAAAACACATTCATCAGTTTATTGTGAAAAATCAAGCAATGCATGTAGTACAATGACAATGTTAAGATGACATTACAACTAATAAAACTGACATGACCAGCATGCAGTAGACCAGTATAAAAGCATAATTATTACAATTGGTACAATACATGTTATATAATGCAGTAGATCAATAAGAAAGCATAATTATTACAATTAGTACAATACACGTTACACAATTAAAAAATCAGTTACACTTTCAATGCATTAACATATAACCTTTATTACAATTAGTACAATACATGTTATATAATCAAAAAATCAGTTACAAACACTTTCAATGCATTAACATATAACCTAACACAATATGGTAACAGTAATTATATAGCACTATATTCAGAGGTTTTAAAAGTCAAAACAAAATTTCATGGTAAAAAATACACTGTTATACTGTATAAGGAAAATTCCCTATGGTAACAACTTCTGAAATACTTAGACAAGCACAGCTAAAGCAATGGACAAGGACAGCTAAAACAATTTGAGGCAGTGCCAATACATGACACGCTCTTAGGTTGACATCACTTTGTGAATCGTTACTTCAAGAGGAGCCATACCATTGGCTCCCGTTAGACCCTTGTATTCATAGTAACTACTTTCATGTGAGGTGTCCAATTTGCAAGTGATCTTGACATTCTGATTCTCTTGGGACTTTCCCTCATTCCTGCCGGGGGAGAAAATGACAATAAGCACCACTTACAACCATACTAATCTATATATATATATATATAAAAAAAGTGTTGCTGGATTTTCACATTAGACACATTACAAAATATCTAAGGGCTAAGTTGTGGCTTAAGGTCTTTCTGACCTTGATTTTCACCATGTGTGGTCTTAACAGTTTTGTCAACTCCATTCCTGTATATAGTGCAGTAAAAGCAAGTACTATACTGTAATGGATTGCCACTGGATCCATGAAATCACAATGGCCACTTTTCTGGGTAATAATCAAACCACCCCCGCACACGGCGGAGTGCATTTCAAACAAGACAAAGCATCCTAGACAAACAATATAGCCATTCAATATAACTAGGAAATTAAAAAAAAAATTCACTGCAGTTTAACATTTGTCAAATGTAAGATGTTTAATTAAGTGTTCCAATAGAACAAGTTTATTCAAAATAAATACACATTTCCATGAACATTGTATATTGCAAATACTTTTTTGGTCTGATACCCTAGGGGCACTGGAATCATTAGACCCTAGGGCACTGGAGTCATTAGCATCATGAAAAATGGTATGGAAACAGAATTGTAATAAATTACTAATAATCAAGTAATAGACCTTGGTTAAATATAAAATCTGTCAATGGGTAAAAAGTCCAAGACACTGTCAACATTTTCATTTAATACCTTTTCTATGGAACCTGAAATCTGATGTTGACAAATCCCCCTTTGGCTTTAAGCCTGGGGCTAACCACAGTGGAATCTATAATAATGCAACTAATGGAAAAGTACCATTCAAAGATGAAGAGGCTGAGGAACATATTAAATGAAGACTTAGATAATGCACTTGGCATATCAACACAAACAATTACATAGATATAAAATACCAGCCTCTCTTGAGGTAGAGATGTTATTGTAATATAATAATCTAGTAAAGACTGGGAGGTACATCAAGATTATAAAGTAAGTGTTGATGCAAACCAGGGGTCAGCTGTTTATCCCACTAATGCAGATGGCTACAAATTAGTAAAGGTAGAAGGGACCCAGGAGGCGCGACAAGCATATGAATTGTAAGTGATAATAGCAAACCTGAAGGAAGAGGTTCTTGAAATGTTTAAAAGTGATTTTGTCTCCTTATATGCATTAAAAATGTCTGCGTTCAAAATTAATAAATGTTCTTTGGTCTTAACATATTCTTTCTGAAACTGATTCAATAAAATCAATGATCCTTGGATAATTATAAATCCAAACTTGGGTTGGCCAGTCTTACCTGATTAAACAGGAGGGAAAGAGATCCATTACAGTCTCTATAGTGTCACCAAACTTGTCAACACTCACCTGTCAACAATGGTACTGGAATTAGACAATCAGATAAAAATAAAAAAAAAAAGTTGCAATGCTACCTAATCAGAATTTTTGATTCCGCAAAATGTTTTGGAGTTGGATTGTTGATAATCATCACATCCACATTCAGTAATGATACATGTACACAGTCTACCAATAAAAGCCTACATATTAAAATCCTTGGAAAATTAAAAAGGGAAGCCAAATGCTTACTTTAAAGGCCTACAACCTATAGATCTGACTTCTGGAAAATCCACCAGGACCAATTAAGATTATGGTATATTTTCTGGGTTCTGTACTAAATTTACACACAAGCACAATATCTTATGAATGATTTACCCCACCCTAGAATGAAGACTACCCTGTCTAGGCCCTTCAATTTTTCTCTCCCCTCTACAGCTGCAACCCAGAAACCACTTAACTAGGTACCTAATTCACTAATGTCTACAGAGGTGCACTTGATTTTTACGGAATGTGCACTTCAGTCCGTCCTTGCCTGGGTCAAGATTCAGACAGCTTGATTGGCTATTTGAGCTAGACAAGATTCCACTAAATTACAAGGGCAACGCACACACAAATTCACTTACTTTAGATGCAGCTGTGACGTTCACTTCACATGGTGGTACCACTCAAGTCTTCCCTGATATCCTGTCAAAAGTTTCAAGAAATAAGTCACCAAATACCACCAACAGATAAATAAATTATAAAAAGTCAGTCAGATAGTTCATTTCCACATTACTGAGCTTAAGAGTTGGATTGTTATAAAATCATCATATATTTTACAGTACTTAATGGTGTAACTAGACAAATTGAAATTCTTAACGCTCAGAGGTGCCCAAAAGGGCTTATTCTTGGTAATTGTTCAATCTTATCTAATGTATTGCAATTCTAATGTATTAATGGATAATCTGAAACTGCTGAATAGAAACTTTTTTACTTGAGGATTTGTTTCTAATAACTGACATACAATATTGGTTGAAAATTGGCCAAAACTAGACAATGTTTGACTGGAATTGTTCTGGATTCAGGGATTGGGTCATGTGGCTTATTCATCAAGTACCCACGGATAAGGTATGAGTGATCTATCTGAAGACAGGATATTACAACTTGCAGGGTTCTTTTTATCCAGATGCCAAACTTCAATTGTTGGTTTAAGTTTTAATTTATTGTCATTTATTACCCAACAATGCCTAAGAATTTAGAGATGTTCAGCATAATTCATGAAACTAGTTATCGAACTAAAGCAACTTCCTGAAAACAGGGCATACACTTACCATAAGAGGCAACTGCTTGAAAGCAGCAACATCATTCACTTCCTGAAACAATAAACTTCCTTTTAGTAGTTGACGAGAGAAATGGATTTCCTAAATAAGTCCAGAGTGAGTTCATGGTCAGTTATCTCATTTATAATTATCATATCTCACCAAATATCATATGGAAAAAAACTGATGGTTAAAATACGTGACATCTCTAGCCAAACAGTTTCCCACAACTTATATCAATACATTGTAACTCAATATTTTATGACGGTTATGTGAGGGTCTTGAAAGAGGACTTGATTTAATCTTACATGATTCCCTAGTAAAATTACTAACGATCAGGGGTCTTGATGTATAAATTAAATTACCATCAACTAAAGCAAAGATTTCAATTTTTTTCAAATTCAGTAACTACCCACTCACTTGCATGAACATTTTTCCTTGCTGTACGATTACAACCAACCTTAATGACACTGCCCTCTGTAAACATGGGTTCGCTCTACAAAGTTTGCTATGGAAGCCACTCACACTGGGACAAAGTAAAATCAATAAAAATAATTCTCAAAATCATAAAAAAACAATATATTACTTACCATACATGTAGCAGGCTTGAAAACAGAACCCATCACAGGAACGTTTAGCAGGATTCCTACAACAATTAGGTCATATGTTTTAATCATTCAAGGTGAGAAAAAATGCTTATTCTAAATCTGTGTCAGAGAGAGAGTTCGAAATCAGGAATCAAGTTGTAAAACTTATCATCATTTAGTATGCATAATACTAGGTCTCCGCTTGAACTAAGAGAAACCATGCCAGGAGTAAGAAAAACAAATTACAGCAGAATTTCTTAAAATCCATGCATCAGTGTTATGATTTCAAGTATTTCATCTCTTTAATATTACTTAAGGCTTTTTTTTTTTTTTGTAACAATTATGAACTTACTCCCAGCTGTTTTGAAGTACTCAATGTAACATAAACCTGGTTATTAGTCTGTTACTAAATTCTACTCACCTGGGAGTTTGGAATGTCACAACTGACACCAGTCGCAGTAATGGCGGATGCTCCCTGCAACAGAGATTCTCATTAGCCTTAGTTGTTGAAGTCAGTCAAGTGAATGTATCATTTATTTCAGAGTTCAATATCAGGATTCAAATGTGATATTCTACCAGCATACAAATAATTCATATAAAAATTTTTAAGCTTGAAATCATTTCCAAGAATCAACGATAACATTTTTATGTGTACAATATTAGTCTCTTATAATATGAACTAGGCCCTTGTAACAATATAAACAAAACTGAAGATGTGGATTACGAGGGTCAGTTGAGAAACTTAAATGTTTCCTGTAATATTAATCAATAATAAAACAAATTTAAGATAAACTTCATATTGAAATTCACCACAACTGGCTGAAAATTTGGTATAAATTCGAGTCTTAAAACAAATCCAGGATAAATGTAACATTCACCATGCTAGAATAACGAAAACACAACTTACCATATAGCCTATTTTGCTGGAAACAGGTACCCAATACTGTAACTTGTTATTCCTGTAAGAAAGACCTGTTTTAGTTGTTCTAATTATACAGTATAAATAAATAGCATAAATACATATATAAATTTTTTCGTGTGAGTCCAGAATCAGGAATCCTGTATTTGTGAAGTAAGACTTTGTCTCAATTTTCTGTGGACACTAGAAGCTTATTTCCAAAAATTCCAGCAGACTTTTTACAAGTTAATATTTCAAATTTTAAAATATAAACAAAAGAATTAAGAGTCATATTTCATATGCTCCTGTAGGTAACCTTCAATGATTACTGCTCACACTTAAACAATACAATCAGTACTCACCTTACTAGGCTACAGTTTCACACAAGAAGTAGATCACAGTAACAAGACCCTTCCTATTAGAGAAAAGACTGACATTATCAAATGGCTCAGATTTAGTACATTCAAATGCCACAAGTTCATTCATATATTTCAGACAATGTATACAAACATGACAAACAACTTACCTTTGCTGCAAGAAATAACTAATTGCCTTAGCAATTATGCAGGGGTCACTTTGAAATACCGCCTTACTAAGGACTCAGAAAAAACATACATTCAGTATGTAAAGAGTTATAACTAACAACAATGCTAACATTTCACATTACAATAATTGCTTCAGACTGGCATTTCAGCTAATGACATTATTAAAACTGTAAAATTTACAAAATCACCACTGTACCTATACCCTGATGTGTTTACTAAATACCATCAAAACTAAAGTACAAAACAAATCTTTGTCTCATCCTCAAGTAAAACTTACTGCTCATCATCAAATATATAAATTCAAAATGGGCGACTGCTTGCAATATTTGTTGACTAAAATAGCATGGATTAGTACTTAAAACACAATCCAGAGTATTTCATTTGATTTACAAGTGTCATTTTCAATCGAAAAAAAAAAAAAAAAAGAGAAAAAGTTACAAAAGGTAGAAATTTACTATCCAGAGGTGTACATATGTATGCAGTATATATTTTCAATGTACTTATGTATATCTCTGGATTGTAAATTTCTAGTTTCATCTTTTCTTTCTTTTACTTTAAAAATTCTCCACGTAAATGTAGTGAAACATCAATTAAATTAAATGCTCTGGATATGGCAAGTGTTTAAGTACTTACTCGCGCCAAGTTTCCCAAGAGAGGCCTCTATATCAGACATCATCAGATCCTGAAATGTTCAACTGACCATTCTCATTCCTAAGAGAATTTGGTAAAAAAATCAAAAGAAGAATTAAATTAAAAAAATCTCTACTTCCGTGAAGTTCGTATTTCCACAATGGTCCCATGAAGCTCTCTAATATACTTCATTATGAAATTACATAACATCTACCAACCACCAACTTAAGAAATAAAACATTGCTGACGGAGTGCACGCCGACACGCCTTACCAAACATGGTTCCTCAATCTATAACCTAATTTGTACTCGACACTGCAACTCAAAAATATCACTAGTTAACTAATCCTCTCTAGGTTATTTTCATAAAATACAAGAATAAGTATGGTTATAACTTAAAACTTAATATCACTAAATACAAGTTGAAATACAAATAGCTATATTTTTGTTTCTACAGAATCTAATAACTATGCTTTATTGATATTTTGCAACTTTTGGAACACCCCAAATTGACAGTAGTGTACTGTACAGTATATATTTTGATCAACAGATCAATAATGTATTGCAACTCTGGGGTAAACCACTTGAAACAAACTCAATTATGATGTTGGTATCCTTGTTATACAGGCAAGTTACAAACATGTAACAAAACAAGTTTATTGTTAACGATATTTACACTTCATTTTTTACAAAATTTTCAAACCAAACCTTAACTTAATACATAGACGTCTATGTCGGAATATTTGATTTACATATGGAAAATATATATATATATATTTACATCAGTACTACTTAATTATTCTTCTATACAACAACAAAAAACTATCATTCATACGTGGTAACCACTATCTATTTAGCCAATGATACAAACTATACATGAACACTGTTCATTAATAAAACATGTTTTCATATCTCAGCATAATAGTTAACCATTCATTCAATATATGAGCAAATATACTTCCTTGGAAAAAAAAAAAAAATTAAAGACTGCATTACATACCTATTCCATTTATACATTAACATTTAAAACCAACTCACTGCTGGCCCTCGCCTTCCTTTTTGTCTTTTTCTCCAGAGGAACTAGATTCTCTTTCAGATGCCATCTGTGGATATTAATAAGCCATTAAGTAACTCAAGAAATATCAGAATGGAATGGAATATAAAATTTAGGTCAAAGGCAAAGCGCTGGGACTTAAGAGGTAACTCAGCACTGAAAGGGAAATTGGGAGTAAAAGGCTTGAAATTTAACAGGAGGAAAACCTTGCAGTTGCACTATGAAACAATTGTTAGGAGAGGTTGGAAAGAAAGATGAAAGATATGAATGGAGGTACAGTAAAAGAAATGAAAGGGGTTGCAGCTGGGTCCTGAGGGGACTCTGCATAGAACCTAAGTAATGCCTACAGTGCATCGAGAGAGGAGTACTGACAGTACTAGCCCCCTTCAGGGCTCAAAAATATTGTACTGTATATAGTGAATAGAAAATCCTCTTAATATTTAACCTTTCAATTCATCAACATTCAAATTATTCCATGAAAAACTGACCTTCTTATAAGCCATTTCAAACAATTTCAGGGATGCTTGTTGTAAATCACCAACTTGTTTCTTGATTTCCTCAGGTTCTGTGCTGTCCTTATTGGCAAGAAGTTCCTTGACTTGAGCCAGCTTCTCTTTTAGTTTCTCACTCTGTAATGACAACAGTTCAATGTATGTATTGTATAGCTGTTTCAAAATGACTTGAGCAAGCAAAAATGAAAGCCATAAGGTCAAATCTCTGACCATGAACATAACACTGGTGATTTTTTTTTTTCCGTTTCTTCTCACACTATTTTATTTTTCATTCTACTTACCTCTTCAGCAGGCAATTGGTCTTTGAACTCCTCCATTTTACTTTCAGTGTCATGAATAATACTCTCTCCTTGGTTAATAGCCTCAACGACCTCCTTGCGTTTCTTATCTTCTTCAGCAAACTGTTCAGCTTTCTTGATCATGTTCTCAATTTCTTCTTTGCTTAAACCTCCTGAAGACTGAATGACAACTGCAAAGAACAAAATGAAGAGTAGAGTAATAGTTTTCTATAAAACAAGTACATTTTACCACTACAGAAATTGCCTTCAACACCCTTAAAAAGAAAAATTTGGTACTGAACAATAGAAGACAACTCTAACACAAAATTCATTAAGAACTTGAAACTTTACTTACTTTGCTGTTCCTTTCCAGTGCCCTTATCCCTAGCTGAAACATGTACAATGCCATTAGCATCAATGTCAAAAGTGACTTCGATCTGTGGAACACCACGTGGAGCAGGTGGGATTCCAACCAGACTGAACTGACCAAGTAGTTTGTTGTCTGCTGCCATTTCTCGTTCCCCTTGGTGCACCTTAATTTCTACTTGGGTCTGACCATCTGCTGCTGTTGAAAATACCTGGAAGAGAATTTTTCTATATGACTTATTACAAGGAAATTAGATTAACAAAATCTCAAGTATTAGGAGAGGGTTTAGTCTATAAAGGTCTGTATACATGTGGAACTGAGGCTTACTTGAACAACTGTAATGTAGAGATTGAAACAAGTTTATCTTTTTAGTTTGACACCTATGTGGGATATTACAATAGAATGTCTCCTTAAGTGTGCCATAAAGAAACTGCAGATAGAAAATCTGTACTTTGGATATAACTTTGATTGTGTATCCTTCTAGAATGAAAACTAGGTTGTCAAAACACTTGAAGCATTCTCTAGCCTAAATTCAGTATGTAAAAAAATACATCTTTGAGGTTAATACTGCCAGTGTCTGTTTTTGCTGAGCTTCATTGTGTTTAGTGTTTTAAGGTTATGTTTGGGTTTTTCACCAGTTATTTAGAAGGAGAATAACAGGACCAACACTGCTGTGAGGGTCGTGGTCAACTGTGTAGTTGATTTATTGCTCCCCTTGCAGTAGAACCTTATTCTGTGGGCACATCATGCAGGAGGAGGGAATGTGCATGTGAATCCCCTTTGTGAAGAATGAAGAGGTGCTTGGAATTCCTTCCTTGTGACCTTTTAGCATACAACTTCGCCTATTAATCATAAGTTTCATACACAGGAAACAGTAATACTGTAGAGCAATTTAGGTAAGGAGAATGAAAAGAAAGCTGTCCAGCTGAAAAGTCAGAACAGCGGATAGTTAGGACTGAAAATGATAAAGCATGGAGCTTGTGGATGTATTTTAAGGAGACAAGAGCTAAAAGAAACTGTTTCAGGGGTCAAGTCCAGTAAGGAAAATTCTATAACACTTGTATGGTTTACCCAAACCCTGTAAAATTACACCAGATACCAACTAGGTGGTTTCACAGAAGAATTAAGAATGAACAGTGCAAATTTGTCCAAAATTACAAGTCCATAATGTCTTCGTCAGAACCCAAGTAATGTACAGTACATGAGTAAGAAGGGACTCGTCTATCCCCATAAAGCACAGGACGACCTTCTTTTATAAATGAGAAATAGAAAACTCCATTTACAGAGAAACAATATCTGCTAATTTTTCCAGGTAATGATTAGTAGACAACTTTCTGAAAGGGGATGGAATTGCAGCTGCTGCATCCTCTAAAGAGTATAAATCTCTCTGCCTATGCTGGATAAACGCCACATAAGAAGATAAAGGACTTCCAGAGAGCTGTGGGTTTGTCTGTGACTCAATCCAACAGGTCAGTGAACCATCCACTCATAGAGCTTGACAATGTCAACAACTTCAGAGAAATTTATGCAGATTCTACTAAGGCATTCTTTGCATGTAAACCAATCACCCATCAAAGCAGCAGTCATTATCATATATAATTATTACCAAAATTTGTCTGCTACATCATTATTTCTGTGTAATGGTAGATCTTTCTGAGCATCAAAATAGCATATATACTAAAGCAAAACTACATCTTTATATTGTTTCAGTTCATTCCAACAGATATTAACATATGGGGATGCCAATATAGTCCTACAATTTACTTCATCAATATTGGCAGCAGTGGAGAAAAAATTGGGGACTGACCATGTTGACAGCCAGTCAACTTAGTACTAATAGGATTGCAGTGATGACAGATTTCATTACAAGCAATAAGTTCAACAGGGTTGTAGTAAACAAACAGATAAAAAGTTACTGCAAATACAAAATAGGGCAAAAATGTAAAATTATGACAACTTTCTTAGTTGCAGTACCAAAGATGATTACTGCAGCTACATTTTAGACTGATAAATACTCATTCTCTATTTGACATACCTGTGATTTACGAGTAGGAATAGTCGTGTTTCTGCTAATAAGCTTTGTCATAACACCACCAAGAGTCTCAATTCCAAGAGAAAGTGGTGTAACATCCAAAAGTAGCACATCTGTTATATCACCAGCAAGTACACCACCTTGAATTGCTGCCCCAACTGCTACAGCTTCATCAGGATTTACAGACTTACTGGGAGTGCGACCAAATATTTCGTGCACAGTTGACACCACCTAATAAAATTAAGAGAAAGGACAATGTTGCAGTAGTAGCAACCATCTAAGACATTTCTATAATAATTTCAAGACATTTAAGTACATCAAATAACATTAAAGGCACAATATTTATTTCATGATTCTCAGGACTTCCCAAAAAACAAATAAAACTTACTTTTGGCATACGAGTCATTCCACCAACAAGGATAACATCACCAATATCAGACTTTGAACACTCAGCATCTTTCAGTGCCTTAATGCAAGGGTCCACAGTTCGTCTGATTAGCTTTTCACAGATACTTTCAAACTTCGAACGTGTGAGCTATTGGGTAAGAAATCAGAATGACAATTGAAGCTTCCAAAGAAAACTTGCATAAAAATAAAACTATATAAATGGTATACAGTAAAACACCCCTATTTGTGGGGGATGCGTACCACACCCCCTTGCGAATAGCTAAATTCCACGAATACTTAAAACCCTCTAAAAACACTTAGAACTGCCCGTTTTGATAGTTCAAAAAAACTTATAGTGGAGTATTTAAAGTTCTATCACAAAAAGTGCATTAAGTCATGAAAATACAGTAATTTGTGAATATTTCTCGGTGGAAAATACCGCAAATACTGTGTATATATGTTCCATCAAGAAATCCGCGAATTGGTGAGTCCGCAAATATGGGGGGTTTACTGTAAACCTAGAATACACAAAGCAGGACCAATTTGTCTACAGTATCTATGGGAAAAAACTGAATGACTTCTTTTATCCTTCGTAAAATCTTAGTGTCACTTCCCATATTGACACCTTTAAACCTCAATAAAATGTTCAATGCAGTAGTGCTGACATTACTATTATCATCTTCACTGTAACCTAGTATGAAAATCAAAACGGCCCCCACCTCTCTCAAGATTTATTAAACCAGATACTCCCATGAGCTAAACTTAAGAAATTTGGAACTTTGGCAAGGAAAGTGAACAATAAAATAGGTTACAAACTGAAATTACTTCATTTAAACAAAAAGCTACTGCAAGGAAAGAAAAAAAAAAAAAATATATAAAAATAAAAAATCAACAAAAACTTACCTTATACATCATATGTTTGGGGCCAGAGGCATCCATTGTTAAATAAGGTAAATTAATATCAGTCTGCGTAGACGATGATAATTCAATCTTTGCCTTTTCAGCTGCCTCCTTCAATCGTTGCATTGCCATGTTGTCCTTGGTAACATCCAAACCTTGCTAGAGATATGATGAATTGATTTGTTACCACTTTTGTATACTGGCTAAGAATTTAAAATGTCTAAAGCAACTTACAATAATAAAAAGGAACAATACAATGCAAATGGGCAGCAGAAACATTATAAAAAAACCAAGAAAAAAGTATTTTACACCTAATAGAATTAATAAAAATAAAGAGGTGGTCTACTTTATATTAACACTCAAAAAACTTTGAAGCAACAGATCAGGTACGCAGAAGGATTAAAAAAAAAATGGCAAAAAATTATCAAGCTATTCTACTAGATCAATAAACAACCAAAAACCCAAAATGTTTGGCCTGAAGTTTTTGTTCTTATAAATAAAAACCACATCTTTTTGAATAAATCTATCACCATATTTCTTCCACCAAGCATCCCTTCGTAGGCTATTGCTTCTTTCTGTATTTGTATTCTAGAATCACCATTGGATGCAAGTACTCATCTAAAACCCTCCTCCATGAACTTATCAAAATCTACTGAAAAATACATGCAATTTTTAACAATAACATCAAGCAGATTTACATGGCAAATGAATAAAGATTTACAAGACAAATGAGAAAAGAATCAGGTCTCCCATTCTTACCTCTTTCTTGAATTCTCCTGCTAAAAAGTTGACTAGATGATTGTCAAAGTCTTCTCCTCCAAGAAAAGTATCACCATTTGTGGACTTGACTTCAAATACACCCTTCTGAATTTCCAGGATGGATATATCAAAAGTACCACCACCCAAGTCATATACAGCTATCCTGTACAGGAAAAAAAAAAATCACAAAGATTCTCTATGGATAAAATTGGGAATAGAAGGAATTTGACTTACCACATCATACCAATGTATAAGATATTTGATCTAACTTAGCATTGTCTGAACCCGCAAAACTGGGCTACTTAAAAAAAGAAAAAATACCCAGGTGAAGAACTCAATATTGCTTTTTGATGATTAAAACTGCCCAATAAATTGTTATAGGACAGGGAAAATATCATCACAATTATTTGCTGTCTAAATTAAAAAACAAAATTAAACTATAAATCAATACTACTCTTACTAAAAACAAAATTTCATAATATTTAAGATATCTACTGTCACTACTTCATCATCATTGTATACATTAGCATGCCACGAAGTTATTGCTTCAGTCAAACCAAAATGATTAAGATGGATGTCACTCGCTACATCGCCAAATTTCTTCCAGACTTACAATCTGACTAGTTAATCTGGCCCCTTCAATTCAGGATTCTTTAGTCTAGTCATAAAATCCTACTTATCCCTTCCACAGGCTGCCAAGAGGCAAGAGACCATTCTGGGACAAGGCTGACTCAAACCTGAGGAGTTAATAGGACTTTTTTTTTTTTTATATCATCTGAGGATTCAGTAACACTTTTTGTTTATAACATTTATTATTTGTGAGCCTGGGATAGATTTTAGGTTTCTGTATAAAATTCATTTAGATGATGAGAAACTAACCATCCCTCTACTGATGTGATCAAAACAGTACAGAAATTTTTTTTTACCATAAATCATCTTTTATGCATTTTCCATTTCAGTTCTTTCATTCATTTTATGTCCTCACAGTTAAATACACAGAATAGAGTACCTGGTATAGAAAAGATCTGGAAATGTCTCTGCCACATCTACATAACATCCTAATGTAGGTCAAGGTTTTAAGAATCATACATAGGAAAAGTGGCAACATCTAAAATGCATGTGTTCATAGTTATTTTGGCTTGACTTTAGGCACTAGGGCCCGCTCTTTATTTGTTCTGCATCAAAGAGGCATTTTGAAAGCATTTAGCTTCCATATTCTATTAATCCAGTTTGTCATTTTTTATGCTGAAAACCATACCATGCAATACAAGGAAAATACAAATTGCCTGAATCAAGTATGTTTTACTTTTTATTTTCAGGAAGTTTATTCTTATTTTTCTCTTAACATTTCAATAAGAACTGTAATGACAAGTTTCAGCTTTGTCTCAACTATATTTTTTTTTTAGCAGTTTCATACAAAATGACAGTAGTCAGTGCACTAAAAAAAACCTCGTAGGCAGTGCAGTACCAATGAACTGTACTAAAAAACCTCCCAAACTTGCACTGGTTTTGCAGACCATGACTGTTGTATGTGGGAGTGTATGTACAAGAAATTACTCATTTTATTTTATTAATAATACATTGTGTGTACTGAAGTAGCACCTACAATATAGTGTGAAAACTACTTCACTATGGGACAACTGGGTGATTTCTACACTGATGGTTTGTCCGAAAGATTTGTTCAGTGAATAAAATTTTTCTTGAAAAGAGTGGCGGGACAACTGGGTGATTTCTACACTGATGGTTTGTCCGAAAGATTTGTTCAGTGAATAAAATTTTTCTTGAAAAGAGTGGCTAAGTGTGTGGGGAAAACGATGAAACAGATGGAAAATAAAGATGAATGTAATTCAGATGGGACATAAAAATAAGAACATGAATGAAAATTGAATTTTACCTATTTCTAAAAACTAGGAAAAAATACTTAGACAAATTTTAAGGCCACAATGATCACCTCCTCATGTAAATCGGAGGAAACATTGCTTACACAACCATTCTGTTGAAAGTGTTCACTCACTTCGTTTAATGGCTTTTTCTTTACCTTGTGTTATTTCATGGAAAGATGTATTTTTTCACAAAATCTAAGGAAAAACTACTGATGTGCTTAGTAAGAGAAGTTCAATCACACAACTTTGCAGAAATTCTTTATTTGCTTAGTGCTGGTCTAACCAAACACGCTGCACAAAACCTAAAAGAGACCTACACCCAGCAACCACACACACACGTTCTAATTTATAAACGAAGAATTAACCTAACTTCCATACAATTAATTCTATTGTACTTCACATTATATATATATAAAAAAAAAACCATGCGTAAATATATTTCCTTTAGTTTGGGGCAGTGTTACCACAAAAATTACTAGGGGTAAAATGCCAGAAAAGATTTCACACCTATGATAGAAAACAGCACATGCATCACCAAAAAACTTCAATTGTTTGAATCCGCAAAACTAAGCTACCTAATAATAAATACTCAGGTGAAGAATTCAATTATACTCTCTGATGAATAAAAACTGCCTAATAAATGTAAGTTAAGAGGCAGGGAAAAATCATCAGTAAGTTCAACATCCCAAAAATTGTGGACAAGGGCAATTTAACCCTTTCACCCTGGCTGTGCAGCATACATCTGAGAGGTCAATTGGGATCAAACCCACCAACCAGGCTACTGTTGACATCCTTAGAGACTTCCTTAATTCTCCCGTGCTGAAGGGTTAACACTCAAAACATTCACACGAGTGGACTTCCCTTCTGATACTTACAAACAAGAGCCTTTAATTTACAAATATTCCTCAGCTAAAGCTGAAAATGGTCATTTAAACTCTGTAGCAAGGTATATGCCTTGTGGTTAAGGGGATGCATGCAAGAATAGCCTCCCTCACCTACCATCATCAAGCACTTTTTCCTTCAGAGCATCAGGGGCAAATCATGGTAGATGAGGTAGGTAATATGTTGAAAGGCTGGTTTTGTATACCTAGGATAAATGGCAAATTTTTGGAATACCTTTCTGCACATGCATTAGACCAACCATGTACTGACTAAACAAGGGAAGTACCCATGCGAAAATTGGGGAGAGTGACAACAGCACCATAGTAGCCTACATATAAAAAAAAAAAAAAAAAAAAAAAAAAAAAAAAAAAAAAAAAAAAAAAAAAATTCTCGCCCTCATTGTGCCAATTCACCATCCAGATGATGAATGGGCATCCATGCAAGGGATCGAGCCAGGTACATCACAGGCAAAAAGAAAACTGGCAGACCAACTGAGCCGTCAGGACCAGGTCGTGGGAATGGAGTGATCCTTACACCTAGGAGAGGAGAGACTGGTCAATCATGGGAACAGCCAATGATTAATCTGTTCGCCACCAGACTGAATTGGAAGCTTCCCATCTTCTCACCAGTCCCATGGGCAGCAATCTAAGATGCATGCCAACATCCCCCTTCAGTCTCCTCCACCGGGTACTCAACAGTATCCACAACCCTGGGCCTTTGCATGACACTATTGTCCTTCTTCTAGCCTCATGCAGAGTTGTACCCACCTATCACTCGTGTAAGCCACTTAGAGCCCTGCCTTCATGTGTTTGTTCCTTATTTAGTACTGTATGTACTGAACAATAAAAGGAAAAACATGACACATTCACCTCCACTGGGAACCATACCACCAAATGCAAGCTGTTATTGTCAACAGGATTAATAAAATACTTGTCAAAAGTAAGTTAATACCACATACTATACTGTACTTACACCTTGTCTTCCGTTTTATCCATGCCATATGCTAATGCAGCAGCTGTTGGCTCATTAATTACTCTCAGAACATTCAAACCAGATATCTGACCAGCATCCTTTGTAGCCTGTTGGAAAGAAAAGCAATTAATGGCATGCACATGAAACAAGACCAGTCATTATGTCAAACACTCAATTAAAAATGAAAAACATATCCAAAGAGAACATTGTGTTTAAAATACTAAATTAAAAATTAAAAAAACACATCCAAAGAGAACATTCAGTGTTCCAAACACTAAAATGAAAAAGAATAATGCATCCAAAGAGAACACTCCATTAAAACACACCTGTCTCTGAGAATCATTGAAGTACGCAGGGACGGTAACAACGGCATTCTTCACTGAAGTGCCCACATAAGCTTCAGCAGTTTCTTTCATTTTACCAAGGATAAAAGCACCAACCTGCGATGGAGAATACACTTTGCCGTCACTTGCCTCTACCCAAGCATCACCATTACTAGCCTTAACGATTTTGTAAGCCACAGTTTCCCTGAAATGAGCAATTTCCGTTGTAATTCACAAGGGTATATGACAGTAAATAAAGTTAAAATGGTTAAAATCAGTTCAAGGAGTCCTCAAAGAAATTCAGGTGACGAAAAATAAGTCATCATTATGAAAATTTTGGGTGTGTGTGTGCATATGAGATATTTGGGGTTCAAGAAGATTCATTTTAATGCCAACAAGCAGAGTAAAAAATAACACATTTACATATTTATCAGACCTTTCAAAAAAAAAGTATATACATGTGGTTAATTCAAAAAGAAATAAGAATGCCTCACTCTACTGAATGAGATTTTTTGGCAGTAATAACTAACAGCAATGGCCACTGATATCCATGGTAATCTAATGGATGAATTATTTAATGTATTTATTAACAGTATTAAAAACTGTACCGAACGGAAAAAAAATTATCTTTGGCCAGACTTAGTTTGATAAAACAATTATCTAGAGATTTTCTTATTAACGATCCTTAAAACCTATAAAACAAAACAGCAGTCACAAAAATTTACCTGTCCTTTTTTATTTCTGCATCATCAAATCGCCTACCAATAAGTCGTTTTGTGGCATAAAATGTGTTCCCTGCATTGGTAACAGCTTGCCTTTTGGCCTGAATACCAACAAGGCGTTCCCCATCTGAAATGTCAAAATCAGGATAATTGACACTATACCCTATATTATGACAAACCTTAAACTGTTTGCTTTAATGATACATTTTGCAATTGGCATGATTTTCTCATATCTAACCACTCACATTTCACGACTTGATCCTTGACAGTGCAGTACTCAAAATTCTTAGTCAAAGTAAAGAAGTACAGTAAACCCGTCGTATTCATGGGAGATGCGTACCAACCCTTTGCTCCCCCTCCCCTGCGAAGTTAAAATCCACGAATACTTAAAACCCCTCTAAAATACTTAGAACAGCCTATTTTGACAGTTTAAACACAAGAAAAACCCTCTAGAAAGGCTTATACCCTAGCATTTAATAGTTTTATCACAAAAAGTGCATTTAGTCATGAAAATATGAAAATAACATAATTCTTGAATATTTCTCCGTGAAAAATACTGCGAATGAGCGAATTTTCTAAGAATAATGGGTAGATACGTTCCACAGAGAAATTCACGAATACGTGAGTCCGCGAATCGTGAGAATGCGAATACAGGGGGTTTACTGTAATCAGTTTATTTTTATTAACACAATAATTCCTTTCACCTTTTGTGAATGCAACTACTGATGGTGTTGTACGATCCCCCTCAGCATTGGTAATAACTTTGGCAGCTTTTCCTTCCATGACAGCAACACAAGAATTTGTTGTGCCCAAATCAATACCAATGACAGCACCCTTGACGCCATCTGACCTGGTAAAATTGAGATCGAGTTTGGATTATACAGGTTCACAATCCCTTCCCCAAAACCCTAAGGGCAGGCTGTGTTTTGGTTTTTGGATTTTTTTTGCATTTCAGAACTGAAGGTTGCTCTTAAATACAAAAGCATATGTCATTTCCAACAATAACATTATGTAAAACAAAAAATACACAGCATCAAAAAGAGCTGTAATTTGTGTATATAATAACATATCATCTGATCTCCAGTATCATGCACGCCTTAAATTTTTTCCCACAAGTTTTTTTTTTTTTTTTTAGATTATACTAGGATAGGCTTCCTGTGCCTGTTCCATTTTCACAGATTTCGCTGATAAAGCTTATGTTAGCTTTTAACCAATTAATAGGCCTAGGAGCAAAAGTTCAGTAGGTTAAGTGCAAATCATCTTACATTTAACCAGGCTTATCAAATCTGTGGCTTGTGTAAGAATTCATTACTATTTCTTACAATTAACAACCACTTGCTATTGCATGCAAAACACTGGAATAAACAACAAAGTACTGACATCAACAACAGAGTTACAAACAGCTGTTTGCCAACGTTAATTACCATAACTAACACGTTTAATAAGAGTTGTATTACAGTTGTCTTGTTAAAAACTTGCTTATTTTAATGTAATTCCATAAATAAAAATAAAATACAACTTTATTCATCCGTCACCCAGTGGAGGTGTTAAGACAGTATGCTGCTAATTTTAAGCAGCAGTTACTATAGCTGTGGCGGAAGAAAAAAATAATGAGCAGACTCCAAAATGTTTTGGAGGCAAAAGCAAGACCTGAAACTGGCAAAATCACACATGCTTACTCTACTTAATTTAAAGCATTTATAAATAATGTATTTGCAATCTTTAAACCCAGCTTTGATGATTTACGAAACGTATCTCTGTATTAAGTCTCATTTTGCAACTAAAGAGAATGATGATGGTAAAACACAATCAGCTCGTTATTTTACGAATGTAAACAAAACATACACTCTCGCTCTCTCTCCATTTCACCGACCATAATACTTATGATGTTGCTCCATCCTCCACTAAAAAAACACTGGTTTTTAGAATTCCAAATGAAGCCATTGTCAACCCGTACCAACATAAACAACTGAATCGAGAAACAGTTGATTGCCAAAATCATTTACTGTGGCTATCAAGTAGTCAAGGTGTTAAACACTTGCCGATTCCCAATGATGGCTTCCATATGTAAAGATTAAAAAATTATTATTTATCCTTCACACAATGGCGATCTCAAGACACAATAGCAGTAAATTAAAGCTGCAGGTTATAGCCGAGGCTGAATAAATGAATACTGTAACGGGCAGGCGAAAGCTATGTCCGGAACTGGCAAAATCACACTTGCTGCTTATGCACTCAAGTAATGTGCATGTTTTAAACCCAACTTTACTAATTTACAAGAAAAAGTATCTCTGAATTATATTCCTTCTAGCAACTAATGGCAATGAAGATGTCAGAAGTACTCAATCAGTCAAGATTTTGAGAATGTAAACAATATCAAATACAAATGCATTCGATGACAATGTTTATATTTTGTAATAAAGTTAACTGTGAACATAATACATGCAATATACTGTAACTGGATACCACAAGCAAACAACTTTTTTCAAGGATCATGTCAAGATTAGCGATCCCACTCACAGCTGGTTTAGCTTTTCTTTAAAAGATTATTGGGTTAGCTATTCTTCACAAGAAAATTATTGAGTTCGTTATTCTTACATGGGAATAGCTTGGTTCGCTGATATAGACACGAACACTTCTGTATCAGACAATTGATCCCCCAAGGGCTAGTACTAAACATGGTGAAACAGTGTAGATCACTGTTTCGCTGTGTTTAGTAGTAGCCCTCATGTGGAATTGGGGTTCGGACCGGAAAGGGTTAGCCATTCTTTACATAGGGACCATTGGGTTCGCTGTTCTTGACATGGAGATGTTGGGTTCGCTAATCTGACATGATCCTTTTTCAAATCATTATAAATATAGTTGTTTAACTTTTGCAAATGATTACTTTTCTCAAAAAAATATTTCAGTTTATAGAGCTTTTTGGTTTTTAGAATTACGGATAAGACATCATAAACCTGTACTCAATTTTGTTTATCGTCAAAAATTGAGATTAGCTTCTGTAAAAAAATAAAATTAAGGCCCAGCAAACTATACATATGAGACATTATTATTGTATGCACTAAATATACATACTTTTGTCTTGACTGAACGCTGAAGACATCTTTCTGGGAGAGGATTCCTTGTACAGATCCCTGAAAAGAAAGAAAATCTCATTAATCCTCAGTGGTAGAACTGGAAAAGGAATAAAAAATAAATGAAAATATAATGAAAACATCAAGACAGAGGGGCATCCGCAACAATGTCACAGTAAATGCTCTGAAGCACAAGTATGTGGCCTCCGCTTGGTACTCATCATTTTGACAGTGATGGATTTTGAAAAAAATGTTCATTTTGACAGTGATGGATTTTGAAAACAAGTATTGGAACTGTAGCCCTCTGGCCATTTTCAAGAATACCCTTTTAAGTTGGGGAAGCCTGGTAACATGGTAGTTTACTAGTGCCATGGCAGACGAATGATGGGGTGGGGAACCATCCACTCACTGTATATAATGCCACGTTTTCCTTCGGCATCAGGAACAAAAGCCAGGTCGGTTGGAGGTGGGATTACAATAAAGACTTCAGGTTTCTATATCTATGAAAAAATAAAGCATTTTCAAAATTGTCTATTATATGGATAAACATCTTTTAATGAAAAATACTAAGAGGCAGTCTGTTTGCCGATGGCAGAAGTGCAAGCTGGCAACAGTTATGTGAGGGCTTTATCAGTATATACAGTACTGCTATGCTAAAAAGCAAAATTAAAGGACTGGCATTCCTACTACATTATACGCAAGCATACTACTTAAAAAGAAAGAAAAAAAAAAAAAAGGGGTTAGGAATGAATGAATAAAGGATAAATCTGTAGTTAACATAACATCACTAAGCAAGCTGCTACCCAGCTAGAAAACAAATGCTAAAAGCCAAAAAAAAAAAGTTTCCTCCATTTTTAAGATGCCGTCTCCTTTAATCTCTTCCTCCCATGACTTTTAGTTCTGGAAGGTTCACATTTGATCTATTGGTAGTTTTACAATATAGCCATATTTACTTGGGTCATTCATTTAATATGATTTTGTTTTTAATCTAAATAACTGTGGCAAGTAAAGTTTTCTTCTCAACCATTTCCATAAAAAATGCAACTAAAAAAGCCAGATACATAAAACATGCACCGTTAAGATTTCATTCTCTTTTAAACTGTCCTCAGCGCCCTGTAATTTAAAAATTTTTCATTAGAGTTCTTTCATGTTAAGTGTAAAGACCCTCTAGTTGAATAGATTAGAATAGAGAATTTAGGCCAAAGGGCAAGCCCTGGACCTTACAAGGTCATTCAGCACTAAAACGGAAAGCGTAAAATAGTTTGAAAGGTGTAAAAGGAGGAAAACCTCACAGCTGCACTATGGAAACTGTTACAAGAGGCTGGAAGGTAAGACGGAAGTGAATATGAACAGAGGTACAGTAAAAGGAATGAGAAAGGTTGCAGCTCGGGGTAGAAGGGGTGCTGAAAATTAAATAACGCCAACAGTTGCACTGCATAAGTTGCACTGACAGCACTAACCCCCCAAAATGGGAGTTAAGACCCCTAAATATGATCATCTATGCAAACTAAGCATAACTAGTTTGAATTTCTGCATCCAACTTACTTCTTTTGTAAAACAGGTCGTGTAATTATTGACAAAACAAGTCCTACTAAAGGTATGACCTAATTAAACATTATTATTATTCAGTAGATGAAACCTATTTATATTGTGTCTGGACTTTCACAGGCCAGTGTTCTTGGTCCACTGTTATTTTTAGTGTATACAAGTGGTATGGTTGTTAGCCTGGGAAACATGTTCAATATGCCTATGACCCAACACTTGTCGGTGTAGTAAAGCCTCCACTTATGAGAAACGAAGCTGCCCCTCAGCCTCAATCGGGACATGGACCAGATCAGGGAAAGGTGTAGTCGGTGGTGTGAGGCTGAACACCAGTAAAACAAAACACTGTTGATTAGTAGATCTCGCACAGCCTTAGAACTTTGCTGATTGAGTCTGAAGCTTTAACTATTCTAGGTGTAACTTTTGACTCACATCTAACTTTTGGGAAACATCTAATGATAATGAAAGTTTCAGCAAAAGCCACACGAAAGCTAGGTATTGTTCGTAAGTCCTCATGTATTTATAACAGTGATAAAATCAATGCAACCTGTTTTCGCTCATGTGTACTCCCTTTACTGGAATACTGTTCTCCAGCGTAATGTCTACTTCTGCAGAGATTTATCTCTTTCGGACAGAGTGGTTTGTGGTGGTAGGTTTCTGTTTCTTAATGGTAGCAGTTATGAGTTGGACCATCGAATGATGGTCTCGTTTGTCACTTTTTCGTAAGTTGTATTTCAATGAATCTTTTAACGTTCACAATTGATCCCTGATCCCAGATTCGCTGAACTGCAGTACCAATGTGCAGTAATTGTGCCTCGCTGTCAAACTTGGATCTCTTCTTTCTGTATTTGCCTTTACTTCCTCTTATTTCTTCCTAATGAACACAATATTCTTTGGAAGCTTGAATTTCAAGTTAATGGCCCCTGTGGGCTTGTTCCATATGAATAGGTTTCATCTACTGAATATAATATAATAATAATAATTATAAGCCTACAGGAGCCACTGACTTGCAATTCAAGCTTCCAAAGAATATGGTGTTCATTAGGGAGAAGAGGAAGCAAAAGGAAATGCAGAAAGAAGAGATCCCACTTATTAAAAAGGAAAAAATTAATAAATAGATGAACATAAAAAATATTAAAATTCAAGAATAGTATTAGGGTAGTAATGCATAGCATTTTCGCTTGAACTACTTTAGTTCCAACAGCACGACATCCTCCGGGAGGCTGTTCCACAATCCAACGGTGTGAGGAATAAACGACCTCTGGAACTGAGAAGTTTGACGGTGCTGCTTGTATGGTGGGCAAATTGTAAAACTCTGCTTGTATGGGCAGACTGCAAAACTATCTAAAGTTCAATTTCAAACCCCTTCAAAAGAAAAGCTCCCACATTACTGAAAAAGCAAGTTATACAAAATTCTTGAACTAATTATGGTCAGACTGTAAAACTACCAAAAGATCATTATCACACCCTTCAAAACTAACCTTTTCATCCACATCCCATTTGAAATTTTTAAAACCATATTCCCCCAAGTGTTTAACCACTCCTAATTTTATCCTTGCTAGTTTCCTGGTTCTAAAGCGCTCACTCCACAAACACAGTTGCTATGGGCACACTACGATTTTCATGGTCATGGCTTTATTCCCTTAATACATTTTACACTTTTATTTTTGCTACATTATATCAATACAATTTTTCTCAGTTTTATTTTTACTTTACATTATATATATTATTGCTGAGTTTTCATTTAATTTAGCACCTACCCTTAACCTCCCAAATGATCCTTAATATTTCGAATTTATTTGGAAGAAATAATCTTAGCAGCTACCCTGTACCCTTCACAATGTGTGCAGCTCTCCCAGTTTTCCAATGTACTTCCCATTATTGTTACACAGGCCTTACATGCCAAGCCTCACGGTCACAGAATACATACACTAAATAATAGCCTAAGAATTGTGAAAGGAATATCAGTAACTTGAGCATTACATGAAAGGAATAAAACATTGAATTTGATAAAAACCATAACAATCAGTGTCGGTATGAAAAGTCATCATGTGCTAATCAATATACTTTAGACTGGTTATAAACCCGGTACCTAGCTCTTTACCAGTTGTGCTTTCGTGCCCCCCTAACAAAGTTTTTTCAAATTGAGCACTGAAGCAAGAAATACAACCCAGAAAGAATACCACTCTCTTTACTGTAACTCAAGTTTAGCATTAAGCAGAGAACTGGCATTACACCAATACCCCACCACAAGGGAAGACATGCCCAAGATGTGCTACATAACACAATGAATCAAGAACATTCAAAACACTGGGTAATCTACATTATGCAAAGACTAAATTATAGAAAATAATCATACATTTGAAAAATATTAATAAACCTAGCCTATACAGCCTTAATTTACAAAATAATGAGTAGCTTAGTAAGGCTCCAACTAACCTTCCCAGACTTTGGGTAAGAGTTTGCTTGGGCAGCCACCCAAGGCTTTTCAAAATGCCATAAAATGCCTGGCCTAGGCTAATTGGGTATAGCTGCCATACTAGGCTATACTTAGATCTGTGTAATACCCAACTGCTCAATTACCTAAATGAAATAAATCAACTTTATAGCCTACGATTGGCTAATCCAGCATGAGGCATTCTAGGGTTTCGTCAATTCTGATGAACTTTCAGCCATTCAGCAACAGACTGTGAACAAAAAGCAAAAAATGCGCTGAAGTTTCTTCAGCACAACCAAGTTTTCTGTGCAGCGTACAATGCTGTACAAAACATTCCACCAGCCCCAATGAAACTCACCGCTGTGGCCTGGTGGTGGGTTTTTTTGGCACCATCGTTGCCAGAAGCAAGACTATGGCTAACTTTAACCTTAAATAAAATGAAAAGAACCAAGGATAGAGAGCTGCAATTTGGTGTTTGATGATTAGAGGGTGGATGATCAACATACCAATTTGCAGCCCTCTGGCCTCAGTTTTTCACATCAGAGCACAGACAGAAAAAAAGTGCACACAGATAAAAAGCCATCTCAATAGTTTTCTTTTACAGAAAACTAAAAGTGGTTGGATAGCATTATAAAAAAAAAAATACAGAAAAACCGAGATGAGGTTAGATTTGAAGGTGGACCTGATAAATAAAAAACTTGTTTGCACTAATAAGTAATAATTAGAGAGCTTGGAATGGTAGATTGACGAAAACACGTGTAAAAAGGCCTAGATGTATATTAGGATGAGTGGCAAAATGTTCAAGTGACGACGCAAGCACAGTTTAGCAATGCCTCAAGTGCACCGACAGCAATAACCCTCTACGAGATCTAATGAATCTAATGGCTAGAAATGACCTTTGAACTCTTGTAGCCTAACAGCCTAGACATTGACTACCTATAGGGGTATATTAGTGCATTGGGCGGCCACGGCTTAGTAATGACCTTCGGACTCCCACGACCTGATACCCCAAGCCTAAGACTAGGATAATCATTTGTAACCACAATAAACCACTACACATTAATTTTGCAGCCTAATTGGCGCATTACTGGCATGGCAGAAACCAAAAACGAGAAAAGCTAAAGGTTATTCTAACGACTTAAGGTCTGCATGAGTTGCCGGCGCCATGCTCGGGACGCGCATCGTCTGCATTCATAAACTTGCAGCGAAACAACGACCTACGTCACATCTCGGGATATATTTACAGCGTACTAATACTGACCTGCTGAAGTAGTTGGGCTATGCTCTTTCTTCCATTAACGGCGCACAAATTCGTGGCCAAAAACCTTGCTTTCGACAGCATTTTCGTTAGAGAGGAGACGCGACGTTTGCCTCCACCAAACACGTGTGGGAAAGGAACCGCTGATGTAACTCGCAGAGGGCTTCGTCGCACGGTAGACCTCTGGCGCGGCTACGAGAACCTTCTCAGTTACAAAATGCTTTTGGTTCTTTCAAATATTTCGGGGTGCTATAATACTAATATTTTCGACAATAAATACACTGGCGTGACTGTCTTTTAGCATTCTTAATCTTTTTAAAACATTTATGGAACTAAAATTGCGAATGGTATCAATAAAGGCGTTTTCTATCATACACAATTGCCCGGGAAATACAAATTACGTTATGTAACCTAGAGATTTTGTAACGTAACTAAGATGTTTTTTCGCACTGGAAATGTTTCATCCAGTGCTGGATTTTGGCAGAAATTCGTCCGAAAAACGGATGATGACGTCACACACTTCGAAGATGACGGAAATGACGGAAATTTTTTCCGCCATGGATATTCACATGGCAAGAAAGGAAAATAGCACTTGCAGAATGAAATTTTTATACCAAAATTTTGTATGAGTTTTTTTAACTGTTTCTACATTTATGAATGGTTTACTGATAGTGAATTACATTTGGAATTGGGCCATCACTCACTGACTGCCTGGAGAGAGTGGCGGAAAATTTGACGAGGCAGAAACCTTGTTGTCTGTGGCCGATTTCCCAGATACCCTACCTCTATGAGGTAAGGCAATCGTACTTTCATATATTTAACCCATTCATTCATAAGCCTCTATGAAACATCATTAATAATGGAATTATTTTACGTGAGGTCTCAACTTGTACAGGTACTTTGTGAATAAGACACTGAGTTTCAATTCGTGTAGCGCTTGTGTGAATTCTGGTGAAATATCAGTTAACCATCTCGGTTCAGTTCGGTTCTGAGAAAAGTCACTCGCTAGCATTGACAACGACATCATATCGAGCATTTTTAGTAACGGAATTTAGCATGGATGAAATGTGTACCGTATCTTTTGAGTGCAATTAGCCTCCATCCTAAAGCTAGTCTGTCTTCGATGGGATGAAAGAGATTCAAACAAGGCCATTAGAGCTGGTGTTTTCTAGTGATTGCTGCAGCCACGACGAAAATCTGCAGAGTAGTGGGGCGAGAGTGAGAATACGCAGTAAGATTTCTTGGAAGGGGCCTTTGAAAATAAACGTGAGTAAATTGAGGAGGTTTATGGTGTACATTATAATTAATATGGCCTTGTTCGAATCTCATGATTCTCATGTCGTTGTAGAGCATAGCTGCACTAGGTCTAATCGTAACTCTAAACGAAATATACTTCTGTCGTTGATATGGTCAAGTTGAGGAAATCTATTTATTTCTAGGTATTGCAAAATCTTATTTAAAACATAACAATAACTGGATACCAGTTATGTACTGACTCGCCAGTCTAGGTTGAATATTTGCATTAGTCTATTGGTGACTATTGATGAAATTTTAAGAGGTGCGAAAGAAACTAGCAGGATAAGGTTACCGCTACTTTATTGATTTGTTGTTTTAAGATTAAGCCAGCCTTGTACCAGCCTGGCCCGGCTCTTGCTCCTGGAGCAGCCCGTAATACTTTATTGATGTTGTTGTTTCAGATTTAGCTGGCCTTGTGCCAGCACGGGCTCTTGCTCCTAGAGCAGCCCGTAACTCTATGTTGATGATGAGTCTGTGAGATGGATAGGTTAGATGAAAACTCTATGATGATGCATAAAAGTGATTTTGGTGGGGGACTTTATTAAGGACACAGGCGGTTTATATAGCGGCGGACTGACGTCACGCCGAGGAATACAATGAGAACTATATAGGGTGACCTGAGGTCAATAACATTTGACAATAAATACAATAAACAAACACACTTTGAGTTACACAAATGGACAATAGCAGAGTTGAATACATTCTGATACCTGAGAAAAAGAAACACATAACATACAAGTTGGCAGCAGGTAAATATTTACATAAATCAATTTAAATGATTGGGTATGCTGAATCTGCGTGATCCGTTGTCCCAGGAGCGGCGATCCTAGGAGAGGCAAAGAAAACTGGTCGCCACCACAGAAAACCCGCTTCGCGGGGACACTACAAAATAACAAACTTCTACATGTTGCAATTATACATTATTAATAATGACATTTAGCATACATGAAAGTGAAATATAAAGTATATATATAGCTTCTGAATACAGGTAGACTCTACCCTAAAACTAGTACTAGGTCTAATCATACAGACATTAACTCTCTTCCGCTGGTATGATAAACTTTAAAATAGTAAACAAGCTTTAAAAATCATGTAATTTCAGGTATATCAAGAATCTATTGAGAGTGCACTAATCATCACAAAGCATTTACCTGCTGACATCCTGGCTTTACTTTGAACAGATACAATATTGTCATCCATTAGTGAATATGTGTGTGTGTGTGTGTGTGTGTGTGTGTGTGTGTGTGTGTGTGTGTGTGTGTGTGATAATATATATATATATATATATATATATATATATATATATATATATATATATATATATATATATATATACATATAAACTGTTTCTTAAACGTGTTTGCATGAGTTTTCTGATCAATTTTGTGAATTATCAAATACATCAGAAATTTTTGCTTACAAATTCCCCTTGGAAAGATATATAATTTTTTTGCTTTGGTAAAAACTTTCAAAATGATACTTTCAGGGAACTATGCTTGCTTTTATAGAGACTGGATAGGGTACATGAACAGATGTAAATTTTTACAGTAGTTCATCATTTTGCTGTAAACCTAAAATGGACATAAATACTTCGATTGTTTTCCCTGATCTCTTGGACGTACGCTTTAGCTTGTCTCGCGGATTCAACATTCTTCTTATCAAGTGGTAATATACGGGCTGTGACAGAGCCCGTGCCAGCACAAAGCTGGCTAAATCTGAAGTAGTAAGTGGTAATAATGAAAGTTGTACTAGTAATGGTAATTGTTATATACGTCCACAATTAACAGCACTACCATCGCTACTAGTGAAATATAAGCTAATACCATTAAAACTGCCATCAGTTCTATTACCAAAACTTATACAAATGGAAAATATTTAACTGCTGCAGTCATTAACACTATTATGACTGCTAGTAACACTAACGCTACTATCACTGTAACTGTCATTAGTACTATCATCACTACCGCTATCACCAGTATCACTTGCAGCATTACTGGTACTACTAATTACTACTGTCATTAATACTCTCCTTCATATACATGATAAACCTGTGGACCTAGCTGCTATGCATGTCAAAAGAAGAGTTGGGCAAAACAACCCGAGAATGTCCTGTGACGATTCACGACAAAATTAATTGCTAATATTTTTCCTAGTCCTTACCAGTATCTTAAAGGCAAATGATATTACTAATGACCATTCAGCAGACTATGGCATCTCGTCCCCGGGAGAAGTTTCAGGAGCGTTGTTTACTATATTTTGCTTTCCTATCGTCTACTGAAGGGTCATAGGTAACCTAATTAACCCAAAATATTTAAACAAATATCTCACGTTTATTGCTTAAACAGCAAAGAAAGCCTGTAAATAACAAGCACTCCCTCAAGGTAAGTACCTAGCCGTTACTTATTTTTTTTAAAGCTAAGAGACTGAGACTTGCAATGCTATGTCCACGTTATAGCTCAGCTCTGTGAAAGCAAAGGGAGAAAAGAAGGGAAGGAAGTTAAGGAACAGTATTTCTCAGGTGATGACTCGTTAGCCTCTTGAAAAGCTGCAAACTGAATGACTCGGGGTAAACCTGACGGGGGCAGAGTTTCACTATTTTGATGTGTGGGTGATGAATGATTATCAAATTGGTTTATCACGGAATTCACCATTCCTGTTTATATATATATATATATATATATATATATATATATATATATATATATATATATATATATATATATATATATATATATATTTATATATATATATATATTATATATATATATTATATATATATATATTAGTTAACCCAGCACTGTCCAGGAAAACTCTGGAAGGACTCCAAAATATTTTCCTGCACCTCCTTGTGCTGACTGTCCCTTTTGTCCTGATATTACTGTTCTAACTGTCCCTTTTATCCAAATATTACTGTTCCGACTGTCTCATTTATCCAGGTATTACTGCAAATATATATATATATATATATATATATATATATATATATATATATATATATATAATAAATATATATATAATATATATATGTATGTATATGTGTGTATGAAGTGTATATATATATATATGTAGTATATATATATATATATATATATATATATATATATATATATATATATATATATATATATATATATAATTTATTATTCTGAGTCTTTTCAAGATCTGTCATTACGATAAATGAGGAAGTCCTGAGAACTGAACAAAAAGTTTCTTAAAATTGCGTCCTTATTGCAAAGGGGAAAAAAAAAAACATAAGCAGTATCCAAACGTTATTCTGAGGTTTTTCCAGTGGGGAATTTTTGAGAATTAAAAAAAAAAAGTTTCTAAAAAATGCGTCTTTATTGCCAAAAATGAAAGAATAAAAAATTAAGCAGTGGCCGACACAGCAGCTCTCCTGTAACGGAGCTTTCGAAAAGGAAACATGCGGTATCTGGGACTGAGTTATTGTCCCTCCCCCCTCCTCCCAAAAAATGAAAAATCACACAAGCAGCCTGACAGTTTTCCAGGACGCGAGATAAGGGAAAGAAAATGACAAAGAAAATGACTTCACTTTAAACCACAATGCAGACTGCAAAGCGATGACGAGCTTTCTTGTCCAATAAGACAATACGATCGAAAGGCGCCTCCTTTGGAACGGAACACTTTCCGCTATTCCTTGTAATATCCTGAAGGTGGGCCGGGCGAAGACCCCGATTCCTCCGGGAATTGGAGGATCCTGACAATAACAAGACTGTGGGTGCTTTGGTATATACGGACGTTTGGAAAAATTGGGTTTATGGTTACCAACGGCACTCAGGGGAATATTACTATTCTTGTATCCTGAAGGTGGGCTGGGCGAAGACCCCGATTCCTCCGGGAATTGGAGGATCCTGACAATAACAAGACTGTGGGTGCTTTGGTATCTACCGAAGTTTGGGAATATTGGGTTTATGGTTACCAAGCTGCGCTCAGGGGAATGTTATTCTTGTATCCCGAAGACGGGCTGGACGAAGACCCGTTTCCTCCGGGAATTGGAGGACCCTGGCAATCACAAGACTGTGGTTGCTTTGGAATGGAATGGAATATAAAATTCAGGCCAAAGGCCAAGCTCTGGGACCTCTGAGGTCATTCAGCACTGAAAGGGAAATTGAAAGTAAAACGGTTTTCAAGCTGTAACAAGAGGGAAACCTCACAGTTACACTATGAAACAAATGTTATGAGAGGGTTGAGGAAAGTAAGATGGAAATGAGAGAATATAAGCGGAGGTACAGTCAAAGGAATGAAAGCAGTTGCAGCTGGGGACAGAAGGTATGCTGCAAAAGAACCTTAAGTAATGCCTACCGTGCACTGTATGAGATGCACTGACGGCACTATCCTCCCTACGGGGTGTGGGTGCTTTGGCATATACCGAAGTTTGGGAATACTAGGTTTATGGTTACCAAACGACGCTAAGCGGAATATTATGGGGCACAGGAAAAGAATGAAACTCAAGTAAGATTTGCAGAATTGACAAGAGGGGATGACGAGTAATACCATCTACTCACATTTCAAATGAGGGGAAAATTCAATCTTTTGTATTCTAATCCATTGTTTTCAGTCTACAGTGAATTAACTTCAGCCTGTTCGTATGTTCTATGATACTTCTAAAACACTTTTTTCCGTGACGCACGTCATGTATTACTTTCAGAAAAGCGAAAATCAACAAAATATATATTTTTACATTTTCAAACATGTTCCTCATGGAATACTAATTCAACAATATCTTTCAGAGACCACCTGGATGCAAGGTAAACGAAATCTTTCTATTTTCACAGAACCAGTTACGAAAATTGACATTTTCATGATTATTTTGTTTAACTGTAATAAATTAAAGAATGCCAAATAAATGAACTTAATAAAATATGCTACTTCTTCCTAATGACACCATACTATTCTTTGGAATCTTGAATTTCAAGCCAATGGCCCCTATGGTGGGCTTGTTCCATATGAATAGGGTTCATCTTCTGAATAATAATAATAATAATAATAATAATAATAATAATAATAATAATAATAATAATAATAATAATAATAATAATAATAATAATAATAATGTACATTTCATATCTGACGTAGGCTTCTCTTTCTATTTATCAATTTAATTTTTCTTTTTTAATAAGTGATCTCTTCTTTCTGTATTTCCGTTACTTCTTTCTAATGAACACCATAATATTCTTTGGAAGCTTGAATTTCAAGTAAATGTCCCCTGTTGTGGGTTTGTTCCATATGAATAGGGTTCATCCTCTGAATAATAATAACCAACCCAACAGAAATCAAAACAGCAACCGCCTTAGAAAAGACGCCTAGAAAAACAAATCATGGGGATAAATCTAGCATAAAAATCTGTTTAAATTTGAGAGGTTAGTTAACTAAGTACAAATTTTCTTTGGGCATCAAATTTACATACATATTTTCGGAAAGAAAACTCTGGTACTAAAAGAAACAATATTATTTCATCTTAGAGGGAATGAATATCTATCTATCTGTCTATCTATCTCTTTTCTCTCTCTATATATAAATATATATATATATATATATATATATATATATATATATATATATATATATATATATATATACATATATATATATATATATATATATATATATATATATATATATATATATAAATAGAGAGAGAGAGAGAGAGAGAGAGAGAGAGAGAGAGTGTCATTAAAATATTTCAACAGCCCGACAAAATAATCTCGTTCATTCAATGAAAATGCGTCGAAGCATCCGAATTACATACATATATAAACCAATTTCCCGTCTAAAATAAATTCAGGGTACACAGGCCAACATTTACACACCTACAAAAAAGATCTACTTCAATATCTTGAACAGATTCTGCTTCCCTCAAAATCAGCATTCATAAATAGTAGCTGGGTGAAATCATACATTGGTAACCATCTTTAACGCACATGAACGTAGATCCTATGTATGGCTTTAATCATGAATCTTTTTATGTTCCTACGCACACAGACAAAAAATCTCGAAATACTGAGGGTCAGAAAGGTGTGAGTATCAATGAACCCAAAAATATTTGTTTTCAATGCTAGGCTTCACCTAAAGTAGTTAATGGCGGGACGACCACCAGAGTGAAAGATGAGATTATTTGTTACGAAATACAGATGAAATACAGAAGTCCATGAAGTCTAACCCCCGTAGGGAGGTAGTGCCATCAGTGCACCTCATGCGGTGCACTGTAGGCATTACTTAAGGTTCTCTGTAGCATGCCTCCGGCCCCTAGCTGCCACCCCTTTCGTTCCTTTTACTGTCCTCCTTTCATATTCTCTTTCCTCCATCTTACTTTCCAGCCTCTCCTAACAATTGATTCATAGTGCAATTGCGAGGTTTTCCTCCTGTTACACCTTTCATACCTTCTTACTGTCAATTTCCGTTTCAGCGCTGAATGACCTCATAGGACCAGGTGCCTGGCCTAAATTCTATATTCAGTTCAATTCATGAAGTCTAACAAAAGTTCATGAAGTCCAACAGAATTTAATTATGGTCATGCATTCCTAAGAATGAAGGGCAAAACCAGGGAGCTCACTCACTGCAAAGGGCCCTCAAGGAATGTAAACAAGCCATTTTTCATCTGACAGAGCCAACGAACGGAAACAAATCCAGCCAGGGCGCTACACTACTGACGGATGAGCATGCGACGGACAAAGCTAAATTGAAAATCCGCCTAAGAAAAAAAAGAAAAAATAAATCAGTTGAGCCTCGCTGCTAATGAGGTGGTGGTTCGCAATTATAATTCGTTTCGTTTTGGGTAGCGCCTCATTGCGAAAAATCTCTGTCAGTCGCTTGCAAGGGCATCGTCGTTCTTGGTCAAATACAGAATTTTCCTCGCGTCATTAACAATGGTCAAGAGGGTTGGAAGAGTTTGAGACTGAGGGAATATAGAAAATAGACAAGAAATAACTTTTCTCTTTTTTTGGGGGTGGGTGGGTGGGTGGGTGGGTGGTAGACAGTTGGAGTAATATTTAATGTCTGAATTCACTGTATGAAAGTATAACTCAATTGACACAAACACACACAAACTCTATTTCTCTCTCTACACACACATATGTGTGTTTATCTCACATACCGTACATCATAATGATGTCATTACTTTTTCAAAGACGCTGAATAAAAATGCACAAAGATTTAAAATGACTGTATTTAAAATACATGTCTAAGAACCTGCGTTTAGTAACTAAGAGCGCCTATATTAATTCTCCGTCTACACTGTTGCTTCCCCAAGCACGCTAAAATTTTACCTAATTAACGCTCACAATAAATAATGTAACTCAAGCCTGAGAGAGAGAGAGAGAGAGAGAGAGAGAGAGAGAGAGAGAGAGAGAGAGAGAGAGAGAGAGAGAGAGAGAGAGAGAGAGAGAACTATGTCTTAGTGGAACGCATCATCAACGGATAACCAACATACAAGACACATGATTTGCATAAAACTGTATTTGACTTCAAAAGCTTCATCAGTGAACATCAAAGTGTTGGGAAGGGGCTGTTTTTATGTAAACATAAATAATAATTAAATATATAAATAAACAAATAAATAGTAATAGCGAAGGCTCTAAGTCAAGGAGACAACAAAATAATTGTTTCGAGAATCAAGTCAAGTCTCCATTATAGATAAAATATGAAGAGTGTGAAAAAGCATATAAAATAATTTTTATATCTCAAAGCTTTATTATAATTAAGTTTTGATTTAAATTACTTCAGAATGTCCAGGGTAAGAAACGTCCCAAAGGTTGACCAGTCTTTTCAATAGAAATAATTTCTGTGATCGACATCTTCAATAAAAAAAAGATGAATAAGAAATTATCTCCTATGCAGGCAGATGGTAATGAATCAATCAACATAAATCATTTCCTGATAGTGACTTTTTTCCATTAACAAAAAAAGTTACTTGGAAACTAAAGAAAGAGAAGAAAGAAAAAATAAAGAAACAATCTTTTTACTGCGAGTGCCACTTATAAAAATTAGGTTCCAAAATTTCTTTTCTCGTTCGATCTGCAAAGAGACTTTTATTCTTTCTCTCTCTCTCTCCCTCTCTCAAGACTTTATGCTGTCCTCCTCCTCTCTCTCTCTCTCTCTCTCTCTCGTGTCTGTCGAACAAAGAACAGACAGGAGAAAGGCAACTGAGGAGGAAAAAGTTAAGTATACCTTAGTTTTACCAGACCACTGAGCTGATTAACAGCTCTCCTAGGGCTGGCCCGAAGGATTAGACTTATTTTACGTGGCTAAGAACCAATTGGTTATTTAGCAACAGGACCTACAGCTTATTGTGGAATCCGAACCACATTACAGCGAGAAATGAATTTCTATCACCAGAAATAAACTCCTCTAATTCTTCATTAGCCGGCCGGAGACTCGAACTCGGGCCTAGCGAGTGCTAGCCCACAACTCTAAGGACTCACCCAACGAAGAACTAACTGAGGAGGAATTTATTAACGTCTTTATGGAGGCATAAAATTGGAAGAATGGCCTTCAGGCCCTACAAAGGACCCTTTCCTAACCTTACTGGCTTCTACTGTTACTGCCCCTATTTCTTGTTATTTTTTTCCGATTCATACCCTAATCCAATCTCATTGATTGGGTCGACAAGTTTTTACAATGGCTTTTGTTCTCTCTCTCTCTCTCTCTCTCTCTCTCTCTCTCTCTCTCTCTCTCTCTCCGCTTCCGATAAAAGAGGATGGCGAGTGGCTGTAATAAAATTGCACTCGTCTTTTGTCGACTACAATAGTAATAATATGTTATCCCTTCCAAGCGCAATCCTGCTCAGTTCACTACTTGATAAACTTGGTTACGTATTAGCAAATGCAAGCGAGGACATGGACGCGCGCGCACGCAAAGACAGACACACACACACACACAATACATATATATATATATATATATATATATATATATATAATTATATATATATATATATATATATATATATATATACATATATACATATATATACAATATATATACATATATATATAGGCTATATATATATATATATATATATATATATATATATATATAAATATATATATATATATATATATGAAACAAGGAAACCCAGAACAAAGACACCAGAAGCAGACAGACTACAGACAGTGTGAGATTGACGGTCGATCTATTCACGGAAAATAAGAGACGCACTGTATATGAGCGTGACATTGACACCCGCGAACCTGCATAGACAGCCTAACCTGAATAGACAGCTTAAATTGGATAGATATAATAACTTGAATGGACAGCCTAACCTGAATACGCAGCTTAGATTGGACAGATACACTAACTTGAATGGACAGCCTTACCTGAATAGACAGCTTAGCCTGGATAGACATCCTAACCTGAATAGACAGCTTAGCCTGGATAGACATCCCAATCTGAGGACATCCTAACCTGAATAGACAGCTTAGATTGGATAGACATCCTAACCTGAATAGACAGGTTAATCTGAATAGACATCCTAATCTGAATGGACATCACAACCTGAATAGACATCCTAACCTGAATAGACATCCTAACCTGAATAGACAGCTTAGATTGGATAGATATATAACTTGAATGGACACCCTAACCTGAATAGACAGCTTAACCTGGATAGACATCCCAATCTGAGGACATCTTAACCTGAATAAACAGCTTAGACTGGATAGACATCCTAACCTGAATAGACATCTTAATCTGAATAGACATCTTAAACTGAAGACATCCTAATCTGAAGACACCCTAACCTGAATAGACATCCTAACCTTAATAGACTGCTTAACCTGAATAGATATCCTAACCAAATAGACAGCTTAACCTGAATAGACATCCTAACCTTAATAGACTGCTTAACCTGAATAGACCTCCAAACCTTAATAGAATGCTTATCCTGAATAGACATCCTAACCTAAATAGACAGCTTAACCTGAACAGACATCCTAATCTGAAGGCATCCTAACCTGAACAGATACCCTAACCTGAATAGACAATCTAATCTGAATAGATATTCTAACCTGAATAGACAGCCTAACTTGAAAAGATAGCCTAGCCTGGATAGACAGCTTAGACTGGACAGACAGCATAACCTGAACAGACATTTTAACTTGATAGATTAACTGGCGTATCCAGAAATTTAGTGAGGGGTTCGCTTTTGTGGAAGATAAACCAGGCGAGCGCAGTGAGCCCCTACAGCTGGGGGGTTTGTTATTTTATCAATTTTAGAGGCTTTTTGACGAACAAGAAATGTATATTTTTGACATATCCAAGAACCAGTATTAAGTGCTTCATCTCGTGGAATAATAATAATAATAATAATAATAATAATAATAATAATAATAATAATAATAATAATAATAATAATAATAATAATAATAATAAGCGCTACATTCAACATTTTTATTCCACTGGGACGTTTCGGCTTTACCACACTAAGCCATTTTCGACCTAGAATAGAGGCAAAACACCAAAACATAAAACTTTATACTAGTAAAATACAAAATCAAAGAAAGGTCACACCCGAGAATAATTTTTAATAAACTACCCTACCATAAAAAAACACTACTCAAAAAAGAAAACATAGTGACTTAAAACTAATACAATTCAATGAATTACAATAGCCAATAAAACTAAGGAAAACAAGCTCAAGACGAGATAAAATAAAATCAAATAAAACACAAAACTAAGAAACATGAAAAAAGACCAACACAAAAAAAATTACACAATAGATAAATTTGCTAAATGACTGAAGGCGAAAGCTGATAGAAATCAGCAGATTATAGATAAAGGAAAGGAAGACTGATCTTGGTTGAGTTGTGGCTTAAGCTTGTGAATATATATAGATTCTAAAATCCTTAAATCAGACATTATTGAACCAGAATCTACAAATTTTAAAATCCCTTATACTTAGTCTTGCCTGATTGCATCTACTGCAATGTTCCCGGGATGGAAGACTGCTGTTGATGCTGTCTCTCACGCCCTGTCACTGATCCCTGCATGGTGGCAGTATCTCGTTTGAGCGCCTTTATGGAACTACCAAATACCCAACTTGGCAGTTGGGGCATGTATAATAATAAACAATACTAGAACGCAATAAATCACGCAGTTTATCTTTGAAAGGTAGTAAGCTTTTATTGTAAAATCATTACTAAAATGAATTTAAAAGCAATCCGTGGCAAAATCTGTCAAAACAGTATTTCACCCTCTCAAGTTGCTTCATTGGTACACCAATGTAAGGTAATTTGCAATAAAAAACTAATTTAGGAACTGCAACAACTGGCATTTTAGGGACTGTAAACACCTTTCCAGAAACAGCCTAATATGTTTAAAGACCAAATTGGCTGGATAACCATTATTTATGAAAAATTTTACCAAAAATTCCATCTCCCTCATGAAACAAAGTGAAATTGAGCATAAATTATAAGCCCTGTAGATTAAGGTATTAACTGCATTTACTTTGAAATGTTTGGACTGACTAAAAACTCAAACCTAATCCTGAAAAAGTGGGTTTCTGTAAACATAGAATGAACTTTCGGATTTGCCAATGAAAATATCTAAAAATGGCATCTTATTATTCATCTCCTATCAAAAGTAAATTTTATATTTTCATGTTTGCTATTTAGGCAGTGAAGAAAACTATTAGCCTGGTGTTCATTTTCAAAATTAAAATAGTATCATCTGCAAATCGCTTACAGAGCAAAGGTTTGAAATGTGATGGGCAATCCTCCAACCACTTTCCTCATGAAACCTAAAACAAATTAACAAAAGTACATGAGAAATTGGGCTACCCATTGCTGCCCCATTTACTTGTAAATACAACTCATCATTAAACATGAAGTATGTATCTTTACATGTTGCTTGCAAGTGTTTTGAACTTATTCCTAGGCAAATCTCAGGAAGTGTTCCCATCCCTTACATATTTCATTCACTGCTAAGTCAGTGATTTCATTAAGAGGCATGTTCGTAAATACAGATTCAATATCAAAACCGCATAAAAAATGATTTTGAGGTATATTCAAATGCTTTAAGTCATTTTACTAATTCATGTGATTTTTTTAGAGAATAAGTAGTGTCTGTTATAGTACTCAAAAAATGTTACTAAGAATTTCGCTAAATTATATGATGGGGTATTGTAAGCAAAGACCGGTCTTAAGGGAACGTTCGGTTTATGGATCTTCGGTAATCCGTATAAAATAGCTGAGAACAACCACTTGCATAACAGTTGTGGTATTCTTCATTTGAAATATAATGACCTTTTTCAAAAAATTAAGCGACCTGTTTATTTTATCCTCATTCAGTATATTCCTGGGGTAGGGTCTGCATGTGGCATTTTCTTAAATTTAGTAGTCATTAAGGATAACATTTTAAACATTTTATCAATGTACTCTCTCTGTTCTGGAATGACTAATAATCAGTGAATTATTCTTTTCCTAAATTCTTAGCAAGTTAATATCATCCTTAGTAAAATCGGGCACATGATAGACTTGAAATTATAGAAAAATTTGTAAGCTAATGAGGATAAAATAAGCAGGTCGCTTAATTTTTTTGAAAAAAGGTCATTATATTTCAAATGAAGAATACCACAACTGTTATGCAAGTGGTTGTTCCTCTATATTTTGTACGGATTACAAGATCCATAAACCGAACGTTCCTTAAGACCGGTCGTTGTTTACAATACCCTATAGCCTTAAAATCTTTTCCGGATTCAAAGAAAGGAAATATTTTGAGAATTCAAGTCTGTTAAGTGTCAAGCAAAAATTTAGACCAAAATAGTAAAAACTTCTGTCTTTCAGACAATTCGTAAATTCAGAATAATTAAAACTACCCTAGAATTAAAAGTCACATGATGTTAACGCGCAGTGGTCCACCACAAGTCCGAAATTTCCCTGTTAAACTTCCCGTGTGTTGCTACAATAATTTAGTCACATTTTTATTTGCTGCATTTTTTCAGTACACAAAAATCGATCAAAGACACAGTCTCCTTTAAACGACCTTCCATCTCAATAAAAAAAAACTAGGTCGAGAGATGGGAAGAGGAAGAAATGCCAGCGGACTGTGAGGAGACTAATGGTGTATATATAAAAGCAAAAGGGAGATGTCATGTGGCAACTACAGAGGAATTAAACGAATACAGACCATGGATTGAAAATTTTAAGAGAGGATACTGGATGGGAGATGAAGAGAAATTGTAAAGGTCAGGAAACAGCAGTATGGATTCATGAGGGAGGAAGAGCTACAGGCAAAGAGGCCGGAGGGAAGCCAGGAGTTTTATTGTGCATTTATAGACCTGGAGAAAGCAGGAAGTGACGTTTTGGTGTTTGAGGAAGAGGAAAGCCCCAGAAAAGTTGGTTAGGCTGGTCGAGATGACATATCAGAGAATGAACGCAAAAGATGGTATGGGCATGTGCTAAGGATAGATGACGAGGAGGGAGTGAAGAAAGCTTGGGAAGAACCTGTTAGAGGAAGAAGATCGAGACGGAAACAGAGAATTAAATGGCGAGATAAAGTGAAGGAAGATATGAAGAGAAGAGGTTTGTGGAGGATGATGCCTTTGATAGAAGGCAGTGGAGAAAAGGCGCATCAGGCAACCGACCCCCCCTCTCTCTATCTCTCAGCCAGAATCCTTCACGTCTTCAGTTTATTACTATACTAACGCGAGGTCTTCTGAAGCCCCCATGAAGTTGGATTCGAGCCAGGATCCCTTCATATAAGTTATAACACTAACGAGGGAGTACCAGACCTGTGAAGCTCAATCACCAAGCTTGTTGCTACTTGAGACTGCATGAATCTTCTCCTCCTCCCTCCTCCTTCTCCTACCCTCTTCAGGGAGAACCAGAGGCATATTCGAAAACTAAAACCGTGATACATCAATCACCAAGGTTGTTAAGCACAAGATCCTGCTCAGACGAAAGTTGCTATGGTGAAACAAGGAAGGGATTGGGGAAAGACGGCGAAGTTTACCAGCGCCAACAGGCCAGAATCCCCTGGAAAGAGAAGCAGAAAGAAGGGAAGAAGATCCTCAAATCAAGAAGATCCTCAACAAATCAGCACTAACTTTCCTCCTGCTCATTATTTTGCACCTCTTAAAGTGGTGACCCCAGAGTGGTTCCCGGAGCCATTAGCGTGACTCAGACGGCGACTTAGTCTTGGCTCTATGAACTACTCCACGCCCTAACGGACTATATGAGGGCTGGGTAACAAGTAGGAAGCGTTCAGAGGGTGCTGACTCTCGTCGGCAAATCACCAGCGTCGTAGCGGACCCACGAGCACTGCAAGATTTTGTGAGTATTGTATGATAACCCATTCCAATAATCCATTTCTCTCAAAATAGTTCTTTCTTCATGAAGTCTTTTCCTCATCCTTGTAATAATGTAAATCATGGACGGTATGGTGGAGGCTGTGTATCAAAGGCGTGTATGAGGGGGTATAGGTGACCGAAGGTGGGCCACAACCCACTCCACTAAGAGGATGGAAGGTGGTGGAGTATGCAAGATTTTGGAAATTGGGTGAGCCTCTTCATTTCAGTTGGGGCTCTCTCTCTTTCTCTGGGCTTTCAATGTGTTTTCTGTGGAGGCCAGAGGAGCCGGAGGATGGCAACCTGGTGGAGACCTCGAACGGCCGGGAAAGGTGAGCGACCAGCAGTTGGGGGTGCTGGTCGGTCACGGACCGTACACCACCGACAGGACCAAGCCCAGAAGAGCTCTCCCTCCTGGTGGAGACCATAGCGGTAGGGAAAGGTGAGCGACCAGCAGTTGGGGGGGCTGCTGGAAGGTCACGGACCCGCCACACCACCGACAGGACCAAGCCTGAGTAATTGCAGTGTTCCTGCGGAGACCGAACGCCGGAAAGGTGAATAACCAGCAGTTGGGGGCTGCTGGCTCACCGGACCCGCCACCACCGACAGGACCAAGCCTAGAGGAGCCGCCGCCCGACACCTGGTGGAGACCAAACGGCGGGAAGGGTGAGCAACCAGCAGTTGGGGCTGCTGGCAACGGACCCGGTGGAGGACCAAGACCTAGAGAAGCCGTCGCCGGCACCTGGTGGAGCCCGCAACGGCCGGGAAGGTGAGCGACCAGCAGTTGGGGGGCTGCTGGCCGGTCACCGGACCCGCCACACCACCGACAGGACCAAGCCTAGAGGAGCCACACCTGGTGGAGACCAACGGCCGGGAAGGTGAGCGACCAGCAGTTGGGGGCTGCTGGCGGTCACGACCCGCCACACCACCGGGACCAAGCCTAGAGGAAGGTGGAGACCAAACGGCCGGGAAAGGTGAGCGACCAGCAGTTGGGGGGCTGCTGGCCGGTCACCGGACCCGCCACACCACCGACAGGACCAAGCCTAGAGGAGCCGCCGACACCTGGTGGAGACCAAACGGCCGAAAGGTGAGCGACCAGCAGTTGGGGCTGCTGGCGGTCACCGGACCCGCCACACCACCGACAGGACCAAGCCTAGAGGAGCCGCCGCGACACCTGGTGGAGACCCGAAAGCGGCCGGAAAGGTGGCGACCAGCAGTTGG
The DNA here is from genome assembly GCF_040412425.1 of Macrobrachium rosenbergii. Lineage (NCBI taxonomy): Eukaryota > Metazoa > Arthropoda > Malacostraca > Decapoda > Palaemonidae > Macrobrachium > Macrobrachium rosenbergii. The sequence goes on from NC_089752.1 coordinate 10,228,389, forward strand.
GGGCTGCTGGCCGTCACCGGACCCGCCACACCACCGACAGGACCAAGCCAGAGGAGCCGCGCCGACACCTGGTGGAGACCAGAACGGCCGGGAAGGTGGCGACCAGCAGTTGGGGCTGCTGGCGGTCACGGACCCGCCACACCACCGACAGGACCAAGCCTAGAGGAGCCGCGACGGCCCTGGTGGAGACCGAAACGCCGGGAAAGGTGAGCGACCAGCAGTTGGGGGCTGCTGGCGGTCACCGGGACCACCACACCACCGACAGGACCAAGCCTAGAGGAGCCGCTGCCGACACCTGGTGGAGACCGCGACGGCCAGGAAAGGCGGCGACCAGCAGTTGAGGCTGCTGGCGGTCACTGGACCCGCCACACCACCCGACAGGACCAAGCCTAGAGGAGACGCCGCCGCACCTGGTGGAGACCGAAACGGCCGGAAGGCGAGGCGACCAGCAGTTGGGGGCTGCTGGCGTCACCGGACCCACCACCACCGACAGGACCAAGCCTAGAGGAGCTGCCGACACCTGGTGGAGACCACGCGGCCGGGAAAGGTGAGCGACCAGCAGTTGGGGGCTGCTGGCGGTCACTGACCCGCCACACCACCGACAGGACAAGCCTAGAGGAGCGCGCCCGACACCTGGTGGAGACCGAAACGGCCGGGAAAGGTGGCGACCAGCAGTTGGGGGCTGCTGGCGGTCACCAGACCCGCCACACCACCGACAGGACCAAGCCTAGAGGAGCCGATTGCGACACCTGGTGGAGACCCAAACGGGCGGGAAAGGTGAGCGACCAGCAGTTGGGGGGCAACTGGCCGGTCACGGACCCGCCCACACCACCGACAGGACCAAGCCTAGAAGGAGCCGCGCCGGCACCTGGTGGGAGACCCGAAACGGCCGGGAAAGGTGAGCGACCAGCAGTTGGGGGCTGCTGGCGGTCACCGGACCACACCACCACCGACAGGACCAAGCCTAGAGGAGCGCCGCCGACACCTGGTGGAGACCAAACGGCCGAAAGGTGGCGACCAGCAGTTGGGGGCTGCTGGTCGTCACCGGACCCACCACACCACCAACAGGACCAAGCCTAGAGGAGCCGCCACCGACACCTGGTGGAGACCAAACGGCCGGAAAGGCGAGCGACCAGCAGTTGGGGGCTGCTGGCGGTCACCGACCCGCCAACACCACCGACAGGACCAAGCTCAGAGGAGCCGCCGCCGGACCTGGTGGAGACCGACCAGCGGCCGAAAAGGCGGCGACCAGCAGTTGGGGCTGCTGGCGGTCACCGGACCCGCCACCACCGACAGGACCAAGCCTAGAGGAGCCGCGCCGACACCTGGTGGGAGACTCCAGCAACGGCGGGAAAGGCGAGCGACCAGCAGTTGGGGGCTGCTGGCGGTCACCGACCCGCCACACCACCGACAGGACCAAGCCTAGAGGAGCCGCGCACGACACCTGGTGGAGACGCGCAACGGCCGGGAAAGGCGGCGACCAGCAGTTGGGGGCTGCTGGCGGTCACCGGACCCGCCACACCACCGACAGGACCAAGCCTAGAGGAGCCGTCGCCGACACCTGGTGGAGACCAAACGGGCGGGAAAGGCGAGCGACCAGCAGTTGGGGGCTGCTGGCCGGTCACTGGACCCACCACACCACCCGACAGGACCAAGCCTAGAGGAGCCGCCGACACCTGGTGGAGACCCGCAACGGGCCGGGAAAGGTGAGCGACCAGCAGTTGGGCTGCTGGCGGTCACCGGACCCGCCACACCACCGGGACCAAGCCTAGAGGAGCCGTCGCCCGACACCTGGTGGAGACCCGAAACGGCCGGGAAAGCGGCGACCAGCAGTTGAGGCTGCTGGCGGTCACCGACCATACCACACCACCGACAGGGACCAAGCCTAGAGGAGCCGCTGCACGACACCTGGTGGAGACCATAACGGCCGGAAAGGTGACCGACCAGCAGTTGGGGGCTGCTGGCGGTCACTGGACCCGCCACCACCGACAGGACCAAGCCTAGAGGAGCCGTGCCGACACCTGGTGGAGACCCGAAACGGCGGGAAAGGTGAGCGACCAGCAGTTGGGGGGCTGCTGGCCGGTCACCGGACCCGCCACACCACCGACAGGACCAAGCCTGAGGAGCCGCGACACCTGGTGGAGACCAAAGCGGCCGGAAAGGTGGCGACCAGCAGTTGGGGGGCTGCTGGCCGGTCACCGGACCCGCCACACCACCGACAGGACCAAGCCTAGAGGAGCCGCCGCCCGACACCTGGTGGAGACCGAACAGCCGGAAAGGTGAGCGACCAGCAGTTGGGGGCTGCTGGCGGTCACCGGACCCGCCACACCACCCGACAGGACCAAGCCTAGAGGAGGCCGCCGACACCTGGTGGAGACCCGCAACGGGCCGGGAAGGTGGCGACCAGCAGTTGGGGGCTGCTGGCGGTCACCGGACCCGCCACACACCGACAGGACCAAGCCTAGAGGAGCCGCCGCCCGACACCTGGTGGAGACCGAAACGGCCGGAAAGGTGAGCGACCAGCAGTTGGGGCTGCTGGCGGTCACCGACCCGCCACACCACCGGCAGGACCAAGACTAGAGGAGCCGCCACGACACCTGGTGGAGACCCGCAACGGCCGGGAAAGGCGAGCGACCAGCAGTTGGGGGGCTGCTGGCCGGTCACCGGACCCGCCACACCACCGACAGGACCAAGCCTAGAGGAGCCGCCGCCGACACCTGGTGGAGACCCGAAACGGCCGGGAAAGGTGAGCGACCAGCAGTTGGGGGGCTGCTGGCCGGTCACCGGACCCGCCACACCACCGACAGGACCAAGCCTGAGGAGCCGCCGCCGACACCTGGTGGAGACCGAAACGGCCGGGAAAGGTGAGCGACCAGCAGTTGGGGCTGCTGGCGGTCACCGACCCGCCACACCACCGACAGGACCAAGCCTGGAGGAGCCGCCGACACCTGGTGGAGACCCGCAAACGGCCGGGAAAGGTGGCGACCAGCAGTTGGGGGCTGCTGGCGGGGTCACCGGACCCGCCACACCACCGACAGGACCAAGCCTAAGAGGAGCCGCGACACCTGGTGGAGACCGAACGGCCGGGAAAGGTGGCGACAGCAGTTGGGGGCTGCTGGCGGGTCACCGGACCCGCCACACCACCGACAGGACTAAGCCTGAGGAGCGCCGCCGACACCTGGTGGGAGACCCGCAACGCCGGGAAAGGTGAGCGACCAGCAGTTGGGGGCTGCTGGCGGTCACCGACCCGCCACACCACCGACAGGACCAAGCCTGAGGAGCCGCGCCGACACCTGGTGGAGACCAAACGGCCGGGAAAGGTGAGCGACCAGCAGTTGAGGGGCTGCTGGCGGTCACTGGACCCGCCACACCACCGACAGGACCAAGCCTGGAGGAGCCGCCGCCGATACCTGGTGGAGACCAAACGGCCGGAAAGGTGAGCGACCAAGCAGTTGGGGGCTGCTGGCGGTCACCGACCCGCCACACCACCGACAGGACCAAGCCTAGAGGAGCCGCCGCGACACCTGGTGGAGACCCGAACGGCGGGAAAGGTGAGCGACCAGCAGTTGGGGCTGCTGGCCGGTCACCGGACCCGCCACACCACCGACAGGACCAAGCCTGGAGGACGCCGCCGACACCTGGTGGAGACCAAACGGCCGAAAGGTGAGCGACCAGCAGTTGGGGGTTGCTGGCGGTCACCGGACCCGCCACACCGACAGGACCAAGCCTGAGAGGAGCCACGCGACACCTGGTGGAGACCAAAACGGCCGGTGCTGTGGCGACCAGCAGTTAGGGGCTGCTGGCGGTCACCGGACCCGCCACACCACCGACAGGACCAAGCCTAGAGAATCCGCCGCCGACACCCTGGTGGAGACCCGCAACGGCCGGGAAAGGTGAGCGACCAGCAGTTAGGGGCTGCTGGCGTCACGGACCCGCGACACCACCGACAGGACCAAGCCTGAGGAGCGCGGCCGACACCTGGTGGGAGACCGAAACGCGGGAAAGGTGAGCGACCAGCAGTTGGGGGCTGCTGGCGGTCACCGGACCCGCCCACACCACCGACAGGACCAAGCCTCAGAGGAGCCGCCGCGACACCTGGTGGAGACCGAACGGCCGGAAGGTGAGCGACCAGCAGTTGGGGGCTGCTGGCGGTCACTGGACCCGCCCACACCACCGACAGGACCAAGCCTAGAGGAGCCGCCCGCCGACACCTGGTGGAGACCGAAACGGCCGGAAAGGTGAGCGACCAGCAGTTGGGGCTGCTGGCGGTCACCGACCCGCCACACCACCGACAGGACCAAGCCGAGGAGCCGCCGACACCTGGTGGAGACCCGGCGCCGGGAAAGGTGAGCGACCAGCAGTTGGGGGCTGCTGGCGTCACTGGACCCGCCACACCACCGGACAGGACCAAGCCTAGAGGAGCCGCCGCCGACACCTGGTGGAGACCAAACGGCCGGGAAGGTGAGCGACCAGCAGTTGGGGCTGCTGGCGGGTCACCGGACCCGCCATACACCACCGACAGGACCAAGCCTGAGGAGCCGCGCCGACACCTGGTGGAGACCCGCCTTGGCCGGGAAAGGTGAGCGACCAGCAGTTGGGGGCTGCTGGCGGTCACCGGACCCGCCACACCACCGACAGGACCAAGCCTAGAGGAGCCGCCCGACACCTGGTGGAGACCGAAACGGCCGGGAAAGGTGAGCGACCAGCAGTTGGGGGCTGCTGGCGGTCACCGGACCCGCCACACCACCGACAGGACCAAGCCTGGAGGAGCCGCCGCGACACCTGGTGGAGACCCGAACGGCCGGGAAAGGTGAGCGACCAGCAGTTGGGGGCTGCTGGCGGTCACCGGACCCGCCACACCACCGACAGGACCAAGCCTAGAGGAGCCGCCGCCACGACACCTGGTGGAGACCGAAACGGCCGGGAAAGGTGGCGACCAGCAGTTGGGGGCTGCTGGCGGTCACCGGACCCGCCACCACCCGACAGGACCAAGCCTGAGGAGCCGCCGCCCGACACCTGGTGGAGACCAGAAACGGCCGGGAAAGGTGGCGACCAGCAGTTGGGGCTGCTGGCGGTCACCGGACCCGCCACACCACCCGACAGGACCAAGCCTAGAGAAGCCGCCGCCCGACACCTGGTGGAGACCCAAACGCCGGGAAAGGTGAGCGACCAGCAGTTGGGGGCTGCTGGCGGTCACCGGACCCGCCACACCACCGACAGGACCAAGCCTAGAGGAGCCGCCGCCGACCCTGGTGGAGACCGAAAGCGGCCGGGAAAGGTGGCGACCAGCAGTTGGGGGGCTGCTGGCGGTCACGGACCCCACCACCGACAGGACCAAGCCTAGAGGAGCCGCCGCCACGACACCTGGTGGAGACCAAAGCGGCCGGGAAAGGTGGCGACCAGCAGTTGGGGGCTGCTGGCGGTCACGGACCCGCCACACCACCGACAGGACCAAGCCTAGAGAGCGCCACGACACCTGGTGGAGACCCAACGGCCGGGAAAGGTGGCGACCAGCAGTTGGGGCTGCTGGCGGTCACCGGACCCGCCACACCACACGACAGGACCAAGCCTGGCGGAGGAGCCGCCGACACCTGGTGGAGACCAAACGCCGGGAAAGGTGGCGACCAGCAGTTGGGGGCTGCTGGCGGTCACCGGACCCAAACACCACCGACAGGACCAAGCCTAGAGGAGCACGCCGCCCGACACCTGGTGGAGACCGAACGGCGGGAAAGGCGAGCGACCAGCAGTTGGGGCTGCTGGCGGTCACTGGACCCACCACCACCGACAGGACCAAGCCTAGAAGGGAGTTGTGGAGACGCCCGACACCTGGTGGAGACCACCAAGAAACGGCCGGGAAAGGCGGCGACCAGCAGTTGGGGGCTGCTGGCGGTCACCGGACCCGCCACACCACCGCCGACAGGACCAAGCCTAGAGGAGCCTGCCGCCTGGACGACACCTGGTGGAGACCCGAAACGGCCGAAAGGCGGCGACCAGCAGTTGGGGGGGCTGCTGGCGGTCACGGACCACCACACCACCCGACAGGACCAAGCCTGAGAGCCGTCGACACCTGGTGGAGACCGAACGGCCGGGAAAGGCGGCGACCAGCAGTTGGGGGCTGCTGGCGGTCACCGGACCCGCCACACCACCGACAGGACCAAGCCTGAGGAGCCTCCCCGACACCTGGTGGAGACCATGGCGGCCGGAAAGGTGGCGACCAGCAGTTGGGGGCTGCTGGCGGTCACCGGACCGCCACACCACCGACAGGACCAAGCCTGAGGAGCCGTCGCCCGACACCTGGTGGAGACCCGCAACGGCCGGGAAAAGGCGGCGACCAGCAGTTGGGGGGCTGCTGGCGGTCACCGGACCCGCCACCCACCGACAGGACCAAGCCTAGAGGAGCCGCCGCGACACCTGGTGGAGACCAACGCCGGGAAAGGTGGCGACCAGCAGTTGGGGGGCTGCTGGCCGGTCACCGGACCCGCCACACCACCGACAGGACCAAGCCTAGAGGAGCCGTCGCCCGACACCTGGTGGAGACCACAAAGCGGCCGGAAAAGGTGGCGACCAGCAGTTGGGGGGCTGCTGGCGGTCACCGACCCGCCACACCACCGACAGGACCAAGCCTCAGAGGAGCCGCCGCCGACACCTGGTGGAGACCCCGGCCGGGAAAGGTGGCGACCAGCAGTTGGGGGGGCTGCTGGCCGGGTCACGGACCCGCCACACCACCGACAGGACCAAGCCTAGAGGAGCCGCCGCCCGACACCTGGTGGAGACCAAACGGCCGGGAAAGGTGGCGACCAGCAGTTGGGGGCTGCTGGCGGTCACCGGACCCGCCACCGACAGGACCAAGACTAGAGGCCACCGACACCTGGTGAGTCCCGCAACGGCGGGAAAGGTGAGTGACCAGCAGTTGGGGGCTGCTGGCGGTCACGGACCGCCACACCACCGACAGGACCAAGCCTAACCGCCGACACCTGGTGGAGACCAAGCGGCGGGAAAGGTGGCGACCAGCAGTTGGGGGCTGCTGGTCGTCACCGGACCCGCCACACCACCGACAGGACCAAGCCTAGAGGAGCCGCGACACCTGGTGGAGACCATCGCAACGGCCGGGAAAGGTGAGCGACCAGCAGTTGGGGCTGCTGGCGGTCACTGGACCCGCCACACCACCGACAGGACCAAGCCTAGAGGAGACGCCGCCGACACCTGGTGGAGACCGAAAGCGGCGGGGAAAGGTGGCCACCAGCAGTTGGGGGCTGCTGGCGGTCACGGATCCCGCCACACCACCAACAGGACCAAGAATAGAGGAGCCGCCGACACCTGGTGGAGACCGCGCGGCGGAAAGGCGAGCGACCAGCAGTTGGGGGCTGCTGGCGGTCACGGACCCGCCACACCACCGACAGGACCAAGCCTAGAGGAGCGCGCGACACCTGGTGGAGACCCGCAACGGCCGGAAAGGTGAGCGACCAGCAGTTGAGGCTGCTGGCGGTCACCGATTCCAGCACCACCGACAGGACCAAGCCTAGAGGAGGCCGTCGCCCGACACCTGGTGGAGACCCGCGTGGCTGAAAAAGCGGCGACCAGCAGTTGGGGGCTGCTGGCGGTCACCGGATCCGCCACACCACCCGACAAGACCAAGCCCTAGAGAGCCGCCGCGACACCTGGTGGAGACCGCAGCGGCAGAGAAAGGTGGCCGACCAGCAGTTGGGGGGGCTGCTGGCGGTCACCGACCACGCCCACCACCGACAGGACCAAGCCTAGAGGAGCCGTCGCCGACACCTGCTGAGACCCATAGCGGCGGGAAGGCGGCGATCAGCAGTTGGGGGCTGCTGGCGGTCACCGGACCATACACCACCGACAGGACCAAGCCTGAAGGAGCCGCTGCCGACACCTGGTGGAGACCACAACGGCCGGGAAAGGTGACACGACCAGCAGTTGGGGGCTGCTGGCCGGTCACCGGACCCGCCACACCACCGACAGGACCAAACAGAGGAGCCGTCGCCGACACCTGGTGGAGACCCGCACGGCCAGAAAGCGGCGACCAGCAGTTGGGGGCTGCTGGCGGTCACCGGACCGCCACACCACCGACAGGACCAAGCCTAGAGGAGCGCTGCCGACACCTGGTGGAGACCGCCAGAACGCCGGGAAGGTGGCGACCAGCAGTTGGGGGCTGCTGGCGGTCACGGACCCACCACACCACCGACAGGATCAAGCCCTAGAGCAGCCGTCGCCGACACCTGGTGGAGACCGCAACGGCCAGGAAAGCGGCGACCAGCAGTTGGGGGCTGCTGGCGGTCACCGGACAAGCCACACCACCAATGGGACCAAGCCTAAGAGGAGCCGTTGCCGACACCTGGTGGAGACCGTAACGGCCGGGAAAAGCGGCGACCAGCAGTTGAGGGCTGCTGGCGGTCACTGGACCCACCACACCACCGACAGGACCAAGCCTGAGGAGCCGCCGCCGACACCTGGTGGAGACCCGCGGCAGCCGGAAAGGCAAGCGACCAGCAGTTGGGGGCTGCTGGCGGTCACGGACTCCGCCACACCACCAACAGGACCAAGCCTAGAGGGCCGTCGCCGATACCTGGTGGAGACCCGCATCTTGGCCGGGAAGGCGGCGACCAGCAGTTGGGGCTGCTGGCGATCACGGACCCGCCACACCACCGACAGGACCAAGCCTAGAGGAGCCGCCGACACCTGGTGGAGACCATAACAGTGCCAGAAAGGCGGCGACCAGCAGTTGGGGGCTGCTGGCGGTCACGGACCCGCCACACCACCGACAGGACCAGCCTGAGAACTGCGTCGCCCGACACCTGGTGGAGACCGCGGCGAACCGCCGGGAAAGAGCGGCGACCAGCAGTTGAGGGCTGCTGGCGGTCACCGACCCGCCACACCACCGACAGGACCAAGCCTAGAGGAGCCGTCGCCGGCTGGTGGAGACCGCAACGGCCAGGCAAGGCGGCGACCAGCAGTTGGGGCTGCTGGCGGTCACCAGACCCGCCACACCACCCGACAGGACCAAGCCTGAGGAGCCGTCGCCAACACCTGGTGGAGACCAAGCGGCGGGAAAGCCGGCGACCAGTAGTTGGGGGCTGCTGTCCGGTCACCGGACCACGCCACACCACCGACAGGATTAAGCCTAGAGGAGCCGCCGCCCGACACCTGGTGGAGACCCCCAACGGCAGGAAAGGCGGCGAACAGCAGTTGGGGGCTGCTGGCGGTCTGGCCAAACCACCAACAGGACCCAAGCCTAGAACCACCTGGTGGAGACCCATAGCGGCGGGGAAGAAGCGGCGACCAGCAGTTGAGGCTGCTGTCCCGGTCACGGACCAGCCACACCGACAGGACCAAGCCTAGAGGAGCGTCGCCCGACACCTGGTGAACCAGCGGCTGGGAAGGTGGCGACCAGCAGTTGGGGGCTGCTGGCTGGTCACGGACCATCACACCACCGACAAGACTAAGCCTAGAGGCCGCCGCCGACACCTGGTGGAGACCGCATTGGCGCGGGAAAGGTGGCGACCAGCAGTTGAGGCTGCTGGCGGTCACCGGACCCGCCACCACCACCCGACAGGACCAAGCCTGAGAGGAGCGCCGCCGACACCTGGTGGAGACCCGAAACGGCCGGGAAAGGTGGCGACCAGCAGTTGAGGCTGCTGGCCGGTCACTGGACCCGCCACCACCGACAGGACCAAGCCTGAGGAGCACGCGCCGACACCTGGTGGAGACCCGCACGGCGGGGAAAGGTGGCGACCAGCAGTTGGGGGCTGCTGGCCGGTCACTGGACCCGCCACACCACCCGACAGGACCAAGCCTGAGGAGCCGCCGCCCGACACCTGGTGGAGACCCGAAGCGGCTGGGAAAGGTGGCGACCAGCAGTTGGGGGGGCTGCTGGCGGTCACCGATCGGCCACACCACCAACAGGACCAAGAATAGAGGAGACGCCGCCGACACCAATTGGAACCAAAGCGGCCGGGGGAAAGGCGGCGACCAGCAGTTGGGGGGCTGCTGGCGGTCACCGGACCGCCACACCACCGCGACAGGACCAAGCCGCCGCCACCTGGTGGAGACCGAAGCGACAGAGGGCGACCAGCAGTTGGGGGCTGCTGGCGGTCACGGACGAAGCACCACCGACAGGACCAATGGCTGGACACCGTTGGAAACGGCGCAATGGCTGGAAAAGCGGCGACCAGCAGTTGGGGGCTGCTGGCGGTCACCGGATCCGCCACGCCACCGACAAGACCAAGCCTGAAGAGGAGCCGACACCTGGTGGAGCCGCGGCAGCCGGAAAGGTGAGCGACCAGCAGTTGGGGGCTGCTGGCGGTCACCGGACCCGCCACACCACCGACAGGACCAAGCCTGAGGAGCCGTCGCCGACACCTGCTGGAGACCCGCAACGGCGGAAAGGCGGCGACCAGCAGTTGGGGGCTGCTGGCGGTCACGGACCCGCCACACCACCCGACAGGACCAAGCCTAGAGGAGCCGCCCGACACCTGGTGGAGACCACAACGGCCGGAAAGGCGACCGACCAGCAGTTGGGGGCTGCTGGCCGGTCACCGACCCGCCACACCACCGACAGGACAAGCCTAGAGGAGCTGTCGCCCGACACCTGGTGGAGACCCGCAACGGCCGGAAAGGCGGCGACCAGCAGTTGGGGGGGCTGCTGGCGGTCACCCGGACCCGCCACACCACCCGACAGGACCAAGCCTAGAGGAGCCGCTGCCGACACCTGGTGGAGACCGCAACGGCCGGAAAGGTGGCGACCAGCAGTTGAGGGGGGCTGCTGGCGGTCACCGGACCCGCCACACCACCGACAGGATCAAGCCTAGAGGAGCCGTCGCCGACACACTCCGGTGGAGACCGAACGGCCAGGAAAGGCGAGCGACCAGCAGTTGGGGGGCTGCTGGCCGGTCACCGGACAAGCCACACCACCGATAGGACCAAGCCTAGAGGAGCCGTTGCCGACACCTGGTGGAGACCCGTAACGGCCGGGAAAGGCGAGCGACCAGCAGTTGGGGGGCTGCTGGCCGGTCACTGGACCCACCACACCACCGACAGGACCAAGCCTAGAGCAGCCGCCGCCGACACCTGGTGGAGACCCGCAACGGCCGGGAAAGGCAAGCGACCAGCAGTTGAGGCTGCTGGCCGGTCACCGGACCGCCACACCACCAACAGGACCAAGCCTAGAGGAGCGTCGCCGACACCTGGTGGAGACCGCAACGGCCGGAAAGGCGGCGACCAGCAGTTGGGGGGCTGCTGGCGGTCACGGACAACCACACCACCGACAGGACCAAGCCTAGAGGAGCGTCGCCGACACCTGGTGGAGACCCGCAACAGCCGGGAAAGGCGGCGACCAGCAGTTGGGGCTGCTGGCGGTCACGGACCCGCCACACCACCGACAGGACCAAGCCTAGAGGAGCTGTCACCGACACCTGGTGGAGACCCGCAACAGCCGGGAAAGGCGGCGACCAGCAGTTGGGGGGGCTGCTGGCGGTCACCGGACCCGCCACACCACCGACAAGACCAAGCCTAGAGGAGCCGCCGACACCTGGTGGAGACCCGCCGCGGCCAGGAAAGGCGGCGACCAGCAGTTGGGGGGCTGCTGGCCGGTCACCAGACCCGCCACACCACCGACAGGACCAAGCCTAGAGGAGCCGTCGCCGACACCTGGTGGAGACCCGCAACGGCCGGGAAAGGCGAGCGACCAGTAGTTGGGGGGCTGCTGTCCGGTCACCGGACCCGCCACACCACCGACAGGATTAAGCCTAGAGGAGCCGCCGCCGACACCTGGTGGAGATCCCCAACGGCAGGCAAAGGCGAGCGAACAGCAGTTGGGGGGCTGCTGGCCGGTCACCAGACCCGCCAAACCACCAACAGGACCAAGCCTAGAGGAGCCGCCAACACCTGGTGGAGACCGAACGGCCGGAAAGGCGGCGACCAGCAGTTGGGGCTGCTGTCGATCACCGGACCCGCCACACCACCGACAGGACCAAGCCTAGAGGAGCCGTCGCGACACCTGAGTGGAGACCCGCAACGGCTGGGAAAGGTGAGCGACCAGCAGTTGGGGGCTGCTGGCTGGTCACGGACCCGCCACACCACCGACAAGACTAAGCCTAGAGGAGCGCCGACACCTGGTGGAGACCGCATTGGCCGGAAAGGCGACGACCAGCAGTTGGGGGCTGCTGGCGTCACCGGACCCGGCACACCACCGATAGGACCAAGCCTAGAGCAGAGCCCGCCGACACCTGGTGGAGACCAACGGCCGGGAAGAGCGGCGACCAACAGTTGGGGGCTGCTGGCGTCACCAGACCCGCCACACCATCGACAGGACCAAGCCTAGAGGAGCCGTTGCCGACACCTGGTGGAGACCCGCAACGGCCGGGAAAGGCGGCGACCAGCAGTTGGGGGCTGCTGGCTGGTCACGGACCCGCCAAACCACCGACAGGACCAAGCCTAGAGGAGCCGCCGCCGACACCTGGTTGAGACCATAACGGCCGGGAAAGCGGCGACCAGCAGTTCGCGGGCTGCTGGCGGTCACGGACCCCGCCACACCACCGCGACAGGACCAAGCCTGAGGAGCGAGCCCGACACCTGGTGGAGACCGCAATGGCCGGGAAGGCGAGCGACCAGCAGTTGGGGCTGCTGGCGGTCACGGACCCGCCACACCACCGACAGGACCAAGCCTGAGGAGCCGTCGCCGACACCTGGTGGGGACCCGCAGCGGCCGGGAAGGCGAGCTACCAGCAGTTGGGGGCTGCTGGCAGGTCACCGACCCGCCACACCACCGACAGGACAGCCAAGAGGAGCCGCCGCCGACACCTGGTGGAGACCGGGAACAGCCGGGAAGGGCGAGCGTCCGGCAGTTGGGGGGCTGCTGGCCGGTTACCGGACCCGCCACATCACCAACAGGACCAAGCCGAGAGGAGCCGCCGCCGACACCTGGTGGAGACCCGCATTGGCCGGGAAGGGGGAGCAACCAGCATTTGGGGGCTGTTGGCCGCTCACCGGGCCCACCACCCCACCGACAGGACCAAGACTAGAGGAGGTGCCGCCAACACCTGGTGGAGACCCGCAACGGCCGGGAAGGGAGAGTGACCAGCAGTTTGGGGGCTGCTGGCCGGTCACCGGACCCGCACACCACCGGCAGGACCACGCCAAGAGCGCCGCCCGACACCTGGTGGAGACCACGCAACGGCTGGGAAGTCGAGGACCAGCAGTTGGGGGCTGCTGTCTGCTCATCCGGACCACACCACCGACAGGACCAAGCCTAGAGGCCGCCGCCGACACCTGGTGGAGGAGACCACAACAGCCGGAAGGGTGGCGACCAGCAGTTGAAGGGCTGCTGGCGGTCACTGGACCCGCCACAACACCGACAGGACCAAGCCTAGAGGAGCCGCCGCCGACACCTGGTGGAGACCCGCAACGACCGGGAAGGGCGAGCGACCAGCAGTTGGGGGGCTGCTGGCCGCTCACCGGACCCGCCATACCAGCCAACAGGACCAAGCCGAGAAGAGCCGCTGCCGACACCTGGTGGAGACCCGCAACGGCCGAAAAGCGCGAGCAACCTGCAGTTGGGGGGCTACTGGCCACTCTTTGGACCCACCACACCAGCCGACAGGACCAAGCTGAGGGGAGCCGTCGCCGACACCTGGTGGAGAACCGCAACGGCTGAAAAGGGCGAGCGACCAGCAGTTGGGGGGCTGCTGGCTGCTCACTGGACCCACCACACCAGCCGACAGGACCAAGCCAAGAAGAGCCGCCACCGAAACCTGGTGGAGACCCGCAACGGCCGAAAAGGGCGAGCAACCAGCAGTCGGGGGGCTGCTGGCCGGTCACCGGACCTGCCACACCACTGACAGGACCAAGCTGAGAGGAGCCGCCGCCGACACCTTGTGGAGACCCGCAACAGCTGGGAAGGGCGAACGACCAGCAGTTGGGGGGCTGCTGGCCGCTCACCGGACCTGCCACACCAGCTGACAGGACCAAGCCTAGGGGAGCCGCCGCCGACACCTGGTGGAGACCCACCGGCGGAAGGGCGGCGACCAGCAGTTGGGGGGGCTGCTGGCGCTCACCGGACCTGCCACACCACCGACAGGACCAAGCGAGACGCCAACACCTGGTGGAGACCACAACGGCCGGAAGGGCGGCGACCAGCAGTTGAAACGCCGATGGTCGCTCACCGGACCCGCCACACCAATAGGACCAAGCCGAGAGGAGCCGCCGCCAACACCTGGTGGAGACCCGTAACGGCTGGGAAGGGCCAGCGACCAGCAGTTGGGGAGCTGCTCGCGGTCATCAGACCCGTCACTCAACAGACCAAGCCGAGAGAGTCGCTGCGACACCTGGTGGAGACTCATAACGGCCGAAGGGCGCGAGCGAGCCAGCAGTTGGGGGCTGCTGGCGTTCACCGGGACCCATACCCACCGACAGGACCAAGCCTAGAAGGAGCCGCCGCCAGCACCTGGTGGAGACCAGCAACAGCCGAAGGGCGAGCAAAGCGGCAGTTGAGGCACTGGCGGTCACGGAACTGCCATCACCGACAGGACCAAGACGAGGAGCCGCCGCCAACACCTGGTGGAGACCATGAACGGCCGGGAAGGGCGAGCGAACAGCAGTTGGGGCTGCCTGGCTGGTCACCGGACCTGCCACACCACCCGACAGGACCAAGCCGGAGGAGCTGCGCCCGACACCTGGTGGAGACCGCAACGCCGGAAAGGCGGCGACCAGCAGTTGGGGGCTGCTGGCGGTCACGCAGACCCGCCACACCAATCGACAGGACCAAGCCTGAGGAGCCGCCGCCAACACCTGGTGGAGACTCAACGGCCGGGAAGCGGGTGAGCTTAACAGCAGTTGGGGGGCTGCTGGCCGGTCACCGGACCCGCCACACCATCGACAGGACCGAGCCAAGGGGAGCCGCGGCCGACACCTGACCCGCCACATCACCAACAGGACCAAAACCAGAAGTAGCCGCGCCGACACCTGGTAAGAGACGCAACGGCCGGAAGGGCGGCGATAGCCAGTTGGGGGCTGCTGGCCGGCACTGGACCTGCCACACCAGCCGACAGGACCAAGCCAAGAGACGCCACGCCGACACCTGGTGGAGACCCCGCAACGGCCGAAGGGCGAAATGCGATCAGCAGTTGGGGGCTGCTGGCGCTCACCGACCACACACCAGCCAAAGGACCAAGCCAAGTGGAGCTGCTGCCATGAACTGGATGGCCACGCAATGGCCGGGAAGGGTGAGCGAACAGCGGTTGGGGGGCCACTGGCCGCTCTCCAGGCCTGCCACACCATTGATAGGACCAAGCCAAGAGGAGCTGCCGCCATGACCTGGATGGCCACGCAATGGCCGGGAAGGGTGAGCGACCAGCGGTTCGGGGGCCGCTGGCCGCTCTCCAAACCTGCCACACCACTGATATGACCAAGGCAAGAGGACCTGCCGCCACGACCTGGAGAGGCACACAATGGCCAGGAAGGGCGAGCAACCAGCGGTTGGGGGGCCGCTGGCCGCTCTCCGGACCTGCCACACCACCGATAGGACCAAGCCAATAGGAGCTTCCGCCATGACCTGAAGATGCTGCGCAATGGCCGGAAGGGTGAGTGACCAGCGGTTGAGGTGCGCTGGGCGCTCCAGACTTGCCACCGCCAATAGGAAAGCCAAGAGGAGCCGCCTCACACCTTTGAGGAACGCACGGCGGCGACCAGCGGTTGGGGACCGCTGGCGCTCTTCAGACCTGCCACACCACTGATAAGGGCCAAGCCAAGAAGATTCGCTGCCACAACCTGGAGAGGCACGCAATGGCTGGGAAGGGAGAGCGACCAGCAGTTGGGGGGCCGCTGGCCGCTCTCTGGAACTGCCACATCACCAATAGGACCGAGCCAAAAGGAGCTGCTGCCACAACCTGGAGAGGCACGCACGGCCGGGAATGGCGACGACCAGCGGTTAAAGGCCAATATATATATATATATATATATATATATATATATATATATATATATATATATATATATATATATATATACATATATACATATATATATATATATATATATATATATATATATATATATACATATATATATATATATATATATATATATATATATATATATATATATATATATATATATATATATATATATATATATATATATATATATATATATATATATATATATATATATATATATATATATATATGACCATCCCTTAGAAACTAATTGGCTTGCAATAGTTTCGAAAAGCTGGTTAATCTGTGTAGTTTCTTTTCATGTTCATTAATATTGCAATGGTTGCTGTACCGGAACTAAATTACGTTCTGCAGATTATCAAAAGGAAACGTTATATTATCCCCTGAAATAAAATCATAATATGCATCTCAATAAAAATGAAAAAAGGAAAATATGAATGAAGTCAAGAGTGTTCCAACATACTGCTGTGTTGTGTTTCGTAAAGGAGTTCACCTGAATACGGAGGTGACACAGGGAATGTCTGCGTGAATCGGTGCACTTGAATCACTGGACACGATAATACCGTCTGATATTGTTAAGAGTGTTCATCCATTCTAAATTTAAACACAGATTTTCTCAGACCTATGCAGACTGATATTTCATATTGATTTCAGGAAATTTTACTACATTTTAACAGTCATAAAATCGATTTCATTGCACTCATTTACACATTTGGAGGGATGACAAGCAGTGACTGCACTTTACAAAACCTGTATATGACTATGGTTAACATAAAGTTTTACAGTATAATAGAATGTACGAACAGTATTGGATATAATTTGCTGAGAATTTTCTTAAGGACGTTATCTTCTTTCGAAATAACAGGCTCATAAAAATGGACGTAGACCTGTAAGAGCCTGACGCTGTCTCTTCCAAACACGTGTGTGTTCGAAAATTCGTCGATCGTCATCATTTGTCGACCGCAGGACAAAACAGGGCGTCTCGTTTTCTTTCTCTACAGGAACACGATTTCAACCATACAATATTTCAGTCTTTCTCCCTAACATTGCAGAATTGTCTATAAAATACTATAGCAAAGTCCAGTGTTCACTACTTTGCATTAAGCCATGCAACATTCTAATCATGACTCATAATGTTCCAGAGCTAATCTTCTGTATCAAACTTTCTGAAAGTTTCTGTTAATCTGTGGTTCTTTCCATTTCACATTTATTATGCTATTGCATTGTATCCATTAATCTGTCTTGAGATTATCAAAAGGGAAACGTTATATCATCCCCACTGAAATAAAAAAATAATACGCATCTCAATCATGTCTCTTAAAAAGAAAAGAAAATCTGAACAAAGTCAGATGTTCTGAACGATGCTTTAGTGTCTGTGTGTAGACGCTAACGAGGTTCACCTGAATAACGAGGTTCCAAGATTCTGTACATCTCGTAATCGGAACAAACTGAATAAACCAGTTAACACCCAGACATTATGTCGCTCGATTCCCCAGTCCTTCATCCTGAGGCTAAACAATAAACAATAATATTTCAGAGAATCAGCGTCTGAATTACAATATTGATTTTACACAAATTTTACAACTTGATGCCTTGAATGAAGAAATGTGATACACAATGTGACATTTCGTATAAATACCATAAAGAAAAATTATGAAAAGCAGTGACCTGGCACGTTTACAAACCAGACTAATTGGCCATGAAGAACTTAGAAGTCACCAAAAGAAAACAAGCTCAGCGGGAGACTTAATTTTATTGAAACACTTCCTCTTACGGAATTATCTCTTTACAATAAATGTAAGGACACAAAAATGACATAATGTCTATGTTAACTGTTTATTAGTTTACGACGTTGAGAGATTATGAATCTTGAAGAGCGTTATTGATTCAGCCAGTTTTAATGTGGCGTTATTGTTGACAGGTAAAACGGCATAAAGTTGTTGCTAGATATGGTGCTTGTCAGTGTCTTCGAAAAATGATTAACATATGGTGATGAAACAACATTGTGAATAAAATTCTACATATTCATAAAACTGCACTGATTCAAAAGAATTAATGGATGCAATACACAGCATAATAAATTGAAATTTAGAGACCTTTGGCGTCTTGACAAAAGAAACATACAGTTTGATACAGAAGATTCGTTGGAACATTATTATGAGTACATGATTAGAATGCTTGCATAACAACAAGTAGTGGTGATTAGAGAAGACAGAATGCTTAGGGAGAAAGAGAGAGATTGTATGGTTGGAAAGTATCCTTTATCCAAGAAAACGGGTCCTGTTTTGTCCTCTGGATGCTCCCAAAAGCAAATGAATATCATGGGCACCTGAACACACCGTGTTTGGAAGATCTCAGCGTCATAAACTCTTTTCAAGGCTCCGACATTTATCTTCCACCACTAACTAAGCCTACAGGACCCTTCCGCGTGGAACTGTAGCAAGGCGTTTCGGCTCACTTCCAAATGCGATAGTTTCCATCACAGTAATACGCCTTTGTTGGAGAGCCCGGCAGTAGCACCCCTTTCCGCAATCCAGCATTTCACCACTGAGAGCGTGGTTTGACAGAAGTGCCCAAACAGCAGCCTCACAGTCCCCTCAGTTATCCCTCAAGGAGCCGCTGCACCTTCCAGCGTCCCACCAGGCTATTAACAGGCGCGTCCCTCGTTTTACTTTTGTAAAGTCACAATTCGGCGCCAGGATAGTGTTTCGGCGGCGCCGTGGCCAAGTCTCCACCGCTGAGCTTGTTTTGGTATGTTTCTTTGCTAAATTAGTTTATAAAACGTACAGGTCACACATTTTAATAATTTTTACTTTATACATTTATACGAATGTCACCAGTTGTGTATCACATGTTTTTCATTCACAGGCATCAAGACTGTATCTATATTGTGTCTCTGTATGTTTCGGGTAGAAAAACTGTTTCACAAGAAATTGTTTATTGTTTTCGACCCAGGTCACCAGTGTAAGGACTGGGGAATGAGCGACATAATATCTGAAATGTTAACTGGTTTTATTGGTTGTTTCATTGCCCCTAGAGATGTACAGAATCTTGGAAGACGTTAGGCGCGTGCGATGGTAATGTCATCTACACACAGACAATATAAAACGGATAAAGGTTCAGACGTGTTTGGCCAAACAGATGGCGATATCAAGAGACATGATTAACATATGGTGATGAAACATACATCAGGGAAGGGTCAGGAATGAATATGGCCAATTGCACGAGATTCTGACAGATTAATGGATACAATGCAATTTCAATAAATGTGAAATGAGAGATCGTCTTCACAAACAGAAACACCAGTTTAAAAGAAGATTCGAAAGCAAGATGCTTACATGATTAGTGCGCTTGATCAAAATGAAAGTGGTGATTGACGAAATGATCCAAAGAACAATGCTTAGGATAAAGAACTTGAAATATTGTATGGTTGAAATCAGTTCTGTAGACTTAAAACGAGACGCTCTGTTTTGTCCTGTGACTGCATGATTCGATCGACAACAAAATCACACACGTGACCAGCGTCGGGGCTCTTAACCGTTCTGTGTCTTTTGTCGGTTTACGACTGGCTTAACTGTTTGACGTCATTCCTCTGAGACTAGCCAATCACTGTGGTTATTCTTATTTTTTTATGGGCGGGGTTTTAGCTGCAAAACTTTGCTGGTGACTCTGCAGAATAAACATAGACCTATTCATAAAATACTGGTGAAAAGAATTATCTGCCTACTCTTGTCAATTGAAATTTAGTCATTTGTTTTAATTAAAAGTAATCGAGATTTTATGAATATAGTCTACACTAGAATATTCTCCTAACAACAGAACAGAGAGAGAGAGAGAGAGAGAGAGAGAGAGAGAGATTTTATATATCCTTTTGTCCAACAGAAAACTATAAGAATGCCCCCAAAACAAATGGTTCATGGGCTGCTCACAGACTGGTTTGGATCCTCTCATACATAACTTTTTCAGCTATCATTTATTTTCTTATTTCGTTAAGCATCTTATGATGCCTTCCTACCATAGCCTTCATTTTCATGGAAATGCTACAGCAGCCTTATATTATTTAATCATCACAGTAATATAATTTGTTATCCCTTTTGTAATATATTTTCAACATATTTCACTGAGAGCAGTTTGATAGTTGTGTAAGGCTGAGACAGTCCTATGATTGATCTGTGTGCCATCGGCTACGTGCCCACATAAGTTTTACTTTTTATCTCTGTAGCATAAGTGGCGTTACAATTACTACGGCCCATCCAAGCATGTCTGTGCATGTGCACTGCTTATACATGTACATTCCACTTATATCATGCATTATGTATCGTGAGTTGAAACTACTATATTAATTAAAGTTACTCTTTCCAACAGATACGGAAGAAAACTATCATGATAAGAAATTGACGGTAGGCCCATGCCGTCATGTTCTCAAAATATAAGAATTTAATGTGGTCCACTGACCTGTCATTGCTTCAATATATAAGAAATTGACGTGTAGGTCTGCCGACTTTGTCATTGCCTCAAAATATAAGAATTTGATGTGTAGTCCTATGACCTGTCATTGCCTCAAAAAATATAAGAATTGACGTGTAGGCCTAATCTCAATGAAATATTAACATTTGACATGGCTGCATAAGTCTATGTCTTCATTTCAACACAATGTGGCCTATATGATCGCTTATGTAGGCCAAATACAATTAAAAAAAGCAAGATGCTTGTGTATTTAGGCTCCCATGATAAATTAAAAAAAAAGATGCACAGACTAAATGATCCAAGATCTTCTAATGATATAGCTTTAATATATCTTTATCGGGATATCAGTCGCATACTTACAACTCAGGAACTCAAATCTGTGGTGTCATCATTCATGCACGACGCTCAACATGACCGAACGGAAGTCAAATCCATTTCTGTAATCATTTGGACTGCTAACTAGGTGACGTCATTCACCCCGAGAGCCAACTAATCACTGGCGTGCAGTGGGCGGGCTTAGCTGCAAAGAGCGGTGGACTCGCTATAGTATTAGCGTTTTACCAGGAGTACAGTACAAGAGATAAATGGAAGTGCTCTTTACAAGATGTTACAAAGGGAAACAAAACCAACGGTAAATCGCGCAGAACATGTTAATCTCTCTAAACAATTAGGAAAAAGTGAAACAAAGAATAAATGTAAACAAAAACATAAATGTATCCACACAAAGACTAATAAGAACGATAAAATATTAATACAGTGGCAATAAGCAGTCTCTGGATTTAAAATGCATGGGAAGAAACTAAGACATGTGTTCATAAATAGTAATGACAGAAGAAATGTCATTCAAGAAAACTATGTGTTACAAGTGATAAGTGAAGGATAAAATATCCTACCAGATGGACCTATAGTGATGACAGGAGTGCTAAATTATTAATATTTAGACTAAAAAAGTATACCTTAGTTTGACAGACCACTGAGCTGATTAACAGCTCTCTAGGGCTGGCCCAAAGGATTAGATTTATTTTACGTTTACTAAGAACCAATTGGATTACTTAGCAGCAGGACCTATATTGTGGAACTCGAAACTAGTATTGCGAGAAAGAATTTCTATCACCAGAAATAAATTCCTCTAATTCTTCATTAGCCGGCCGGAACTCGAACTCGGGCCCAGCGAGTGCTAGCCCACAACTCTACCGACTCGCCCAACGAGGAACTAATATTTGAACTTGAATTAGACAAAGCCCTTATACAAAGGGGTTGGGTGCCAACCTACCATCTGAAAGATTCAGAAATATTTAACAGAAAAAATGGTGATTCTGCTAAATCGAGCAGAAATTTTCTTTTAATAAAACCCATCGTGTGGTCAGTTTTCCACAGTCTACTGTGTTTTGTTGTTCTACTGATATAATTAAAAATTATGAATTGAGTTATGTAAGTCGTTTTTATTTCTTATTTTAAAGTAACCTGCGCACCACCCCTGCAACTAGACGTGTGTAAACTCATTTCCACCCTAGCTCGAAAGAAGTTTCAACGATTTAATCACCTGGCTAGAAAGTTCATTCATGATTTGGTCTCACCTGGAATCAAACTTGTAAAAAAAAAAAAAAAAAAAAAACTGTGGCCTGGAACTTCACTAAAGAAAATCCAAGGCTCTGATTAACACTATGTCTAATACGGCGTGGTGGAACGTATATTCTTGGCAGATCGAATGCAAAGATTATCATAAATTTAAAAGAAAAATTAAAAAGCATATGCAATGAGCTAACCGAACCGTGGTGCCAGAGATTGATTACTGAGATCTGGAATAAAAAAAATAATTGGGGGTCAAGTTTTATACAATTTAAGTCACGAACGGGTCATCTGCTGCAGACTAAAACGTGGAATAATATTCAAAAACACGACAGAATAAAGCTCACCTACCAGGTGCTTTGCTTTTCACTTGGAATTTCAAATGGTGCCTTACAAGTAGGGGGATTACGTTTGAAAGACTAGTTACAGATAAAAACTACAAGAGTGATGAATTTTATACTTATTTGTAATGGGCCGGGCATATAATACATTAGTTTGATTAATTCAACACGTTCTTACTCGGAACCAGAGTGACGCTCCTCAAAAATCAGGGTATCTTCAAGCTTATGTTCAATATATATAATATTCGTGAATTATAACTTCTATTACAAGATTTGACGGGTTTGTAATAATGACTAGACCGCGTTTTATCTGTTTTGTTTTACGTAAGAGGTTAGCAACCAGCCAAAGTAGCGCGATTGGCTCACGGCACCGTGAAAAGTTCAAATGGTAAAACTGTTACTAAGTTCACGCGTGGGTTTATTTTACAAGTAGCTAAAGATTTCAAGTGTGACTGATGTTCGATCCTACTCTCCTGGCATTTTTTTCTTTGATATTATTTACAGATAACTAAAATCAGAAATGTTATCGTTGACCTTTCTGGTGAGGAGAAATTGTTCTGCAACTTGGGAAGATCTTAGTCCACTAAATGACGAAGAAGTTTCCCGGATAAATGCGATAAAATAAATCTAATTGGAAAGCGCATCCAATCAACCAATTCCCTGAGTCTGGCATGTTCCCCCTTCTTTATTTCTCCTTATATTTATTAGTTTTCTAAACCAAGCAGTTCTTTCTTCCAGCGTTTTTTCCCACTAAATCATCTGATATAACTAACAACGCAGCAACTAACTTCTACGTAAAATACCTAGGCTAGATTTAACCTTCCCACTCTCACTGTGTAGCTTTTGGTGTGGTTACACTTTTAGATTAAGCCAACTATACAGGGGCGTCATTTTATTTTTTTTCCTTGGGGTGGGGCAAAGGTTTATTTGACTCCCCCACTCAAAGGGAGGGTGAGATGAAAGGACCCTAACCAGCTAGGTCCTGGGGGCTACATGGACTCCCTGAGAAGAATTTTTGGAAATATCAACAAAATAGGAGCAATTTGAAGCCACTTAAGGAAATTTTATGAATTTTTCATTTTAAAAAATTCTGTACCTACATCAGAATTTTGAGATAATAGATGAAGATGAAAAGGTAGGAAATTTCTAAACAAATCAAGTTACAAACCACAGTATTGGTCCTAGAATATCTGCAATTTAACATGTTACATTATATATCGCTCACTACCTACACAAAGGGTCATTCAGGAAAACAAGAAAGTTTATGTGAACAGGAAGATCTTAAGCCTGGGGAAAATGTAGAGATAAAATGGTATAATTTTAACAAGGTTCCAAATGAATTTTAAAATAAACATACTTCTGCATTTCATATATTATCTACTGCATTAGTGGATACCATGCCTTGATCTTAATTTTGCAAAAATTATTAACCAGTATGTCATAGTTAAGATTTTTACAAAGCTCCTTTTCTGAGGCCATGAGAGAAGCAAGTCATTCAAGCGCTCATTTTCATGGTAGTTCGTGAATACGTTTTAGCTAAACAAAGCACTGAAAACATCGTTCATTGCTGGCGGTAGTTATGGAAGGTGATGAGAATTTTAACAATTTTAAGAATTTCTGAGTAGGCACATCTCTAATGGTTAAGT
This sequence comes from Macrobrachium rosenbergii, assembly GCF_040412425.1. Lineage (NCBI taxonomy): Eukaryota > Metazoa > Arthropoda > Malacostraca > Decapoda > Palaemonidae > Macrobrachium > Macrobrachium rosenbergii. The sequence goes on from NC_089752.1 coordinate 10,252,377, forward strand.
TCATCATACAATTCAAACAAATTCTTAGGCTTTTCATTCTTAGTTAGAATGTGACCTTGCTACAAAATTTGGGCAATTTAAGATTTCATCTATGTGTATATCATATAAAACTCTGTTATGGTAGACAGTTTCTTTATCAATTAAAGTCGTTGAATTGCACTCAAGTGCATTCATCGCTGCTATCAGTGGCATATTATGAGTGAATCTATTATCCATCTCAGAGAAAAATTTATCTAATATGTGTCAAAATAGATTCTATTGAACAATACCAGGAGCAAGACTTGTATTGTCCTCACTCATTCATACAGTTGAATCAGTTAAAGTATTTTTAACTTGGATGAGATCTTTTGTTCCTCTTGGCCCTGCCTATTGACTGGAGTCTTTCAAGTTTGTATCATCTCATATGCAGCAGAAAAATCTTGGCCTTGTCAAAGATATCAGAAAGAAACCTTCATCTTTACTCCAAGACCTGTAGTTCTTAAATAGTTGACTGTGTGAGAGAGCAAACTCAGATAGTAATAATTCCTTTGCTTGTAGCTGGTCTGACAAGCTGTTGGCAACTTTTCAAGACTTGTTCTGCAACATGAAGATTTACTACAAACTTGAAAGACAGCAACTGTTGTAGAGTCCACTTTATTCTGCTGCAGCTTCTGAATCAGAGCTCTCTTCAACTTTGTGAAGCACTGCTAACAAACTTCCATAATGAAGCTTAACTTTTGCAACTGACCGATAATAGTAAGACCATCTTGTTATAGCAAGGTCTTTCTAATGTCAAAACTTTGGTGTCTTCTGCTTTCATGTGCCTCCACGACAAGTTGGTACCGGTATTACTGTTAGTTATAATTGTGTACAGTGTGTTTAATAACTGAAAATAATGAAGAGACCACTGATATTTTTTACAAAGTCACCCAGTACTAAATTAAGCCTGTGGGCATGGCAATGTATGTATACTGCTTGGGGAATTTTATCTCGTAGTCGTGCCTGAACGCCACTAAAGCGTCCACTCATGACACTTGCCCAATCATAGCACTGTGCCACACAGTTTGACCAAATTAAACCAAATTGTTCTATCTCCTTATATATAAAATCAGCTAACCTGGCTGCATCAACCTTTCCCATGTGATATGTACCAATGAAACGTTCCTTCATAACTCCTTCACTGAAGTACCTAACAAGAATAGCCAACTGTCCTTTTTTTGACAAGTCTTTTGTCTCATCAACCATAACAGAAAAAAATTGAGCTGATTGTGCTTCTGCGCATATTGTGTGTTTGATATGAGTTCCAATAACTGATATTAAGTCATTCTGATACTGAGGACTAGTGTAATGGCCATATCGTCTATCTAACTTTTTCTTTAGAGAAGGATTAGATTCTGCAATGAGCTCCAGAGTTTCTATAAAATTTCCCGAATTTAATGCATTATTACCCTCCTTATGACCACGAAAAGACAATCCTTGCCTTCCCAGTACAGCAGCAACTTTCAAAAGAAGTTTCACATGTTGCCTGTTTTCCTCAATCTCCTGTTGCCTGACAGAAGATAAAGATGATGTTACAGACTGGGTGTAACCTGACTGAATACCTCTGAAATTAGACCAAGCTACCATACAGTTAATGTGTCTCTCGCTTACCTGGTGTTGCTTAAGCAGAGTGATAATATCTTTCCATTTCTTTGATCCAATATCAGTAAATGGTCTCCTACCTAGTCCTTCACCTTTTCGAACAGAATTTCCAGCAAAATGCCTGCAAGGAAAGCAGCAACAAGCATCTTGCACAACTGAGTACTCTAACCAAGGAAACTTATCTAAATAGATACTTCGAAATATTCGGTTGTTTGGATTACTTGGGTATGTTTGGCAGCTTTGGTTGACTGGGTTGATCATATGGGGAAGCAGATATATCAATAACTAGATTAATCTGTGTGTGTGATCCTCCCTGCTTTTCAGGTGGCACGACAGTATGATCAAATACAACCTCTGGTTTTTTATCAACAAGAATATTATTTGAATCCTGAACAGGGGCTGAAGTAGTGGTTTTATCTGAATCCTGAACAGGGCTGGAGTAGTGGCTTTATCTGAATCTTGAACAGGGCCTGGGGTAGTGGCTTTATCTGAATCCTGAACAGGGTCTGGAGTAGTGGCTTTATCTAAATCCTGAACAGGAGCTGAAGTAGTGGCTTCATCTGAATCCTGAACAGGGGCTGGAGTAGTGGCGTTATCTGAATCCTGAACAGGGGCTGGAGTAGTGGCTTTATCTGAATCCCGAACAGGGGCTGGGGTAGTGGCTTTATCTGAATCCTGAACAGGGGCTGGAGTAGTGGCTTTATCTGAATCCTGAACAGGGGCTGGAGTAGTGGCTTTATCTGAATCCCGAACAGGGGCTGGGGTAGTGGCTTTATCTGAATCCTGAACAGGGGCTGGAGTAGTGGCTTTATCTGAATCCTGAACAGGGGCTGAAGTAGTGGCTTCATCTGAACCCTGAACAGGGGCTGGAGTAGTGGCGTTATCTGAATCCTGAACAGGGGCTGAAGCAGTGGCTTTATCTGAATCCTGAACAGGGGCTGGAGTAGTCACTATATCTGAGTACTGAACAGGGGCTCAAGTAGTGTCAAAGTTCATCTGTACTGTCAGAATGTCGGGACTGTCAGTTGCCTTTAGAGTTGAAGAACTTGAAGATCGCCATGGTTCAACCTATAAAGCGGATATGTTTTCATATTTATATAGCTGTGATACCCGGCATTGCCCAGAAAAATATAAGAATGATCACCCCAATTCCATTCCCACCCCTTTCACCCCAATTCCCACCTATGCTCCCAACCCTCTTCCCACTCCCATTCCTATTCCCGTTCCGGCCTCTGATCCCTCCCCTGTTTCTACCATCTACATCTTTCCCTTCCTGTCCCCCATTCCCACCCACAATCCTGTTCCCGTTCCCGCCTCTGTATATAGATGGGAGAGGGAAGGGTGAAATGGGTGATATGACTGCAAACACAGAATTTGCTTACTTTGCCAAATGCTTGTTTTTGTAATTTGAAGAAATCATAAAGTTTCTTTTGTTTTTTCCCCTCTACAGCTTTTTTTCTTACTGCTTTTCTCTTCTCGGCCCCTGAAGGATGCTGCCGACCACTCATACTACTTTCACAATCTAGTGATATAAACAAAATATAACCATATCATTATATCTACAGTATATACTGTACATGGAACATTGCACGCTGCACTTCCAAAAATCTTGAAACGATTAAAAAGATCGAATATATCCCAAACCAAAACCAAATATGCCATTTTACTTTACATGCCGCTTAATGTTAGTTTAGGTTAGGTTAGATTAGTACTTTAACTTTCTGGATACGAAAGGCCACTAAATGGTGTTTGTAAGTTGTAACTTATTGAAATGAGGCGTAAATAGAATAGAAATTGAAGGAAAATGAGGCTGTAATAGATGTGAAAGAGATAGAGGAGATATAGAAGAATAAATTGAAAGACAAAGAAAATGAAGAAAATAAAACAAGAGGAAAGAAAAATGTCAACAAAACGGCATATGAAAAATAGTTCTTTGGATATGTCATAGGCCTAAATGCGTATGTGCACAGAATTTCAGAAGGGCAGGGCTTCATTTCAATAAAAGGGCACTCCCTAGGCGTAGTACTTAATTAAAAATAAATCATATTAAAAAGTAACTGATGTAGATACTTGCCAAATGTCAACGAACCATAACCGTATAGCCTATAAGTTGTCCATTGCTTTTAAAAGATATTTTGGTGTAGTACTAGTAAAGATTAAGATATAACAATTTTGATAACCATCATTATGGCCTATGTATGTTATACAGTGACTACTGACTTGTCACGTAGACCGAAGGTGTTCCATCCCCGGAGACATGAAAGGCCATGGCCCATGTCTGTCTGCATGGTGAGTGAACTCTGCCTAGTTTAGCTGACATACCTTCTAATAACATTACACATGACATTCACAAACTAAATTCACCTTGGAAGCTGCTTTGAAATGATGAAAATTATATTCACTATAATATTATCGTCCACTGTTGACGAAATCTCTCCAACTTAAAAAACTACTGGTTTGACTGTACCTGTATGTCGGGGTGGTCATGGAGTCGTGTGTCGACAGAGTATGGCATTCGGTAGAGATTTAAATTTTCATAACGTGACGTGTGAAAAGTTTTATTCAGTTATTAAATGAATAATAAAGTATAGAGTAAGCATGAAAATATTGACCACTATCAATCAAACACGGTGACTGACAGGTCATTAATTCATTAATTTTGTGAATAAAGTGATTAGATGTCTCAGCTCTTAATTAAAGAAAACTGCCTTGTCTTAATATTTTTAACGGGTAACTATTATATGTTATGTATTATTTATATTGTTATAAACATGTTAAAAATAACTAATTTAAATGAATCCTCTCTACACTTCAACTTATTTATATTTTATTGACACTTTGTTGGGTGAACAGTGACCTTATAATAATTACACACACACACACACACACACACACACACACATATATATATATATATATATATATATATATATATATATATATATATATATATATATATATATATATTGACTATTTATCGCATCACCGTGATTCATATACAGATTTTTTCCTATCTCGCTGATTTGGAGGCCCCTAGAAAGCTTGGGGGGCGAGCGCCCCTCACTGGCCCCCCCCCATGAAGCCCCTGCAGCTATGGCTAGATTTTACCCAACAATCTACTCGTATCTTGATCAAGCGTTTTTACGTGTGAAATAAGATCTTTCTAATAAACCAACACCTAGAAGCAGCCAAAACCATTGCGCACCTTAACCTTAGGCCTAACTATTGACCACATTAGATTTTAAGCTCGGGAGCGATTGGCTGGTGACTCATATTCCAGGGCAGGATATGCAGAATAGAGAGACTCTATTAATCCTGTTCCAGGGTACGAAATTTTCTTGCTCCCGATTCCTTGACAATCCATGCACCATTTACTTACGTCTTCAAGTTCAGTAGCTCTGACAGGTTTTAACGGAAGGATAATACCTTAATATATGTGTGCCACATACTTGATAATGTTTACCGACTGGTCAGACATGCGCCTTGAACTCTTCTAACATTCAGTACCTTTCTCTATCAAAATTCTTATCAACTTGCTTAGAGTGCCTCCTTTTATCGAGAATTTCGCCTTTCGCTTAAACGGAATTAGCGGAGGGTAATTTAACAGAGGGACAGGTTTTAATCTTTTTTTAATGACTGAATTTTTGCCTTTAAGTTTCATGTACAGATTCGTAAGCCATGAATGCTTCTTAACAAATTAACAGTGCGAACAACCTCATGTGGCAGCAGTTTCTAGTAATACATTTTTTATGTCACATATACATTAAGGTCATATAAAATTAACAGTTATCTTAAAAGATTATCTGCATTTTTACTAGATCTGTGGATCTTCTAAATGAATCTGACTTGGCTCTTATATGGCACTCATTGTTCGCAATCTAATTTCCTTAGACTCACTTTGTTTTGAACAATTGTCTTACCTTTTACTTACCAATTAAGATCTCTAATTGTTTTAATAACAACGGGCTTTTCACTGTAACTAGCAATGATCATTACATTTGTTTTCCACAGCGACAGCCAAAGTGTCCACTGACAAGTGAAAGGATCAATAATAATGAGCGCGGATTCTCCTCTTTTGTTCGCACACTCAGTCTCTCATCGTTACACACTGCTATACCACTCTATGCTGACAGGAGTCAAAAATCTGAATTTTTAATTGGAGGAATGAAGGATCCCTCCCATTTCAACTGAAAGTGGTTCGCTTCTCGTTGAAAGTAAAGCACTAAGTACTTTCGGGGACCTATGGTCCGGCCCAAGAAGAGAGGTTCGTCATTTTCTGGGATTTTTTTCCTTTTTTGCAAGCAATTACAGTTGCACTCATCTCACGGGAGTTGGAACCAGTTTATCAAAGTTCGATCATTTTGCTCCTTAATGAGAACAATTTATGTTTATTAGTGAACTCTGTACGAAAAGTCAAGGAGTTAAATTCACATCTCCATTCCAAAAATACTTGAGACTCGACATGCTTCACCAGTCCTTTTCATAATCCACTTCTGGAGTGTGGAATTTTTTTACTCTTGCCCGCCTGTTTGAGAACGGGTACCCACGTCAACACGTTGACTTGGCTAGCCATACCTATATCGACCTTTGTATGAAAGTAAACCCAAAATCAGGAAGAATTTCAAGTAACTGCGACTCGTACATATAAGCCGTGTCCCTTGACTTATTTTAGGGGTAAATTTGAACTCTGTAATTATAATTTCTGTTGTGTATAGATAAAATCTTACGGCATTGTTAAAAAGACGGAGTATGTCTTGTCCCTATGAACTTTGCACTTTTTAGTTTTCTGAAAAGAAAACTATTGTGCCGGCTTTGTCTGTCCGCCCGAACTTTTTTTCTGTCCACCCTCAGATCTTAAAAACTACTGAGGCTAGAGGTCTGTAAATTGGTAGGTTGATTAGCCACCCTCCAATCATCAGACACACCAAATTGCAGCCCTCTAGCCTCGGTAGTTTTTATTTTATTTAAGGTTAAAGTTAGCCATATTCCTGCTTCTGGCAACGATATAGGATAATCCACCACCGGCCCTTAATATAAAGGTTCATGGGCCCCTGCTCATACAGCATTATACTGAGACCACCGAAAGATGCATCTAGTTTTGGTGGCATTGATGATACGTTTTACAGAAAACTCGATTGCGCCGAAGAAACTTCGGCGCATTTTTTACTTGCTATCTTATCTTATTTCTCATGTTCCCTTCCTACCCTCAGGTTTTTCGGCTTCCACGGGCATTTTCGTCGTATTTCTACGATGATTTGCGTACTGAACACAACGGGTGCATTTTAAAACTTCGGAAAAGTGTTGTATGGAATTAAATAAAAGGCAAAATTGATATAAAACTTTATTAGTATGTTAAACATAAAAGACGTAGAAATTTTGTTAGCTGAAATATCTGTATTTACATATTTACAAAAGACTTCTTAATTTCGTATATACACTTACTTTCCAAGGTGTGATTACCAATGTGATGGTATTCGAGTTTTCGATAAATAGAACCGCCATAGACACACAGCTTCCACAGTGTCTTCATGCATAATTTACAAAATCTTGAAATCCAGTCCTTTCGACAAGAACGTGAGTATAAATTAAGGAGTGTTTTTTGTAAGGGAAAGTGAGACAATGGAAATGACAACAGAAAGGAAGATCCCGCTCTTGGAAATGCGGATGTTAATTCCAGCCAGTTGCTTTTATTGCAGTGGTGCAAAATTACTTTGTGTTCTGTGTGTTACAATGTTATTTGATATCATCACTTTCTCGTGATCTTAAATGGAAAAATAAAGTCCGCAGTAGTGTGTGCGCACGAGTATATTGCTATATACAGGAAGCTTTCGCCAACTTGGTCAGTTGGCCTCTTCAGGCTGAAGAGACCAACTGATCAAGTTGGCGAAAGTTTTTTGTACATAGTAATATCCTACATACATACTACTGCGGACTTTATATTACCATATTCTTCTTCTGATAAACGATACACATTCTGCTGTTCGTACAGTTAATTGTCATCTATACCTTATAGTTGTACAGTTTAGTAAATTTCTAATTCCGCGTACAATAATGTTTTGTATAGTATTTCTTAACAACAAATAAATTCTGCCATGAATTTGCAATAGACTAATTTTATTATTTTTTTTTTTTTGCAAAATTTTTCTTGCACATATCTGTACAGTAATAAGGTTTGACGAGTAAATGGCTTCCTTTCCTCGTACTAATATGCACTATTTAATTGGCTGCCTAAATAAAAAGAGGCTAGCCTGCGTTATCAATTGTACAATAACGTCAGGCAGCCACTTGATTGAAAAGCTATTGCCTTCTAAAATCAAAAGCAAGATCTTTCCTGTTCAGTAAAGAAAATCTCTTATCAAAAAGAGAAGTTCAAGATTTTCTTTGTCAAGAAAACTGGTAATATCATCACCCTAGCAACACCACTAGTTGAGAGGAGCTGTATTTAGCAGAATGCACCTTTTGTATGTCTGCTAAAGTCAACCACATGTCAATCACGACTCACACTTTTTCTGTGCTGTACTCAGTCCTAAAAGGCTCTAAAGAAATGTATCCTTCACAAATTACATAACTGTCTGAGAAACTCTTTGGATATATCTAGCAAATGTTAGTAAATTTATCGTGGATCATACAAAAGATGCTCACGGACATGTCTATTTCTTAAACTTTTTTTTTTTTATTTTTGTTTTGCCTGTTTTACTTTTCGTGCATGAGATTGTCAGAAACTTTATTTTTTCCTTTTTTTTCATTCGCTGTATACTTGTCATATGTCTAGATACACACGCAGGTTTTTGAAATGAAGTTTTTCTTTCACGATTATCGACGAGAATGTCGAGGACGAAATATCTAAACTTTCCGTCTGTCAAGGACGAAAATATCTAAATTTTCCGTCCCCACATACTTTGCGGATGGCTTCTTCTCTTACAAACTCTTCCCCAATAGAAGCTACTACAGTTTTAGATAAAGATGTTTCTTTTAAGGCGTCTTATCAAATAACGTGTATACGTCCAGTGACGAGCTTTAAAGTTTCTTAACTTAACGGAATCGAAAACGATTATCTTGAGAAAAAATTAAATGACAAGATTGTAAACAATTCGATAGTATTCTGTAAATTTACTCTCTCTGTAGGGATCTCTTTCTACTACTTCAGTCATCTAATGAAAAACAATTTATGACACTTATCAACAATGAGAACGACTCAGTTTGCTGGTCGAAGGAATTATGATAGCGATATGATGAACAACATTTCCAGACACTTCGAAACCTCGTTTGGTTTTCATGAAGTGCAACTGAATCCTGATTCTTGTGACCTTGTGTACCTGAAATCTTTTGACAGATTCATAAAACATAAAACACTGCTGCTTAGCTCTTGAAAATCAAGGACTGAGTAATCTTAAGACTTTCTTCTTAAACACAAGAATGTTTTAATTTTTTTTCAAAGAGTAATGAATACGCTCATTAAGACTGACTGAAAGACGTACACTAGTTAAATATAAGACGCCCAGGAACGCCTCTTGCGAAAATGAATACTCTTTTCTTTGGTCTTAGAAAAATACTAACAATAGAGGGGACGTAAAGTACATCTATCTAAATTCATCTTTAAAAATGTTATAATCTTAGCAATAATATGTCTACCATTCGGAAATATTTCTACAGCTACCATGAGATATTTCACTGACATTTATCATCACTGTTTTTTTGAAGGTGCTGGTCTATGTGTTAGTTCTAGTTAGTTGTGGAGTGTCCAGCACTCAAGGATTGAGGCGTTATAACAAAATCTGACAAAGATGAAGTATAAAAACGAATCACTGAGTGACAGCAACTTTTACCCCACGGGGAAGGCACCTCCGAATGGGAATGAGAATGGTGACAGACTTGGAGAAATAGTAACAGTTTGTGTTGAAAAAGTGGTTAGAGTTGTATGGACGGTCTCAACACTACTTAGGGTGGTAAATATTGGTCGAGCATTGAAGATAACACGTATTACGCGTGTGGAAGTCGTAACAAGATCCGTGGTAATAGTGACTGGTTTCGAAGTAATGGTAGTCTGCGCTTGCTGAGTCAAGGGAGGTAAGCCCCCAAAGCTGAAGGGATTAAGAAGGCGCAAATAAGCAAGTTGTTGCAACTGCTCTGGTGATAAACTTGGTGTTGCTGTGGCTGGATCTACGGGTGCTGCCTGTTGTCCAGAAGCCAGTTGTGGTGTGCCTCCAGTGCCCTGTTGTTGCTGTAGTTGCTGGCGCTGTTCAAGAGCAGCAGCAAGTTGAGGATTCGACTCTTTTTCAAAAGCATCCGCGTCAAAAGGACCACCTGCAAGATCTGCTAGATCTGGGTCTTCGAAAGGAAAACCTGGTGGGGGTCGTACTCGTGTTCCAATTCCCGTGTCTATAAGTTCGCCATTTTCATCATATTCAAGCTCACCTGGATGTAAGGATTCACCAGTTTCTGTACCTTCTGCAAGGAGGTGATCGTTGAATTCGTTTAAGGAGTTCTCAGGAATAAATGAGAATGCCTCAACTGGTGGCATAGTTTTCAGGGCAGTTACAACTCTTGTTATATGATATGTTTGTGTAAGAGAATAGTAGGATGTTTCTCCTCCTTGTAATACTGGTAAGACAGACGTTTTCATCATTAATTCAGTTGTGCTAAAAGTCTCTGTTACGGTCTCTAGAAGTGCAGCAACATCATTCTCACCAAGGTCAATAGGTGGAAGAGTCGAGACATCACGTGGACCCTCGTCCAAAATATTTTCAAACAATTGTGTTTCATATACCTCCTCTTCAGGCACAGGTAATGCAGAAGTAGGCACAATTTCACCCTCAGCACCATGAGTAAATGTCTTTGTAAATGTAACATATCGAGTGTTTTTTGTAGTACCGACTCTAAAGGTATGAAGGGACCGAATGGTAGCCATTTCATAGTAGACATCAGTAGGACCATCAACAGGAGTACTTGTGACGATCTGTAGTGTTTCTTCTTGTAGGGCATCTGCGCCAGGAATATCAGGATCTGGAAGGTATAGAGGGTCTTGGTTGCTTTCTTGTACAACTTGTTGTTCTTCAGTCCTGCGTCTTGCAGCAATGGGCCGCCTGTTAACATTAACTTTAGGCCTTGCAGATGTATTAGCCCTAAACCTATTTCCCTGGCGATGGGGGCCGGGACCAGGTGGTCTTGGTCTGGAAGATGCTGGGCGATTGTTTCCAAGTCTTCGTGTACCAGATGGACTAAATGAACGGCGGAATGTTGTTGGTTTTACTTCCTGGGCATAGAAAGTGCTTACTGGCTGAGTTGGTCTTACACTTGTGGCACCTCTAAATCTGAATGATGCACGTGGATTTGATCCAGCTTTCTGTAAATCATCATCATCTTGTAAGTCTACATATGGATCATCATCATGCTGAAAACGCAAGCGACCAGCTCCGTGATGAGGGCCTAAACGTTTTGACAAATTGGCACTGGGCCGATTTCTTAGCTGAGAATCATCAGTTTTTCTACTATTACGAAGTTTGCTTACAGGTTCTGAAAAAAGAGACTGAAGAGGCAAAGCAGAAGTTGAATCTGGTGTTATGAATTGAGTTGCAGAGCCTTTGATGACTGATTTAACAGTTTCATAAGTCTGTCTTACAGATGGACTACTTAACTTGAGTTCTGGTGTGGGAGTTGTCTGAAAAATGTGAGAAGTACTCTGAAGAATTTGGGCATAATGGCCAGCAATGTAAGTGCCAATAACACTGGTCTCATGAACTGTGGTGAGGCCATCTGAAACTATTGTTCCCCCAAGCTTAGTAACAAGACCAGTTGGGAAGCTTGAATCACTGGTGACTAATTCAGAGCTGTATAGAATTTCCACTGATGCTGTTGGTTCTACTTCATATACATCATATGCCTCCTGTACATTCAGAGGGGGTTCAGATACCAAAAAATCATAATGTTCACTGACCTGTCCCAGCTCATTATCAACAGCCGTCTTAAATGGTCCAATTACACTAATGGTAGCAAAACCTTGAGTTGCACTTACTATAACTTCTGATGGCGTACTTAGTACTACCGAGGTCATACGAGATGCAAGGTCAGAAAATTTAGGAGATATTGTGCCTGTTCCTTCAACTGTGATTGGGACTATTGTTGAGCCTCCCTGTGGACGAGGAGTTGAAGAGGGCTTCTTGCGGTCAAGAAAATAGTTTAGATCAGGCCTTCTCCTCGTACCTGGAGGCAATTCAAAAGGTTTATTTGGCCTTCTAAAAGGCTTGTGAGGTTGATTGGATGACCTACTGGACTCTTCCTCTTGAAGTTCTTTTGCCTTTATTGTTTCTTGAGGGAATTCTTGAACTGGCGAAGATTCAACAGTGTAATCTATCTCATCCCCGTAAATGTCTTCTGGTGTGACAGAGAATAAGTTTTCAATAGCCAGAGCCGTGTGTGGTTCGAAAAAGGAAGACTCAAGAGTGGATGATGTGAGAACCGGGAGTTTTGTTTCTTTTGGAGAAGGAGCAGGTGTTGATGACAAGTTAGGAATTGTTGGGGTAGGCTTCAACTTGGGTGCTGACGGTGGAAGGGTGAACTTGGAAGATCGAGGTGGAAGAGTAGGGTCCCTAGTCTTGCTCGGTTTTGGCTCTGCGGAAATAAAAATAATGCTCTTTAAACAGTGGCCTGGAATACACATTAAATAATGAGAGTTCCTTAATCTGAACACAAATTATTGAGATATTAAAATTTTCCCAAAGAAGTGTGTTTCCTTGGTCAAAAGATAAAAATTTAAAAAAAAGTAAGTTAACAAGCTGACGAATTCTTGTCATAATTCAAGAAGTACAGGTCGTTAGTGTTTAGCAGTATTAAGTCTCTATATTTTGGATTTGAGTATGCAAAATATATTTACTATATATAATCAGAAAAACAACAAAAGTAGCTTATATTTGTGTATTTACATAAAAATTGAACCAGTGGCTTAGAAATTAATATACAGTACAACCTACATGGGTAAGTAACTTGTGCACACACAGATATACACATCTGTGCAATCGTCAAACAACTAACATTCATGGGTAAAAAATGGCCTTCAAAACACAATAGCCTAGTAAGGAAATGCTAAAACTGAACGATTTCTTATTTGAAGCAAAGTGGGTGGCGTTTCCTACGCGAGAAACTATGTAGTAATTTTCACTAAAATTTACTGCTCATGCTTTCATTCTACGACTTTTTAACTCATTAACTGAAGAGAATATTATAGGAAGCACCAATTAAGCTTGAATTAAACGATTCGACTTCGCCCAATTGAGATTACAAATATACAGGACAGTTTTATGAATTCTTGCGACATTTTGCACACATGAAGATGCAGTAGAATGGAATGTTTAAGTGCTTATTTTAGTACTTCACGAATCCTGTTTGTGTGCTGCGGTAGGCGACTACTTTGAAACTTAATTTGAAGGCATTTTTGGTACATCTTTCTTGATATACCTGAAGGAAACGATGATTAGTCGGAGTACCGTTGGTGCTGACGGCAACCCCATTTTCGGTATTTTACTATACTTACAGGAAAAATTATTTCAATTAATTTTTTCATATACGAATCGTAAAGGCAACTGCTTTGAGTTGCATGGTCTTTCTTCCAAATTCTTTATTTTTTTTTTTTTTTACCAATGGTGCAGATGTGTGTTTGATGTTTTTCTTAACATCGTTTGCTAACAGTCAATTTTTACTTCTGATTTAGCTTTGTGTTATCTGCTTTTCAAAGCGCATGGCTCGAGAAGCACTGCGTTTGTAAACTTGCGAATTTCATGTTGTGTTAAAGCAAGGATGCCCGCCTTCGTTAGACATTTACGCTCGTTAAGAGTAACTGACAACCTGTGGCCAGTGGATAAACTAGCCTAGATAAAACGAGAATGTTATTGATGTTAAGTAGGCCTATTGGAAGCTCGGGCATTTGCTTGCACGGTTATCTCTAGAGGTGAGTCTAGATTTTCACTCATTGTTTTGTTCCTTACTATCACACAACAAATTCACATGTGACCATTTGTCTGACAACGTCCTCTGAAAACTTACTGGCAGATTGACTCTGCGGAGTGAAGATCATGACTGTCGACCCAACAGTTGTCGTGAAGTCTAGGAATCCATAGACGGTCTTCGTCACGTAATCGGTTCTCGGTGCGTGGGCCTTCACCTCTGACAGGACAGTTGGCAATACAGCGGCTGGCGTAGCGACAACCACCGTCGTCTCCTGAGCAGGAGCTGCTGCTCCTCCTCCCCCGGGGTTGTACACTGGCGCCAGCTGAGTAGACGCCGTGACAGCTGAAAGATTAATTGAGCTGTAAAGAGATGCGCCGTAAAAGGTAACAACGACTGCAAATAAAACAGTGTGTGTTGTGTGTGTCTGATAATTGTTATCATGTATGATTTGGTCACACCAGTTCGAAGCATCGTCATAATTTTGAGAATATGTGAAGGGTCTTTAGTTATATATGAGTTATCTGTATAGTCAAAATCGGAAGTAATGGTAAAAATATGGAATATAACTCAAATCAATATCCATTTCCAGTGTCATTGTCACTTTCATAAATACAGTTGTTACTACCTTATAAGAAAAGGGGATTGCAACCATAATCACTATTTTAAATCTTATTATATCAACAATGAGCCATTTCCCCAGTAGGGACGGCTACATAAATCAGGTTAGAAGTCAGTACCACATTCATACTTCAACCACTGGGTCGAGGATGAACCCCATGTGCAGAAAACTTTCACGAGATGAATTCCCACATACACCTAGATAGAACCCCCCACCACAACACTGTACCGTTTACCCTTTACTTTCTCCCCATTCTCACACTTCCAGGAAATTAAAGACTTTAATATCTAAGTACTCTTTCATACCATCTTTCAAATTCTTTCTTGGCCTTTCTCTCCTCCTGACTTGTAATTTCTATGAACTGCGAGCTCTTTTCAGCAATGTATTGTCTTCCGTCCTTTCCACATGACCAGAACATCTTAAAACAGCATTCATCCTTTCACCTACTCTGACCTTTTTACCACTTTCCCACATATCTCCACATTTCTCTTTCTTTCTGTTCTCCTGATGCTACTGTGCAAACAGCTTCATCTCCTTTTTTTCATTTCAATCAAACATTCACACTTCACTTCCATACAGGAGTATTGGCTTAACAGACTCTTTATATTCCCACCTTGGCTTCCAATCTTTTGCAAACACCCTGCTTCCTTCCTTGCTTTACCTTCTTTGCGACTCAGCTTTGCTCTCGTTCTACGGTTATCAGTTATATTTATTCCCAAATACCTGTATATATATATATATCGATTGCTTCCATTCTTTTATCACCCATTAGACATTCATTGTTCCATTTTCCTTATTGCCATTTACCCTCAGAACATGACGGTGGCCACATTTAATCAAACCTTTCTCCCCTTACAAGCATTATCAAACTCTTCTATTAGTTTTTGCAGTTTCCCCTCATTATCCCTAATCAGTAATGTATCATCGGCAAACATCAACCATTCCATACTCCAGTAAAATTTAATTTTCTTATTCAAAAACTTATTATGCATATTTACTGCCCTTTTGTTAACTCCTAGCGCTAAAATGAAACAGAACGATCATGGAAATATAACGCACCCTTGTCTTAGATCTACTTTTACACTAAACCAGTCGCTCGCCTGTCTACGCATTCTTACATATGCTTCACTTCTTATATATATGTATATATACATATATATATTATATGTCATATACATACACACACATACACACACATATATATATGTATGTATATATATATATATATATATATATATATATATATATAAGTAGACAAAGGGTTTTTATTTCCAAGTATCTGTTCCTACAACCCACAGATATTATAAAAGTATAATTGACATCATTTTCACTCACCTACAGTTTAAGAATAATAATCTAAACATATGATTTATAATGATGAAAAAACAAATATTTCTACATTATAGTTACTATGTACAATGACTGTAGAATTAAAACTATGGTTTCTAAACACTATTCACTTGAACATACACGGCACATATATGTATAAGTAATGTATTATGCAAATATTTACACACAAACTTACAGTATATATATATATATATATATATATATATATATATATATATATATATACTGTATACATTTATATAAATATATCTATATGTATATAAATATATGCATATATATATATATATATATATATATATATATATATATATATATTATATGTATTTATTGTGTGTGGGTGTCAGTCTAGTATCTACTCATAATTGCACAAAGAGAGAAAAAGATACAATTCTCGGTTGCCATTTAATAATCCTTACAGACAATTACTTACCATATTAGATTCACTTATTATTAACCCATTCACCTTCCATGCTTATCTACTAATTTGTATTCCATATATGACTACTAAACCTCTTCTAAGTTTTTTTCTAATTCCTGTAAAAAACTACAATACAGATAAAATGCTACTCTCATCAAAGGCATTCTCCGGCAATCAAGAAATTTCTAAAATGGATAATCATACTTTATTTGAACATTCCTATGTTTTGTTTTCTTTCCATAATGCAAAATGCACTGGTCTTATCAAGTTAGCAAACACATGTAACAAAATGTTTGCTAAATATTTTTCATCCTTATTTTACGCCACAGGAGGATGACGTCTCGTGCAGAAGGACAGAAGAAGAGGAAGGAGAGGCAACCAGAGTGACGTCATAAGCATCACAGATGTACCAGTCTTTGGATACATCAACGGCTGACAACTTACCGGAACTGAACGGATCTCTAAATTCTCCGCCAACAGTAAAGGTGTTAAGTTTGGGATATTCAAAGACATGAGCGCGTCCTGAATGGTAGCCTGAAAGAGAATCCACAGCAGACATGCCATGTGAGCTGGTGTCAACTGATGTCAACGGGGGTCAACTTGGGTTGATCTGAACCACGGGCGCCCAAGTTTTGGTCACTTGTCGTAGAGTCGGCTTCATCTACGATCCGTGCTTCACTAAAATGTCTACTTTTATCTACTGCAACGCAATTGTTTATTAGTTTTTACAGAGGAGTAATAGCAACTGGGATCGTCTACGTTAATTTCAGTCATGCCATTGCAAATGGGCTCTAATCAAACACTGTAGTTACTGATCAGTAGGGATTTCAAACAGATTAGGTGACTCATTAACAACAAAGGCTGTGGTTGTAACTTTGTTAGTAATGTTTGTTAGTTTTAGATTATGCTTCGCTAATTCTAAACTCTTGCATTCTAAACATTTTGGTTTTGCAGCTACGCAAGTAAACGGTGCCTTCTATTTATGACAAGGTGGTAAGGCTACAATCACTATTTCATTCCACCGCCTTCATCACCACTTAAAAGGACGCATGCGAGTGGGACATGCCGAGAGGAAGACCCCAACGGCTCCGTCTCAGCAAGACGACAATATAGGACTATATCTTCATGCAACGCCAGTCTCCTTCACTTTCATAGCTGCAAAATGCCACTCATTCACTCATCTTTCATGACGAGGGGATCCTCGTCACAAGGAAAAAAGGTAACGACAAGAAATTGGTCATCATCGGAAAAAAAGAAAGGCTGACAAGATCAGTTTTCAACGGGACAGTTTTTGTGAAGACATTGGTGGTTTTGGAACCCACCGTTCAGGAGGGAAAAGAATCCTTGGCCGGCCTCCTCTGGATGCTGTTGAGAAAGGTTCTGGATAAAGCGTTTTCACATCCATTGCTATTTACAACAATATTAATTGCTTCATTGTTAGGAACCTAAAATATCATAAGACAAAGTAAAAAACTTTTATTTATTTATTTTGAAATCTGTAGCTTAACTCATATTCATGTAAGATAAAATTATCTTTTACTATTTTGCTAAATTATATGAGATTGTTGCTTAATTCCTATTCCTGCCTTCTAGTCTAAGGTAATTAGTTGTTTACCAGTGTATATGAAATATTTACATACAAGATGCTTGTATAGAAATGTTAGAAAAGATTTGTTTTTCACAAGGTTCAAGAATCGAAGATTTGAAGAAAAACTAATTCATGTTACTTTCAAGCAGCACTTGACAACACATTTTGTGTTGACTATTAGCCATGATCCATCCCAGATTTGAATACTACTTGATGTTCTAATTCTTAAACTAACATTCTAGTCCTTCTGTCTATGCGAGTATATTTCAACCTGATACCATTTCTCAGAAAGGTAGTTTAATGAAAAGCTATGCTATTGTAGGACTTATTTTGTTTTTACTTTGATAACTACGATTGAATTGCTACACTAGAAAGGGTGTCATGTTAAAATGTTATCTAAACACGCTTACCTTTTTCAAAGCACTAACCTAGAATTTGCAAGGTTGTGTGGTACTATAACGTGAATTAAGACCTAAACCCATATACTAATTGGGACTGTAACGTAATTTAATCGATGTATGGAAGTTAATTTAAACAAATTTTGTTAATTCACATTCACCCCATGATAAACTAGGCCGGAATGGTCTATGCATAAATGTTACTGACATAATGAACTCTACTGTATTAAGGAAAATGACATTAGATTACCATCACACGGCATATGAGTTCATCTTCTGGTAAGTGATCGACTCGTCGTCACATCGATGTTGCCAGTGCTGTTCGAAAGAATGCTGAATTATTAATGATATCTCATCATTTAAGACTTATTCAAGAATAAAAGTTGCCTATGATTCTGAAAATGAAGACAGGTTTATTAAGATGGAGTACTGTAGTTTTTGTAAGATAGTGGACTAGCAAGTGATGTAAAGTATTGCAAAATAAAGTGAGTAAAATATTACAAATAAGACGGTAAGGAATATGAACGAATGAAGACCAAGGAATATAATGAGTGGTATAGCTGGAACAAATCACATGCCTAAATTACTTTCCTAATGGGAAGGTGTATTAGAAAAAAATTAACAACTTTTTGTTCCTTTCAGAAGATTGGTTGGAAGTCCGATAAAACAGCAATGATTTTCAAAGTAAACCTGTGCATTATATCATTACTTGCTATATGTATTTGACTGTGATCAATCAATAGTGGATATATATATATATATATATATATATATATATATATATACATATATATATATATATATATTATATATATATATATATATATATATATATATATATATATATATATATATATATATATATATATATATATATATATATATATATATATATATATATATATATATATATATATATATATATATATATATATATTATATAAACGCAGCTTCATTGCAAAAAGAAACGATTCTACTGAAATTACTTAATTAATTATATATATACAGTATATATATATATATATATATATAGATATATATATATATATATATATATATATATATATATATATATATATATATATATATATATATATATATATAATAGTTCATGGTACATGTTTTTATCTTCATACAAAGACCGTAAGCAATACTACAAATAAACCACTTGTGTAATTATGTAATACTTAAGCATAAGTTGACCACTGTGGGAAAGCTGAATTATTACATCACGGACGAGCCACAGAATGCATTTTGCCACGAATAGTCTCACGCTAGTCTCACGGGCGATACCAGGTTCTACGTTACCAATTCGTTGTTTGGCTAACAGAGAGCAATGCATTTTTTGAAAGTAATCGTGGTCAGAGCTGGATTTCCGGTCACGTATTACGACCAAAAACAACAGGACTGTCCTCGTCGCAAACTGAGCGTGGTAAAAAGAATAGGAACTTGTAGAACAATAGTTTCTCGCATTGCTGGTGAAAATAAAGTTAATTTCACACCGTAAAATTCTACAATGAGAAATAAAACTTCATTTTTCTAATGTTTACCGAATTCTTTGTTACTGGGGTCAAAAATAAATTACAATAAACTCGGCCCTTTGTATGAAGGTAAGATATGCTGAAGAACCACGAACAGGTTGGTAAAAACAAAATTAAACTTTTGTTGTGTATTTTTTTCGTGTATTATTTTCAGACGTAGTGCAGTCAGATACCCTAACGTACTTCGTCTGCAACGATAGTTCCGCTACCCTAAATTTGTCAAAGGAAAATAAGCTACAAAGGAATTAAATACTGCATTTTTGTGTGCAACTGTCTGCTCTCAAAACATTACGGTATACTGACTGTATCAGCTAAGAATTCATGCTAACCTAATCTGTATCCAGGCACTGCTTCTTTGATACCATTACGCTGATACTGTTCGGTAAGGCCTTCTACACAGAATAAGTCTAATTTAAAATGATCAGTGGTCGTAAACGCAATAATTGCTTTGTAAGTTGTCTTGGAATAAAATGAAAAAATAGACTAAAATAAATTGTAATTTATCATAATAAATTGACAGAAACCTCACTTTTCATTGCTTTCCTCGCAGATGAAACCAATTTAAACATCAAAGCCTAATATAATTGTGAGTAGTTCGTAAAACTCAAACTGATTTTTTATTCGTTATTTCAGCTGCGAAGTATCTTGAGGCGAGAAGCTTAAGTTTTATCACTAATATCAGCACAGTAAGTTTCAAATAAGGACAATGTCAGGCTGCTTTTGATTTCTATGTAATAGTGTGCTGGTTATGCAAAGATGTTTCCCATTCATAGAAATTCATGGTACATTCCTCTTTAAAGTAATGTAAAAACATCAAGAAGTATTGCGTACGCAGTCGCCAGTATTTCCTCTTGGTATTTCCGAACTTCTTCAGTTGTTGAAGCCTGACAACAAAGCCTAACAATGAGCGATTAATGGCTTAAGATAGTTAAAAAAAATTTTTTTTTTAATTTATTTAAGTTCTTAATCATCACGAGTAGATGCCACACGCAATCTAGCAGAGCAATTATGTAATTTCTATAGTTGTTCACGTATTATTCTTAACAATTATAACGATATTCATAAAAGAAAACAAAATCTTCCTGGAGATTACAAGTAAGAAAAAGAAATTAATATTATAGGTAGGCCTACCATGAACAATTATGTTGTTGGCACAGAAGCAGTTACCCGGACATCAAATGTTGCTCAGCAAGACAACCACGCTAAACCATATATCTTCTATGGGCCTAATACTCTTTAAGGTTGTGCCACTCAGCCAGTTAATTCAGTATATGCATTTAACCAAGTAATACATTTGATAACATCCTTCTCGTAAGTATATTAGCTAAAACTACTTTGTTCTAGGTTCTGGCTAGAATTATAGCAGGGGACAGATGCTTTTTCAGTCTACATCTTTTAAAGAGAAGAAACATCACAAGATCTCCCAAATTGAGAATTTACAACACCACTATCAGGCCAGTTGTACCATATGGTTGTGAAACCTGGATACTGACTAAACCTCGAGAACAGAGACTGCTGGTTTTTGAAAATAACATTTTTCGTGGAGTAACAGGTCCCATTTACGATATAAATAAAGGTGTTTGCAGAAGAATGCACAACAAAGAAATGAGAGATTTAACCAGACAACCGCTAATAACTAGCTATAATGTAATCGCAGAGGATACGTTGGGCTGGAAATGTGGTTAGAATGCCTAAAGTGGTTATGGAAGGATCAGTAGAAGGAAGACCGGTGGGGAGACCGAGGATGAGATGGAAAGATAATGTGTTCAGAGATGTAAGAGAATTGGGAGTGGAATGAGTGAGTATTTTGTTTTAAACCTTTTAATTTTCGTTGGCTTGACTAACACATCTGGTGTTTCACTCAGACTATGGCATCCTTTTACCTGTTTTCATATGCGCACTGACGGTAATTTTGTCACCGATAATAGTCAGCTGGCACTGAGCTTAACATCAGGTCTTAAATTTCTCGAACTCGCTCACGCGATTAAGATTCAAGTTGGTCTATATGCGGATGACATTTTCTTTGTTAATTAAATGGCCTTCCATTCAACTTTATAGTAAAAGCAATAGGCACGGGATAAAAATTCGTAATGATGAAAGGATGTAGACAAATCTAATATGAGGTCAGCACTATCTGCGAGGTGTCTATTATCAATGATAAATTACACATTATACTAAAGTTACCCGTTGCCAATCCAGTAGTAATCTTCGATGCTCGCTTGACACTGGGTTTCAGTACTGTTGTGAGCCGCTCTAGTGAACGCGCAAATTCTCGTTAATTCAAGTTTGGTGCTCAACGAAAACATTTGTTATAGTGACTAATCGCATCCTCACAAGATTTGGTAATTTCACAAGCCGGCCTTTGCAGATGAAACGAAGATACTTAATCCCTAGAATAGAGGGGTGAACAAGTCAGGACTATAGGCTAGAGTACTTGTTTCTTGTGATTCAAGGCCTAGGCCAAGTAAGTATAGGCTAGCTCTTTTTATTGTCAAGATATTGACTTTTGGTTGCTTACCTTAACTTAGCATATCCGTCCATGAAAGTCATTAAGTCACTTATAAAAAAAAATTATTTTTCAACATTGGTGAATCTACTGTATGCTCGTATATACTGTGGTGGTATTGTAGGTTGTGGGTCATCAGTGACAAAGTAGGCTATGGCTCTTACAGCCTAACCTAGACTTGCGTAGATCAGAGCCTACAGCTAACACATATGTGTAGGTCTTAGTTATCTCCTTTTTTTGTGTGACGATCAAGTTCAGACCATAATAAAAACAAATTTTGAAAGCTAATACAAGTTGTACAGGTCGTTCCCACAAGTTGTATATACTTAGGCCTAAGTGAATCTGTTTCAGTCTCCATGAAAGAAAGGTAGGCGGATTCTGACATTTTTCCAACTTTGATTGTATATCCTAGTAAAGCTTAAATCAGTCTGAATAATCGTGGGCATACGAAGAATATTGCATATAATACTTATCAATGGCCGCCGGTTTTCCGAAAAAAGATACTGAATGTTCCCTACGAAATGAAGAGCTGCACCGGACCATGTTGTTTACCATCACTTTAGTGGCGTATGCTATTATATTGTCCGTTAGAAACGCCATTGTATATATCAAGGATTATTGTAATTTACTTAATTGTAATTTGGTTTTATCAAACATAAACCACAATTTGCGATTCCTCGCCAACAGCCTTTATGCAAGAGAGCTAAACCTAATCCTGTAGGACAAGTCACAATAGTTTTATTTCTTTTATCACTTGACTTTTTTTTTTCACCCCAGTGACAACAAGTTACCTTAGTAGTTCAGGATTGGGAGGGGCAAGGCTACGATGAAACTATATACTGCACCACAACATCCCCCCCCCTTTTTTTTCTTTATTATTGCCGTGCTCGGCATGCTTCGTTCGTCTTGCGAAACTACTGCTAGAAATATTTGATTTTGGATGCACAGCAGAGGAAATTACTCTCCATTTCCATTTGATGTTCCATTCTGTACAAGAAAACAGTCTGTAATTCGAATGGCTAAACATTTTTGTAGGTTGGAGAATAACTATTAATCATTCACAGCCTGTTTCGAGGGAACTTCCAAACAAACATGCGGTAGTAAGGTATTTTTTTTTATTGCGGAACTCTTTGAGTATTGTTCTTGTCATCATCAATGCATATTTCGTAGTTCGGTGTACAGTTATATTATTGTATTTAAAAGACATTATCAGGGACATAAGAATACACACGATATTTTTGACTTGACAGTCTTTACTTGTGATGTAAATGAAATGTGTAATGTAAGAAAATTTCAAAGCTCATTAAAGTTTGTCAGAGTAAATTTGATTCACAGTATTCAGTGAAGTTTCGTGGTAATATGGATTAAACGAGGAGCTGTGAACACAATTCCCGGGTGATTGCATTCCATTATTTGTCAGTTAATGAAGTGCGTTGGCCTTTATTTTTAATCTTGTTTTGTAAAAAGCATTCCAGCACTTTACTGAAGCATATGCATACAAAAGTGCTGTCTTATGATAAGACGAAAGCAGTAAACTTAGAGATTTATATCGTAAAGAGTGAAGGTTAGATTACCGCATATTTATATTCTGGTCGCAGGCATCACTCGCTTGACCTCATATTTATGATAATTTGGTGGCCAATTTTGGGGGCCGACCATCGTTTGTTACGATGTTCAGAGGGTAGATAAATCGCTTGGTCATAATTGTGGTCCTGGATGGCCAGCAGTCATTCAGTAATTATAACAAGGGTGGTAATATTATTACTGCTGAAGGTAGTATCAGAATTATTCTTGCTGACGTTTTGTTTATCATTAATTGTAATATTTTCATTCTTTTCCGCAGGGATTTTTATGACGTTTAAAAGATAGCAATGTATTCTTTTTCCATATATAGATTTTTGACATACTTTTATTTCTAGATGTAGTGATCCACTCGTACGTCAGTGTTACAAGGTCATGAAAGTTGCAAGGTAATGAACAGTTTTTTTTTTTTTTTTTTTTTTACGAATTTATGTAAGGCTGTCTTTCTTCGTACGACCTTTCATGGCATTTACTGTTAACTAGGACTAGGTGGGGCCAGTGTTTGTCTAGTCTTAGTTGAACTCTAGCCTTTCCTCTTAAGTAGTTTACACGTTTGCCCTTATGCGTCCATACCTCTGCAGAGCAAGGAGAAGTCCATAGTGATAACTATGAGGCCTTTTAACTTTAGTGGTCTGGTCAGACTAGTTTTTGTTGCATGTTTGTCGCTTTGGCTCGGGGGTATGTTGTCAATTTGTTATGATCCATTCTTGTCACCATTTAATTCAGTTTTATTGGCGATTTTCCACCTTTTCAAAATTTAACCTGTTTGTATTGATTGCCTTTTTGAAAAAAAATTTCTATACTAATTTTATCTGTTTTACGTAAAGATAGAAATGTCCTCGGAAAGATAGAGTTAAGATATCCAAAAGAGAGAGAGAGAGAGAGAGAGAGAGAGAGAGAGATGTACTTGGATCATTCTCCGTCTCAGAAGATCTTGATTAAGAGGTGTCGATAAAGTATCCCCTTAGGGACACAACCCCACCCCTTGGAAGAGCAAAGGTCGTGGGACCTGCAAAGCACACACAAGCAATAAAGCAACTCCGAAAAATGTTAGTAATGGGAGTGTTCGCTTCAGCGAGGAATATGTGCTCTCCTTAGAATGGAAAACGAAATAAGATAGCGATGAATACAAAGTTATTGTGTTTTATCCGTGTGCAAGTATTGTAAAAATGCAGAATTGTTAGTTTGGCTAAATTTGTTTCTGAGAATACATTAATCTGTTAAAACTAAGAGACATTGTGCGGTGCGTGGCCGGATATGGAGGTAATTTATATATATATATATATATATATATATATATATATATATATATATATATATATATATATATATATATATATATATATATATACTGTATTAAAAATTGATAATGTCCATCGGCCCAGTTTTTCTATAATTTTTCATCTTCAGCCCAGATCTATAACAGTACCTACCGCATAGCCTAATGAGACGTAAGCATAGGCCTATTTGTATTGACACAAAAGTAAATATGCAAAAGTATATTTATATATACTGCTTACTCAGGCTATATTTGTGTGTGTGTGTGTGTGAGAGTAGATAGATATAGATATATATATATATATATATATATATAGAGATAGATATATATAGAGGAAAGATAGACTCTTGATTTCTTTTTACCCTGAGTTGATTATTTCATTGTCAATATGTAATTAAAGTCGCAGTTTTTATTTGTATGGTTCAGTCGTTTCACCGTCCATAAGAAACAATGGAAGGCCATTTCTGTGTTGTCTAGAAAAAAAAATTGGCTTTCTAATGAATAGCTCCCAAGGATTTGGTGATATATGGTTAGCTAAAGTGAGCGCAAATGATATGGTAAATTCTTACACTTAGATACAATGTATATCCCGCGTGGACAGACGGTTCTAGTGTTCTCGAAGCGTCAGGTACAAGGAGAAGGATTTCTTTGTTCAGACAGCTGAAAACCAAATTCTCTCTCTCTCTCCTCTCTCTCTCTCTCTCTCTCTCTCACCAAGAATTGTGTAGAGGAGGTAAAGCCGGCGTTTGTCAGAAGTTTTACCGTTATGCTCAAATGCCATGCAATTGTAAACATGGCATAGAATCAACCGGCTTTAGAGTTGTGATATCCTTTTTGGTATTTCAGGAACAGGCTGATGTTCACGATCCCTTTATTCCCAGGAGGTTTTCAAGTCTCAAGGTTACATCGTTTTTCTCTCCCTGGTACCTACGCATTGACCCTTGCTCTTCTGTGACATGTGACCGAAACAATACTATGCCAGTCTATTTTTGAATGGGTCCGTTTTAGTTTTCGTGTTCGGTGCCTTGGCTGACGTGTGACTTTTGTTTATCTTTTCGGATTATTGGCATACTTAATCGTTTTTCTGAATACTGACATTTTCCCATTAGTTTCAGGGTCTGTTAAGTACCTAGATAGTATGTCAACCTATGTGAATCGTTTGCCGCTTGTCCTTGTGATGAAAGACAAAGAATAAGGTGTTCCTTTTATATGTTCTTTGATAAAATGTTCACTGGAACTATTAACATCACTACTCGGGGAGTATAAGAGTTTGAAAAATATCAGAAATATCCAGCGCACTATTTTTCCCCCTCAAGATTTCGTATTTTCTGTGAAACGATACATTGGAGGTGAACGGGAATGTCTCGTATTCACGCACAATTGCTTGCAAGGAAAATTACAGATTATCATGCAATTAAAATATTGTTCAGGTTTTAGCTGAAGTAGCCCATTGCCGTCGACCGTATTCCAGTACACGCCCTTGCTTTTAAAATACCGAGTAGAGTTTGGATGAGTGACTTTCAAATGCTTTTGAAATGACGTCAGTAACGCATGAGCATGCTCGTTATGCCCTGCGTGTAAGCATATGGTTAGTCATACATTGTTAGTGGCAACATTTTTTTCATTTTCATTCGGGCAGCTTGCTGGAAGAGAGTGACAGTACTGGAATTTTGAAATAAGAAGCCACCCAGCATAAAAAAAAGAGAAAATATTCATAAAATCCGGTTGGACTGAATGGTTGGAATGCAAGGAAGACGGGTAAAATGATATATTATGCAAGCTATCGGCAAATGTTGTCAAAATTGTGTTGAAAGTGATAATGACCTATAACGGAAATCCATTATGAAGGTAACCATCCAACCGGTATGTGACAAGCAAAGTAGTAACCTGAGAACAGTGACGACGAAGATTCGTGTCGTTTGTACGCCCCTGTGCCTCAAAGAATGTGCACGTAGACTACAATAATAGTATTATGGCAAATCACATTCACGATTGCGCCTAGCTTACAAATCTGGTCAAGGTGGATTGGATCTGTAAGAAAGGGAGGATTTTCAGACGAACCCTCGACAGCGTGTTTGCTTTAAGAATGCTGTTGAATTCACCGAAATATAAATTGAATATCGTTCGTGGGAAAAATTTACGCAAACACAGCTATGACTCGGTGTTTTATCTGTTATATTTACGTGTGAACATAGACGTGATTTAAGGCCAGGCGTTACGAGAATGGTGTACACGAAATCCATCGTCTGTCGTAAGGCAGAACTCATCTCTCCCCAACCATGCGAATGTAACAATAAAAAGGGGAATAGAAAAAAATATAACGGAAAACGATGGGATGGTAATTTTGCTCCTTTGGTGGCGGTTCAACCTTGACCTTTGTTAATGATGACAACCCTTCATTGTTCTTAGACCCAGAACTCCGGAAGAAGCCAAGGAGAAGATTAAATGGCCGAGGATAATTATTAAGCGACCGTCGTCTTGGATTAGTTTATCAGTATTGTTTGAAAGCAGGTTTTATGGCGTCGATCGCCTTTGTTGTTAAAACGCCAGATCAATTATTATTCAATCAGTTGCTTTGTACGTAAAAAAAAATCGCGTAAATAAGCGTACTATAACACAAAATGCTTGAAATGCAATCATGCGTAAAATAGGAAGTATAACCCTCTTTGAATGGCAGAATTATTTCCTCGAGAACATCCTTGAAAAATTTAGCCTTTTCCATCATGCGCAACCCCAGAGACACCTGGTGGTTCAAAGTTAAAATATCATTTGTTTTCGTCTTTGAATGGAACGTGCGGATATGTTTCATTGAGGAGGGAGACTTTGTTCAAAGAAGCTGTAGACTGAAACAGATTTTTTCGACTTACTGTTTTTTTATGCAAAGCCAAAGGCTACACTGAGAATTAGTGCATCGTTCATTCTACTGCATCGTTATAAAGGACTTGATACCATGTATACCTTATAGATATTCGCAAATATGATTAAACATCTGTTCATTTAATGTATATATATATATATATATATATATATATATATATATATATATATATATATATATATATATATATATATATATATATATGCTAAAGTATGAGGCTAGGTTGGTTTTCTTTATACCTGAAGTGAGATTCTCCACCAAACTAATAGTTTTGGTAACCTGTGAAACCCCTGAGAAAAACGGGAAAGGGAGGACGTATATATCAGGTATTCATATTGAACTTCTCAAACGAAATACACTTGCATTTTGAATTCGAGGCATGTCGAGTCTTTTTTTTTTCTGTATAGTTCCTACAAAATATTGTAATATACACCGTACTGTATATTATATATGTATATATGTATATGTATATATATAAATATATGTTGAATATATATATATATATATATATATATATATATATATATATATATATATATATATATAAACACATTTTATATCTGAAATAAAAATACACTGTATGGTGCTTTACATATATATATATATATATATATATATATATATATATATATATATATATATATATATATATATATATATATATAATATATATACTAATATATATATATATATAATATATATATATATACATAGAGAGAGAAGAGAGAAATAGAACGTATATGTATATCGCATTCTTTGTGCTAAAGGACATTTTGCAGGATAGAAATGTCAGTGGGGCCTTCAGTCATCGTGTAACTGTATCCGCAAGTAACAAGGTCGACGCAGACATGTGTGGGAACAAAAGCTTTCTGTTCGAATAAGTTGTGGAAGACTGGGAGTTTGTAAAGTAATTTGTTTCTCGTAGGAACGAGGATGCGATGAATAGAAACTTCTACTATGAATTTAATTGCGGTTGATTTTTTGTCACACATATATACATTATATATATAACGTGTATGTGTTTATATATATATATATATATATATATATATATATATATATATATATATATATATATATATATATATATATAGAAGAAGAGAGAGAGAGAGAGAGAGTAGAATATTAACGCCACTAACAACTGATGGTAATGCCAATGAGAAGTTGCATTAAGGTTGTGACTGTTTACTGGAGTAGA
The DNA here is from genome assembly GCF_040412425.1 of Macrobrachium rosenbergii. NCBI lineage: Eukaryota > Metazoa > Arthropoda > Malacostraca > Decapoda > Palaemonidae > Macrobrachium > Macrobrachium rosenbergii. The sequence continues at coordinate 10,281,293 of NC_089752.1, forward strand.
AGTGGTTAGCGCAGACATTTTCTAAATAGTGGTAAGTTATGCGAGAGAGATATTCCACAAGAAAAGGAGATGGAGATGTTTGAGAACTACAGAACAATATTTTTTTTTAATTATTGGGACTCCTATCGGTGGAAAGATGCTGATCGACTGAAATGCAACTGATGACGTAAGACGCACTTGGTTTCTGTGAACTCTGTGCACTTATGGAGTAGTTTTCCCTCAGGCTTTAAATAAAACACTTAGAGAATAAGAGTATCCGGTTGAAAAAGGGCAGGGGGTTGAATAATTTGTAGACAATAAACTGCCTTTACAAAATCAATTATCTCAGACTGAAGTTTTATAGATGGAAAATCTGCTTAGAGAATTTCCTCTTGTTTTTCATATTGTTTCCAAAACAAGCAAATCTTTTGTTGAACCATTTGGATAAGAGAGAGAGAGAGAGAGAGATAGTGGTATGGTGTGAAAGTAGATTCAAGCAAAAGAGTGAAGTTTTGATGGTTGCTTTACATAATCAATGGAGTGATGAGGAATCTTGAATGAAGAGAAAGTGACGTGAGTACAAATTGCTGTTTCATTCTGGAAATAAGGGAAGCGAGTATACGTTAGCGAGACTTGACGAGTCCGAAGTTTTTGTTAGATATTTAAAGATGAATGTCAAATCAGTAAGATTGCACGAGGCATTGGATTGATTGCCATCCGTGACAGCTGGGTGATGGATGTCAGGTTAACAGAAAAATGGAAATGGTTGACTCTCACGGCAATTCAGGTGTGAATGTCGTGGGAGATGGTTTAACGAAAAAATAACCAGATTAGGTGATGTGAGAAGGCCGTGGGAGCTGTACATATATAAATTTTAAGGAAGAAACGCTTTTTATGCTCCAAGCAGAGAAGTATGAAGGTAATGCATCATTTGTGGCGTTCTCTGTAGAATTTAAGGGATACCTGTTCAGTATGAAAACGAAATCACGGGGTTTGGTATTTTGTTGAATAAGTTGAAAGATTAGAAATGAGGAATTATGTTTTAAAGTTTGAAACCTTTTGCACTCGCTGTATTATTTTCATTGAAGTAGACTTTCTTCATCACATGTTATATGTTGCGTAGTGGATGAGTATAGCGTAAGCTATGTATACTTCGAAAAAGGTAAGAACATAAATAGCCTAAAGGGGCATACGAGCGCTTTCACGCATACATACATACATGCACTCATTTATATATATATATATATATATATATATATATATATATATATATATATTATATATATATATATATATATATATATACTATATATATATTATTTAATATATATATATATATATATATATATATATATATATATATATATACATATATATATATATATATATATATATATATATATCTATAATAATATATTCAATATATGTATATATATATAATTTATTTTATATTTATTGTGTGTGTGTGTGTATGCATAACATAAACATATTTCCACACATTCATAAATTGTTCCTTTCAGAATACTGAAGGTTATTTAGATTGCGGGAGGGTGAAATTTTATTCTCCTTGGACTTTCCAGAGGCGTTCCGACTTTGAAAATGATGCGTTTGAAGAGGTAATTTTTCCCCTTCATTCATGCGTGAATATTCCAGACATATTTGTCCGCGTACATAACTATTTTATTTATTTTTTTTTAGATTATGTATGTTATCATTTTTGTAAACGCCCAATTTAATTTCGACGCCGTAAATTTTTTATAATTTAAATTTACTGCCTTTTATACTTTTATATTCTGCCACCCCCACCTCTTCCGCCTCCCAGCCTCACACTTTTCCTATTCTCCCTCTCTTTCTCTCTCGACGCCCTCCCCCCACCCCGCTCCGGCTCAAAGGTATAATCTGGCGCTGTCAGTCCTTGACTTCGAAGTCAGTATGGAAGATTGAGATCAAACTGGGAGGGTCTTGTGAGTCAGATCTCTGTTAACATTACAGTCTTTCTTTTCTAAGGCTTCACGAAGACTATTTTCAGGTGGTTAGTACTTGCGAAAATTAAAATTCTGAAAATTGGGTTGGTATGTGTCTTCTGTCTTGCGGGACTTGTGAGACTTTTCTTTTAACAAATTAATTTTAGTTTTAATGCAATTAACGAGTCTTCGTTTGTTCGATATTCTAACTGTTTATGATTGCGAAATTCCCAGTGGCGGCATGAAAGTAAGACGTATTAGCTAGTTAATTCAAGACTCACGATGTTCATTTTATAAAGATTTAAAGTTTTCATTCTCTGGAACATGTCATTGGTTTTTTGTCTGGGTCCGCATAACAGGGTAGGAGTAATTAGGGTATCTTTGTGGCATCAATTGTCTCGGGAAGAAAATCCATGAAATGCGTGTAACAATGCGAAGTATGATAGCAGTAATTCCTATTACAAAGAATGATAAGCGAATGTCCCGTGGTTTCCTCTAATGAAAGACATTAAGTATTTTTGTTGAAAACGCGAGGAAAATAACTACCAGTGATGCTTAAGGAAAATCTTAACTCAGACATTGTAAGTGATAATCAATGATATTATATATATATATATATATATATATATATATATGTATATATATATATATATATATATATATATATATATATATATATATATATGCCTGTGGAAATTATATTCACGTACTTGTAGTTTTATGTACGTACGAGCAGTTTATGAAAAGAAGAGGTGGATGGATAAAAATGTTCATTACAAAACTTTTGTGAGAGAGGTTGGAAAGTCAGGGAAAAAGGGTATTTTCATCCTGAATGGGACTGCAGGAGGCGTATGATAGAAAAGGCATATAATGCAATTCGGACAGTTATGAAATGTCTGGTGTGGATGGTCGTTTGTTGAGAACAATAGGGGCATTAACTTGGAGAAAGTATAGCTTGTGTAAGAGAATGCCTTTGTGAGAGTGACCGTTTGTTGTGAAAGTAGATCTCTAGAAACTCATGTATTGTATCTTGCATATCTCTGCAGCTGTTTGGTATTATACGAATCGAGTAGCATGAATATTCAAGTAGTATTAGATGCAAGTGCACGCTTGTAGGATAAGAAGAGGAGGTCATGGCTAAAAAGTAGAATGACTGGAGTTTTATGGTTGATACAATATGGATCTGTTTTATGTAATATGACAAGTAAATAGAAGTTAGGAAACGGGGATTGGAAAGTAAATTGTGGATAGAGACAGAATGGAGGCGATTAACTCATGACAGTATTTGTGAGTAAATTCAACTCATGGCAGTAGAGTAGAAGGAGAAGTGTATCATGCTATAAGGTGAGGCAAGTTAGGCATTAGATGCCTAGCAACGTCAAAACAAAGGTCTATCTGCCTTCCTTGCTTCTCCTGTTTTGCGATTCACCAATCTTCTCATCTTGCCGTCGTGCGTTATGTTTACTCGGAAATGCTGGACATATTCAAATGAGAGATATCTTTCTTCCACCATTCACATTAAGATTCATTATTCACATTCATGGCATCCATTTACTGATAAAATTGGTCTTGTTAACATTCCCTTTCGGCTTTCTATTCTGACAAGTGTACAAGCAATCAACACACACATGTAGCCTATTTATATATATGTACATATATATAAATACGTATGTATATATATAGCCTACATATAAAATCAACACTCAATCACGTGTGGAACAGAAATAAATTTCTGGCCCACATCAGGATCGCGCCAAGCTCTTTCAGTTAAAAGGCAAGGATGCTGCCAACTAAGCCACACAAGTCATAAAAGAAGTTGGAACTTAAGTACACTGTACCTGTGGTACAGTGAGTCAGAAGTTTATATGTATGTAATATATATATATATATATATATATATATATATATATATATATATATATATATATATATATATATATATATATATATATATATGAGAGAGAGCAGTAGATGTTATTTTTAGGTATATAGTTTCTCCAGTTGCGTTTCAAAGCAGTAGTATTTATAGAATAGGGCTAACACTTATGGGGTTTGCATTCAGACGGTTTCTGCTGTTCATTGCTGATATCAGTTCATTTGCTGACCAGGCCCAGCATTGCTTCAAAGCGGTTTTCGGAGGACCAGCTGTGTACTTAACGTGGAACGATATATGCCCGTCTTTATCTCCCCCTCACGTCAGTAGGAGATGTTAACGTTGAGTACGACAAGGGAATTAACTTGGTCGCAAAGCCACGAATCGCAGTAAGATAATCCGGACATTATTAAGCGAAGAGCAAATAAGCAAATGCCCTTTTCGGCAAAGGTCGTCGCCCCTAACTGTATTCAACCCCTACTACAGTATATTTCGACCATGCCCCTACCTACCATCCATTTGCGCCCTGTAGAGTGCATTATCATAATCCTACTCGTTCACGGATAAAACGACTTGCGGGTAAAGCTGACCCCTGCTAGGGTATCTATCTTTTCAGTGGATTTTTTTTTTAATGGTTATGTAACTTATGCGGAATATGTTGATTTATTTCTCTTTTCACACGCAAATTCATACGTGTGTGTGCAGTTTTTACATTTTTATTATGTGTCGTTTATCTATCCGAAGTAACCTAACGAAACTACTACTCATCTTATTTGGGTGTCGCTGACGGGGAAAGATACTGAATAGTTGCAGGTGCAGTTGTACTTGTTCCCTTGTACACGAATGTCATTTTACGACTTCTCATTATTCACACTGTGCATGTGGATGTGGCATTTATGTGTGTGTGGTTTGTGTAGAGTACTGATTCTCACTGCTTTATGAAGAAGCAGTTTTTTTTTTCTTTCTTACGATAAGGTTGAACACTGATTTGGTAATTTCTCTTTTCAGAAAGATGTTCAAGTTTCCTTTTTAGGAATTGAAATTTCACGCCAGTATTCAAGTTTTTCTAATGCCATTTGGAAATAGGTATTTAGGCTAATAACAGGAATTTATTATAATTTTGTATTAGTTTAATTTTTATCATTTTGCAAAGAGGAAATCTGAAGCAATTATTCCATATTTATCTCAGAATTCAGAGAGCTAGTTTGGTGTGACTGTTAACTATTCCTTACTGAGGCATGGAGCTTTTTTTTTTTTTTTTTGTCACCTATTGAGATTAGGTATTGGTTCAACGAAGAAATTCCTTTATTGAAATTATCTTGGTAAAATCATGTGGATTATGTTAATGGATCTTTAAGCGCATCGCTGCTCTTGAAATGCGCGTAGGAGGTCCCCAACCAATAGGAAAGTTACATTTTCGAAATCAGAAACTCAATAAGACATTGATGGGTAAAAGAAAGCTCCAAAGCGCGACTTTGTCACTGCTTCCGACCTTAGAGACTCTACATACCGTCCCGAATTTTCATTGGTGTATACATGACCTATGAGAGAGAAGTTGCTCAGAGTGGATATAGAAGTGTATGCTTCTGCGTAGTATTTATCACCAGTATGCTTTCGTTGTTGCACAGAGAAAATATATGTATACGCATTGTGTTTTATTATTATTATTATTATTATTATTATTATTATTATTATCATCGGTGAAGAAAACCACAATGGTATAATTGTAAATATATATTAAAAATTTATACAATTACACCATTGAGGATTTATTCATCATTCTAGTGACTGTGCATTTATGAGATTGTTAAGAATTATTATTATTATTATTATTATTATTATTATTATTATTATTATTATTATTATTATTATTATTATTATTATTATTATTATTAACTGTCGCTAAATATTTACGTATATCAAACGGACATCTGCAGTCAGGAGCCTGTATTGTTCATTTATTCTTGATCTTCTTAAAAGACATTTATGTTGCCCGAGACTTGTTCTCAACGACTTCGACCATTGTCTCAGAACTTGCAAATCAGGAGTAGCGAGCAGTGTGCATTTTGATGATTCTCTCTCTCTCTCTCTCTCTCTCTCTCTCTCTCTCTCTCTTCTCTCTCTCTCTCTCTCTCTCTCAAGATGGATTACGCTTTTAAAATATCATCTCTGAAGTATAACTCCACTTGTTCATAAGCCCTTTATTATTTTTATTTTTGTATTTTTTGTGGGAGAAAATTGCTATCAGTGCTTGCATCTGAAGTATCATCTTAGTAAAAGGCAAAAACTAATGGTTGCTATGCACATGCTCTTCAAACCACCATCAGCAACTGAGGAATGCTCCAGTGAGTTTTTTCAATTTTTTTTTTACCAGTTTTTTTTTATGAAACTCCTTAGGGATGTTCAATTTTATGCCTTACGTTCGACTAAAAACACAGATGTCTTGTTTAACGTGATATGTTTCCTTATTCGTATCACTTTCCTCAAAATCCTGTGACGGTGATGCTCGGAACTCTGAAGTTTTGTGTTGAGATTTTATCTATGCTAAGTGTGATTTTGTGATCTTTTTTTTTTTTTTGGGCGTTGCTTTTGGTTGCTGCGTTGCTCTTTTTTTGTAATTTTGCAGTTGTATATCGGTACAGCACGTTCATAAATCTGATTCTGTAATAGTCTCAAGATTACCCCCGGTCACATTCTTACATGTATTACCTTGGCTTAAAAAAAAAAAAGTTAGCAGATTAGTTTGCTCGAGATTTCGTTACCATTTAAAATTCATAGCCAGCGTTCATCGTGCTAGATTACGACGGAATCATAGGAACTCGATAGAACAAAAAAAAAAAAAAAAAAAAGTGAATTCTTGTAGAAGAACAAAAATGCTTTCCTAAATTGATGGTGTATCCAGTAGTAAACCTCAGATGAGTATGAAACCGGCTTTGTCTGATAGCTAACGAGATAATTATTTAAGGACAGGGCTAGCCTCTCCGATATAATTGCTTAATGTGTAGTTTATAATTTGAACATTACCTCCTCAGTGGATTTCAATATCCTCTTCCCTTCACTGTCAGGATGGAATGTTAACGGTTAAGGTCGGTTTTTTCTTTTGTTTTTTCTTAATGACTCTGCGATGGCCATTAATGCGGACTTCCGAAAAACTGGTTCGCAGTATAGAATTACTGTGCTTAAAATGAGCAATCTCCTCTTAACTGTTGAAACAGTGCAAATAAATCCATAGCCGTATTATTATTATTATTATTATTATTAATAATAATTCCTGTGCGCATTACAAAATGTTAGAAATTAAAATTTGTAATATATCACAGGATTTTGTTATTATTATTATTATTATTATTATTATTATTATTATTATTATTATTATTATTATTATTATTATTATTATATATATATATTTTTTAAGAAGAGAGGTGATGCATCGGGGCAGTTCATGTTTTGCATTGACAGTCTGTTTATTTCGGTTTGAAACTTAAGATTTTCAGAATTATTATTGTTACTATTATTGTCTCTCTTTTGACTAATCAGTATTCTGTGCTTATCCTTATATGTACGCCATTTGAGCTCGGTCATATTTATTATATTCTTAATTATTTAAAGATTTTTTTTATTACATATTAACTTTTTTTCATTTTCTCGGATGGAAGGTGCACGAAAAAGCAAAGAAAAGAGGGGAGGAACGTCGGATGAGCCCCCTGAACCCCCTAGACAGCAATAGCTCTGCGTTTGAAAGGCGGGGAGGTTAATGGACCAGGGAGAACGAAGTAGCGAAGTAGGAATAGTAACCGAAATTCTTATTGATACCAAACTGTTTGAATGAATTCCGTTTTCGATTTTGTCAGCTACTCCCGTGATATTTACACACTTGCGTTGGCACGATATTGCTTTGGATTTAAAAGTTAAATTCATAAGTATTTACTTACTGGCAATACACGAAAAGAAGCAGGAAGTCGTGGAATAAGTGAGGAGAGAGAGAGAGAGAGAGAGAGAGAGAGAGAGTTTGTGAATTTTCTGTTACCATGTGCGTGTGGACTTATGAAACTTCTAGAGGCCGAGCATTCATTACCATGCAAATGCATCAGTATCAGTGAAACTTGATACGGCTGAATAGCGCAGGCCGTTGTCAAAAGAGCTCTTATGTTTGCATAGGCGACGCAGATTGCTTGATAAAGTTACAAGACTTTTTCATTGTTTGCACGAGGGACATTTTACATTGGCGGTCATTGTACCTTCTGGCCAACTCTCGTCGCCCAAAAAGAAATCGGCATCGTTATCATTTAGGTAATTTTCAGTATTTGGTTGAAGCCAATTTGCTGCTTATGTTTCCGTATGGTTTCTTATTGACCTTGAATGACCACATATTCGTTCTGCATAAGAAGATGGTTAACGGAATAAGTGTTTTAATTACCTGATGTTATCAGGTGATTAATAAGGCACGGTAAACTATGGATAAGAAAACAATATAGCCAAAACTTTCTGAAATCCACGTATAGACGAATTAAAAACTTGTAAGGCTGCAGCTAGTTCAAGACTTATTCAACTTCAGCGTGACCTTGTGATGTCTAACGGAAGCGTTCTTATTAGCTCCACCTATAAATGGCTGTTCTCATACTGCTTTGCCTCTCTGATTTCCAGCAGCGATGTCATGCAAAAACCCTTAGGCAGATTTTCATGCAACTTGCTGGAGAGGTTTGCCTTCACGGGTCCTGTTCCCGTAGAATTTTGACAGGTCTGGATCTTGATAGGATATATATATTTTTTGGCTCCTATCCTACAAGACGCACGGAAATCCGCTTCCTAAATCCGGATGAGGAGACGTTTGATCCCCGGTTTCTGGCGGGTTTTTATAAACAGGATGAAATCTACACAGTGGTGATAGCGATTAATATAAATTTCTTATTGTTGTGGGTTTCCATGTTACGTCAAGCGCTGTGTGGGGTTAGGTTATAAATTAATAGGGAAATATGCGCAATGTAGTATGGTTAGCTCAGTAGAATATAAAGTTTTAGATTTTTCTTTTCATAAATAATATTCCTGCTAAACTGCTTCTCACGAAAATAATACAAAGGCATGAATCAGACACAAAAGGTATATGGGGTGTAGGTACTTTTTTTTTTATCACCAGGGAAGCTATAATTTACGTTAGAAGTCTTACCTTCAATTTTTCCTTTTCCCTTTTGTTTATTATAAAATCTGGACATCTCTGAAAATCAACTGTTAATGTGAATGGTCCAGAATATCATGGCTCAGTCTCAAGAATTTCTGTCGAACTGGCCATAAAAAGATGCCTTTGTTACATGCTTCAGGAATTGTATGATGTCGCCAGCTCGCCCATTACGACGCCACAACATACTTCTATTCGTCTATATTTTAAGGTTGTTTATTGTTTGCAGTTTGAATATACATACATACATACATACATACATACATATATATATATATATATATATATATATATATAATTATACATATAATTATATTTCCTTTAAATTCCATGTGAAATTGGAAATGTTTTACATACACACACACACACACACACACACATATATATATATATATATATATATATATATATATATATATATATATATATATATATATATATATATATATATATATATATATATATATATATATATATAAATAAGTGTGTGTGTGTGTGTGTGTTAAACATTTCAGTTTCACCTGGAATTCAAAGTAAATATAATTATGTAATATATGTTATATTTAAATTTTGTTTTTATACATAAGAAAAGATGTCTTACACCTATAACCCCTTTTGTGGGATATTCACGTTTGCTAGAAAATGCTAATGAGCGTTAAGATGGTGTGCACGATTGTTATCTGCCTTCGCGGAAATCAGGTCTTGTGAAAGGATATTAGTTGGGTAAAGTAGTCGCGTTATGAAGATAATGCCTTCGTGATATGCCTGGGACACTTTAAGAGATGTTTATCAAGGTAATTTGGTCCTTGTTATGCCTTTGCCCCCTTGCTTTACGTTGGTCATTAGATTGTAAGTCTGGTGTTCACCAGCATTCACATAAATGGCCAGCGATTATTTGTATCTGGTATTCATAATTTTAATTAAGTGTTTGCGGAGGATGGTCATTCATACATGATCATTCTCATTAAGAAAACAATGTGGTCGGCAGTAAATATCAAGACTACACGTGCGTGTAATGGGCTCTCTGCTATTTGCATGAAGTACACGGAACTGGTAGACTTTAACAATCAGATCGAATTGGTAATTTGCCTGAAACGTTGACTTTATCGTGGTAAGTTGTTACATTAGAAAGTCACTTCAAAATATTACTTTCTCAGTGGGAAGTGTGGTCACTCGCATGTGGCTAAGTCTCCTAACGTTAAATTCTGAAGTAAAGAGGCAAGGTTAGGCAGTTGCGGCAAATTTCAATTATCTTATCCTAATGATCATATAGGGTTTATGGCGTAAGTGTTTATATGTACTAGGTAAATTTATTTTTGTGTGTGCGTGTATTGATGACTTTTGCACGCGATAGAATGATATTGGAAAGATACTGGCTAATAAATGCGAGTTGTCCACGAAAAGCACATAGTAATAAAATTCAAAACGTATTATTAGAAAGATATTGGAACTGGCTAATAAATACGAGTTGTGCACGAAGAGCACCTAATAATGAAATTCAAAACGTTTATTTGGTTATTTTTTCTATATGTAATAGTATACGGTACTAAATTAATCTAGACTTCTGCCGTCCTGTCAGGGGTACATAACTTCCCTAAGGTCTGGACTTTCCGTCTCGACCCTCTCCTATATTTCTGTCAATGTTAGCAATATTTTACTCTTAATTATTAATGGCTATACACAATTAAAAACCAGATGTGTTGAATTTCAAACGAAAATCAAATAAGTCACAAGATTGGTCTTGTGAACTTATTTAGTGGACGGAACGTTTCAGAATTTCTGGAAGGGTTACAAGTGCAATGTTCCGTGCATGTATTAGTCACATATGTGCGTCAAATCTACACATATCCAATCTGTGTGTGTATGTATATATATATATATATATATATATATATATATATATATATATACATATACAGTATATATACATATATTGTTTGGTAGTCTGCGAATTTTCCATTTGTTAGAAGGATTACACAAGCAAGTGATTACATTCATGGAGAAGTAAGATTATAATTTATGGGGAACAGGGATCTTTTTGGTGTTGGCCAGCTCAGCTATGGCTTACGCTTGCAGTCTCCAAAAGATAAAGGCATTAACGTATATTACGTATACATTTTACAGATACCATTGTTTTCGAGAATCAAAAGTCAGCTTTATTGTAAAACCAAGTGGTTAAGGTTGAATTATTTTCGTATTCTTCTGAGAAAGTAGCCTTGTGCGGTTTGAATAAACGCGAAGATCTGATTATGCCGTGATACCTCTTGGCAAACAGATTGTTGAAAATCATTGAAATGAGGATCAGCACGAATGTGTGATTCAGAAAAATTCCACTCCTCGCTTTCAAGTACTGGATGTGAAAGTCTTTAAAATTCTGAATTAAGTGACTGGTCAGTTTGAGATCTTATTTATGGCTCACTCAGTTTTTGTTGACTTACTTAGGTGCTGAATGCCTTTGCGAACTTCGCTGGATAATTATGACTCGAGAAATAAATGGAGATATTTCCCATGAATTCAGAAAAACGAATGGTGTTCAAAATGCAAGTGTTTCACTAAACGAGAAAAGAGAGAGAGAGAAGAGAGAGAGAGAGAGAGAGAGAGAGAGAGAGAGAGAGAGAGAGAGAGAGAGAAGAAATTCTAGTCTTCTCAATTACCGTTAAACACCAGAGTACCTAAAGATTGCAGACGAAACCCTGTTAAATTTTTATGAAAGTTTGATCGTCTTTCAGATGCGGTCTCAACCTCTAATCAGTTAACCCAGCCAAAGCATTGACCTCTTAGAAAAAAAGAAACCTGTCTCAAAAAGCCTGCATTATGGATGATGGTGTCATAAAAAAGGGGGCTCATTAAAGATTTTACACACGGCGATCGAAATGGATTGGCTTGTAGCTATCAGTCATGGTATTTATATGCATGAGAATCACGGGGACTTCTGTCATGTTGTTGGGAGTTTTAGTCAAACGTTATTTTGTTTCTCTCTCTCTCTCTCTCTCTCTCTCTCTCTCTCTCTCTCTCTCTCTCTCTCTCTCTCTCTCTCTCGGATCCTTTGTTTGTCATCGAGTGAAGCATCATCGTTTAACTGAATTCATTTGCGGTGATTATGGCGTAGTGAAGTCTTTGAACCATTCTTTTACATTATAATTGAGATTTTTTTTCACCGCTGCATTGATTTTCTGCGGCCATTTTCTCTTGGTCATGATTACATAGTCAAGTAACAGAAGCCTGAGTTTTTCGTAAAGACTTTCTTCTATTTATTGGACAGCAGATCAGTTGTAATATCTGTGGTAGGTAGGTAGGTAGGTTTCGTGTACGTTCTGTCTTTTCTTTGTGAAATTTTTTCTGATTTCTCTGCAGTAATTGAACGTGCTCTCTCTCTCTCTCTCTCATGAGTTCTAGAGGCCCCTTTAATTTGTTTGGTTTGCATCTCTTATTTCTTATTATGTTTGCTATTGTTGTAGTCAGTAAATTCGTTATTTACCTTAACCGATTTGCGCTGAAAAGATGTCCCAACTAGCCTTTATCCCTTATTGGGAATGTATGCGAACTATTGTGTGTTCTCTATCTCTTTGCCGGTGACTTGTTTTATGGCGGTTTTATGACTGTCCTCGTGTATATTTGGTCAGTCTGTAGAATCCTTTCTCAGTGACAAACTACTCGATAAAATAGCCATTTGATTCTCTGACTTAATCATACTGAAATGTAAACACTCGTGATTACACACGATTATAGTATGAAAATGTTCTCTTTGCAAATTTCATAGAAATATTCTTTGGTATTTGGTCCAATTTGAGTGTTTCTTGATTATTGAATTTGGGAAGTTGGAGGTAGACTTTTTTTTTTATAGGATTTCTCTCAGTAATCCCACCAGGAGGATTACAGACATCCAAGCGAAAATGGAATGTCCAAAAGCCTTCCAGTCGAAATGACGCACGGCAGCTTCGTCCATTCTTGGGATCCTAGGACATTGAACCCGGTTTCTTGGGACCCGGTGCATCTCTCCTTGCAACCTATTTCTGTGCCCACACGCTATAGAGCCTAACCTTTGTCCTATTCTTTATTTCTTTATTCTTCCTTAGCTGTCGAATCCAGTAGATCTCTACGATGCCCTACGCGCCGTTATGAACTTTTTCGTGTTGCCTTCTAATAACTTTCTTTAAATAGACGAACATTCTAAATAACGACGCTGCCTTTTCTTCCTTAAGATGCTAACAAGGAAACTGGTTCTTATCCAAACATCAGTGACAACTGTTTTTAAGTGGGAGCGGTCGTCTAAACATACATTCTTACTTAGACAGTACATGTTGCATGGGTCTTCTTGTACATCCCAGTGTGTATGGGACGATGATTTATGGGGGATGTCACCGGATCTCTATAGATAAGTAAGTCACTGTCCGGGTCAGTTGGTCTGGAGATATATATGCTTTGTCACACTTATAGACAAGGACGAGCGCAAAGCGGAATTATGCATTGCCTGGAACAGTACTTATCTGAAGAAAACCTTCGCCTTTTAATTATTTTGACATCGGCTGGGTGCATGTTCTTTGCGATGTGCATCAGGAAGTATTACGACACAAGTTTTTTTTAAATGTAATTCCAGGTTGAAATTGAAATTATTATCCATAATGATACAGACTATGGTAATTATAATTTCATTTCTTTTAATACATAATGTAAATGTGTTTCAACCAGGAGGAAAGCATATTTGCCCTATGTAGTACTTTATTTTGTTAGTTTTTTAGTAGTGACTGGAAGTGATGTTATATCGCAAGATAAATACCCTTTTATTTTTAGAGTCATCATCTTTCGCTTGCTATTTTAGGCTATCTCTTAACATTGACTATCTTTATAATCTGCTTGCCCTGCAGTCTTATCTTGAAGTGCACATATTGTCATTGTCGTTGGTGAATGATCTGCCCTTTTTATCCCGAAGACGAGCATGATAGCATTAAGGCGGTACTGGTGATTAAAGAAAACTTTCACATTATTATTATTATTATTATTATTATTATTATTATTATTATTATTATTATTATTCATAAGGAGTAATACTAAAGGCTATTGCCGTATAAATAGAACTCCTTTAGACTAGAATACTTTTGCGTAAAAAAAAAAAAAGGGAAAACTTCAAGCAAATATAAAAGAGTATAAGGAATTTAAATTAACACATATGAGTATGTTATATGTTGAATATATAAAATGTTAGTAACGTCTGTGTAGCGCTGGCTTACGATGCAGGAAATGCCCTTCGAAAAGCGGATGATTCCAACCCTTTGTGACCCCGGCCATACCTTCGGGTTAGGGAAGGTAACAAGCGTTTTTGCCCGGGATGGTCAGTGTAAAACACCTTCCTCCACTTTTCGTACCCTTAATGCTGCCACGGTACTCGTACCGTTCGCTGGACGTTTACCGTTGTTTTTTTTTATATCAAAATAAACCTTATTTTTTCCCTTGACCTTCTCTTGCTTCCTAATGAGCCCCATATTCTTTGGGAGCTTCAATTTGAAGTCAGTGGCCCCTGAATAATAATAATAATGATAATAATATTTCTTAGGTATATTTCCTCAGTCCCCCACGAATTCATCTCATTGCTTTGCAGTCTTTATAGTTGGCACCGTCTTGTGCTTTTTGTGGTGTAAGGAATTTAATGTCAAAATTCTTGCTGATGATTATTCACTTGATGCTTTTCAAAAGAATTCTCCGAAGACTGCCTGTCATAAAAAAAAATCAGCAAATAGTGGTGACATTAAATTCATCATACACCAAAAAGCACAAGACCGAAGGTATTTGATGAATCAGTAGAAAGTAATCTATATAAATATATAATATATATATATATATTATATATATATATATATATATATATATATATATATATATATATATATATATATATATATATATATATATATATATATATATATATATATATATATATATAAGTCCGTGTGTGTGTTTTTCAACAGAGATATGTTGTAGTGTTTTGTTTTATTCATGTCCAGCTGTGGTAAAAACTGCGAAGTGTAATGATTTAATGACAAAAAACTTGAGTTTTCACTCGTTTAACAGACAGAACAAAGAGTAAGCCTTTAAGAACAGTGTGGCTTTTACGATGTTGATGATGATGATGATGATGGCCTCTGAAGCATCTCAGGTATCCCAAAGCAATTGTCTGTTTTCACCGAACTGATAAATTATCTTTATGTCCATATAGTGGGGCTCGAGGTAACTTCAAAAATCCGGTTGGAAATGGGATTCTGCAACGCGTTAATAGGATTCTTTCTGGAGGGAAGAGCATTCAGAAGCTGAACGTTAACTCCTGTCGGACTTTTGTTGCTTGACGGCCGTACAACCTTTTTTTCTTTACGAATGTGGAGGAAAGAAATTTATGATGAAAAGGAACGCGAAGTTCTCTGTCAAAGTACGTTTCATTCATAACTTAGTTTTTGTCTGTTGTAGTGTTTGTTCTTCAAGAAATTTCGCTGTCAGTGTTGTCACTTTGCAATAAGGTTTTCTAATAGATCCTTATCCAGCAACATGGAAGAACGTAATTAAGATAAGAGAATTTTGTTTGCGATATCTTCCTAATTTTTTTTATTAATTTGCTATCTACGGCAATAAGAGATTTCTTTTCATTCATTGTAGATTTTATGTTTTATACGTCAGCGCTCTGACGTATTTTTGCAATAACTTTTTGTTTTACCTAAAATCGTTCTCATCGGTAGAATACCGAGTTGTCTTCGTCTTCCCATGTCTGACAAGTGGACATTCTGTCCCTGGAAGATTCAAGCTATTTTTGCATGCCAGTCCTGGAATGTCTTTTGTCTCCTGGTCTTTCCCTCTTGACAATCCCGCATTAGTCCCGTTGCATGGCCCTACGTGCTCTTTCGAAATAAAGTTGTTTAGCTCCTGTACCTTCTCTTCGTCTTCCCTTCTATATATATGTATTTTTGTGCCATCTTTCATCTCATTACCTCTTCGTAATTTCCGCCACTCCCTTGCCATCCTTTCAATTAGCGTGCTGACAAAGGAATTTTTATTTTTCAGAAAATCCGGTATTTTTGACTTTTGATATACGATGGTTTGGTTTTTTCGCTTATCTAGCCGTGTTTTTGGGGGCTGCTTTAGCTCTTGAAGCTTTCTTTTTCCCAGCGAAAGTTTTTTTTACTAATTGCTTTAGCTCTTGAAGCTTTCTTTTTCCCAGCGAAAGTTTTTTTTACTAATTGCTTTAGCTCTTGAAGCTTTCTTTTTCCCAGCGAAAGTTTTTTTTTACTAATTTGTATTAGCTTTTGCATTCATGGATCTTGCCTGTATCTTACATTGTTTCTGTTAATGACATGTTGAATCATAAGGTCTTATATGTATATGTACATATAATATATATATATATATATATATATATATATATATATATATATATATATATATATATATATATATATATATATATATATATATATATTGTATATTTATAAATATGTCCGCATGAATTTGCGATTACTGAGAGAGAGAGAGGAAACTAGTAATCTGCAACCTGCTTTGACATGGACATAGTCCCGTAAATCTTAATACGTGTTTGTCTCGTGAAGCCCCTGTGTTTTATCCTGGCATTTATCTCCTGTTGCATTCAGATTGCCGGGGAGTGAGGTTACGAACCCTTGTTTATTTTTACTTTGCTGGAACCCAAGCTTAGAAGATTTTAGATGCAAAGATTTTCAATTAATGCTTCTGGTTGGGATTCACCTTCTCTTAGCATGATGAGGGCTTCTAGGTAGAGCAGCTTTTAGTGTTTTAATGACTCGTGGGTGTGGCTGACATTGGGTATGTATGTATATATGCATCTAATCTCCTCTCAAGAATATATGCGATTTGAATTTGGGGTATTTGTTTTCCAATAATGAACCTTTTGCTGTTTGTGGAAATAATTAGCTTTGGAGAATTTAACTCCTCTAATAAAGCAATAAGCGCGATGGTAAGACAAATAAAGTTCTTATATTAGTGGTCAAGGACTGTTGGCAATCAGTATCGATGATAGCGTTTGCTTCTTGGCGTACAGTTTAGTTTTTGAGGTGCACTTTAGTGAAATTCTAGTATGATCAAATTTGTTGATTTTGAAAAGACAAATTTTTTACTGCGTAAGATTGTAACTGAAAGTTTAATTTAAAATGATTTGAAATTTATATTCAGCTGAAATTTTCATGTAGATTACTCAAGGATTTTTCATATTCTATTTATGGATGGGATGAAAAAAATATAATTTACAATCGCATAACATACAGTGTAATACAGCTTCAGTTATAGTTGTTAATATTTAACATGTACTGTCGGTGACGGAAATTTCGTACCAAGGAGGGTATCATAGTTATGAAAGGATCCTATTATAATAAAGGTCCCCTTCTTCTATATCTGATCATCTGCGAATCTTGTTTGTTACATCTCCCTATAGATGCCATCTAATGAAACACTGCTCAACCTACCTTTTACTTCTTAACATTACAAAACCAACATAAATGGCCCTCCAACATTTTCTTCCGGTTAGATGCACCTACGTTCAAGTGCCCTCACTGGGAGGGTTGGCTTCCCAGAGACAAGTTGTACAGCAAGTTCGTTGACTCTTGTTGCAATCTGCTTAAAGAGGATACCTTTGATGTTGGACGTCAGAAGGAGTCATTTTCGAATTTGTGCATTCTTTCGGAAGAGTAACATCGCCACCTCGCATTCCTCATCTTAACTCACGTAGAATCCTTCAGGATTTAAGATTTCAAGTTTCGTGGCCTGCTGGTGGACCAGCACCAGTTTCGTTACGTCTCGGCTTAGTATTCATCTGCTGGACAGTATCTTTGTGGAGTTCATTACCTCTTCCTAGGCCATTAACCGGAGTGTTCTCTTATGGTCCTCTCTGTGGGCGTCGTGTAATTTGAATGCTGGCTAAGTTTAATCTTACACGTTTTCAAAATCGGTTTCATTTCGCTTTTGTAGGGGATTCTTAAAACCAGCTGTTACGAGAAAAATCAGTAACGCAGCGCTATTGACTAACTGTGACTTTCAGCACACCTGATCATTCGTTTCGTCAGAATTGGTAAAACACTTGTCAAGGGTTACTATGTGAAGGGCATAACCATAACCCTGATCTAAATATCGTAAGTATTTTAAAGCACAAGTATCGTTGCCGTTTGCGTCTGCCCGATAGGAGCGAACGCCTTATAAGTTGCCGAATGAAGCAACGCTGATGTATTCGGAATGTGCCGTCATGACAACCAGTTGCTTCATCTCCAACAAGCAAGATTATATCTTGAGTACAAATGCTGAGTACGCAAGCAGAACGTGAGCCACCTCGGCCACATTGCGTAAATTCCTTAGATGAAAAGAACTTTGGTATTACGCGGTTTGTGTAAATATAATGTAAATGGTGTCATTTATTAAATGCATGCGCGGTTTCATACTCTGAGGTAATCTTTCTTAGAGCTACTTTTACTCAAGGTGTCTTTTTATGATGATATCTGTATGATTTTTGTGGTGTCATTCAAAGTGAATTAGGTTTTGCTCAATATATGTTTCGAGGAATTGTCAGTGTTTATATTTAGGCTTGCAGAATATTAGTAATTTCCGGATTTTTCATCTTATAAATATTTTATCTTCGCAAATTTTAACATATTTTATTGGAGGTTGTAGTGATTATCTTCTGTCTTCAGCGATAGTTAGTTCTCTTAGTTTTAATTGTTTCGCAAGGTCGGTATAAAACCAGAGAAAGTGAAAATGTTCTTTCAAGACAAAAATGTTCTTTGAAATCGTAGGCATCGTTGCAAAGCAACGAAAAGTTGAAAATTGATAAACCTTACAACCGGAGACCTGTTTTTGATGGTTTTACTTCGGTTGAAATGAGAGATTTTTTTTTTATTTTCCAAGTTTCATATTTTCCATTTTCGATTTTGTCAGGTACTTGGAAACATAAATAGGTATATTTAAGAAGCAAGTGTAGACATATAAAAAAAGGATGGAAAACTTTACCGTTTTGTAATTTCGTCAACATATAATATTATGATATCTACTTGGTAATATGTTGGATTTTGCTGGTCATCATTGTAATTTTAGACTCTGCCTTCAGGTCCTCTTGTTCATTATAGCTTTATGCTGAATTGCGTGAGACGACGTAGCCATCATCATCATCATCATCGTCATCAGAGTCGCGCACTACGCATGACTTATGTACGTAACCTTGTGTGTTATCATTACCTGCGTTCCCGCACCTTACCAAAAAACCCCCATCTCTCGAGTGTGGGTTGTGATCGCTGTCACATTCTCCTTGAACGCTGCATTTTCTGACACTCGATGCACATCCAGGGCAAGGCTCCCCATCAATTTCCCTCCCGCGGTTGACCGTTTTGACATAGCTTTTCGCCAATGAAGGGTTAGCATGCGACTTAATTAGCCGCCAGCATCATCTCGACCCCTAATTACCGTCGCGTTCGGTCTCCGGATCATCTTCAACATGCGTCATTACGGAGAAGATGATAAGAGACGTCTTCTCGCGCATGTGATTATTCACGAGGCGATATATATACTTATACTAGCATGGTTCCATTGTATGTTCATCAACAATGCGGTTTTATATGCATTCTGCGGTAATGAGATAATGGGGCCGGTTTTCTGCAGGCGATGTTTTGTTGACTCTAGAAAGGGAAGGTCACATTCTTTTATCGATGAAACCTTGCGAGAATTTTCCCACAAAGTTTTTTTTATTTGCTTCCGTAATTGAGAGAATGACATTAGTTTTTGTCAAGTTGATAATCTGTTACTCTCTCTCTCTCTCTCTCTCTCTCTCTCTCTCTCTCTCTCTCTCTCTCTCTCTCTCTCTCACAAGATTGATTATATATATGTATATACACACACACACACACACACATATATATATATATATATATATATATATATATATATATATATATATATATATATATGTGTGTGTGTGTGTGTGTGTGTGTGTGTGTGTGTGTGTGTGTGTGTGTTTAGTGTGTACTAGCTACATAGCTTTGCATATTTTATGAATTGGATATGCTTTTAGTTTATATCACAGCAAGGGAAATTAACCTGACAAGCCGAGTGCTTGGCCATGAATGCTGAGAACCTCTATTGCGTTTTTATAGACAGTCGAAGCTAGAATAAAGCGAGACATCTGAGTATATATTATCTTTTATTACCGTGTCCATCAACATAAATCAGAAATTGCCCTTAAAGGTGTATAATTTTTACTGGATAATAGTTCATTATCTTCGAATTTTTCCTACCTTAGCTGCGTAACAGCATATCTAGTAGCAGAGTAGTAGTATTTGTTGACATAGGCGAGTTCTCACTTAGGATGTATATTATCATAAAAACCAAATAAGATGTATTTTCCTATTTTGAGGTTCTGGCCCTTAGCAGAATCCAGTTATGGGATTGTAACTAGAGTTTGTCTTATCTAAGGTCATTAAACTACCTGGAAAAGTATTTCAAAAAGATATGTTCATGAACTTTTCGAAATGTATCGCCCGCTAAAAGTTTACTTGTTTGGAATATGTACCACTCAGATTTAGGCAGGAGATTCCAGCTACCGGCGACAGTAAGAAGAGAAAAGTATTGAACGAAGAAGATGCTTTTTCGTTTTCATTCATTTTTCATCATGTAAACTGGTCATTATCTAACTATTAAACTTTGTTCATGTGTAGCGGGTGTCACTTGTTGCTTGCACAGGCAAATATACATTTTGCACGAACTGACTTGACCACTCCAAACCTTTTGAAAGCACTGACCTCTCATTAAGTTTTATTTTAGGTTTCGTTTGTAAATTATGAACCGTCACAGAACTAACCGTGGTCTCATTGGGATACTTCATGTTAACCATTTCTTTATAAAGAATCGATTCGATATCAAGAAGGCAACTCTAAATTTCTAGGATGTATTAGAAACTTCATTGGGCTATGCACAATGTCCTCTTCATCTAAGAAATTCTTTTTATAACTTTTAGATAACTTGACATTTGTCATGTATATATGTTTTATTTGTATAATTGCTCTTTCTCTCTATATATATATGTATATATATATTATATATATACTAGTTATGTCCAGTCTCTCTCTCTCTCTCTCTCTCTCTCTCTCTCTCTCTCTCTCTCTCTCTCTCTCTCTCTCTCTATATATATATATATATATATATATATATATATATATATATATATATATATATGTATATATATACACTGGAC
The DNA here is from genome assembly GCF_040412425.1 of Macrobrachium rosenbergii. Lineage (NCBI taxonomy): Eukaryota > Metazoa > Arthropoda > Malacostraca > Decapoda > Palaemonidae > Macrobrachium > Macrobrachium rosenbergii. The sequence continues at coordinate 10,302,520 of NC_089752.1, forward strand.
ATAACTAACTGGTTGATTTGTTCTCTTTATCAGTAGGAAACTTGTACTTCTTGTCCGTACAGATGGTCCCTTCATTTTAGGAGGGTTTGGCTACTGGACTCACATAAGGTATGTCCAGTGTTGAATTAACAGCCGTGCCAAGAATGATCTTAATGTGTTTTTATTGTTATCACTTTTTGAATATAAGATTTTATGACTCCTGTCCCGTGGGGTTTTCACTGCTTTGTAAATTTTTTAATGCAGTCCTTTTCTCATTTTTAATGTCGCCTATAAATTCGGATAATCTTTTATCTCTCAAACCCTGTATGCGTTAGTGGTCGTGCCGATCGTATCTACCTTACAAGAGGTTAGCATTTGTACGTATACATCGGTAAGTTGCCGTTTCTGTTTTTCAGTGCAGCTGTAACGCTACTTTTTATGTCTGAGAATGGCAGTCATATATTCGGTTATCATTAGGGGAGCGTCTCCGAACTCTGAGGTCTCCAGTTTTTTTTTTTTTTTTTTTTTTTTTTTTTTTTTTTTTTTAAGGAAAACTGTCAACCATACAGCCAACTCAATTCTCAGTTTATGCACTTGATTAAATCCCTGTGTTTGCTGACACAGCCATCGAAATTTCAATTTTGATATAGTTTCCTTTAATTAAGTATGAAAGCCCCCGCTAATTTTGTCGTTGTTACTTAATTAACTAATCAATTTTGTACTAGAATGTTTGGCATACCTCCAATAATTCCCGACATACCACGATATAATTTTCTGGAGATTTCATAACTAACGTTTTCCTTGATAACGACTGAGTCATGGCAGATTTCTCTGGAGTGTACTCGTGATGCAACAGGTTTTTTTTTTTTTTTGTAATCTAGACTCAATTATTTTATTAATGGAATTCTGCGACCCACAGCTAGTCGTAATAGTGAGGCGATAATGTTGGGATGATATCATTAAGTGATGAAATTCTCTACAGTATGTCAGCATTTTGTGGAGAAGGTTTAGTTTTGCAGAACAAATTTGTCTGTTTTTTTTCTGTTTATATTTAACAATTCATTAATGCATTTTTTTTTGTGAACGCCGAGTTCGTTGGTACGTTGGACAACCTTGAAGTAATTTCTATTTCCTTCCTTGAATTAGTTGCATTTCTTACATTTCATTTTGCTTAAGATTTAACGTTCATTTCAAGAATGATTTTTCTTCTTATCGGTTGTATGCATGTACATGTATATATGCATATATATATATATATATATATATATATATATATATATATATATATATATATATATATATATATATATATATATATACACACACACACACACACATATATATATATATATATATATATATATATATATATATATATATATATATATATATATATATATATATATATATATATATATATATACACATATATACCGTTCCATATACACCGTTCCTCATGTTATGAACAACGGTCACCCAGTGGACTAGCACAAGATCCATTAACGGTGCAAATGCACAGTAAATGTACTGTAGTAGTCGAGGACTTTCATGTTAGCCCAGCGGCGAGTAGTACTTTACTGCTCCTGAATAAGACCGGGAATAAAATGAGCATTTTCCTTGTTGTGTGTCGTCATTATCATTTAGCGTTCTAGCCGGAACGTCGAGTTGCTGGCCCTTACCGTGTATCAACTTCCATTTGGGTTCTCAGTGCTTATAACTTTGATAAAAATGAAGAGATTCGTATGTCGGTAGGTGTGTGAAATGGAATAAGCTTCACGTTTTGACGATTGTAACGTAAAGACCTTGATATTTAGGTGTTCAGAGACAGCACGTGAGATGGAGTTGAATGGCATAGTGGAAGAAAAGTTGGTATACGAGGTGTTCATGAAGTTTATGTCTAGGTATCAAAGCAGCTTAAGGACACGAAGTTTTACTTGCCCAAGGGTTTTGTCCGTTATGAGGCATTGAGACGATGAATGCGGAGAGACCCATTTCTTGTTTGTCAAAAAAAAAAAAAAAAAATACCCGTTGTAATGAGACACAACTCTAGCCAAAAAATAAAATGCTCTATTTAATGTCTTCCGGAAGTATCTAAGGGGCTTGTTGAAGCGTTTCCCTTGGATAATTTTAAAGATCCTCATATGACCACAGTGGTGCGTCAGTTATCTTGTTTTTAGCTAACATTAAGTTTCAAGAAAATTGTAGCAATATTATATATACTGTATATGTATATATATATATATATATATATATATATATATATATATATATATATATATATATATATATATATATATATATATATACATACATGTATCTATTTTTTACTATATATATACATATGCATACAGTATATATACATACATACATATATATATATATATATATATATATATATATATATATATATATATATATATATATATATATATATATATGTATGTATATATATGTATACAGTCTCATTTAAGACCACTAAAAAGCTAGAATCGACTGGAGTTGGCGAAGGTACTCCTTATCTGTTCTGTCGGGAAGGAGTCGATTGATGGTCAGGGGACAAAACTCGCAGTCTCACTTTGCGTGTCGTGTCTGTGAACGAAACGACATACCCCTGAAGCCACCGTATTGAAGGGGAAACTGCTCTTTACTGAAACTTATACCTGTAAATGCAATGCAGCTCCTTTCTTGCCTGGGAAACCTGAGATTCGCCTTGGACTGCCAGCCCTTAATGCCACTTCATTATATTTTATCTGAGCCCCGTTATGTACTTAGAGGGTACTGTTACTCGTATCCGCGAGGCAATGCCTTTTCGTCTGGCTTAACGCTGAAACTGTTAGGGATTCTTAGTGTCGTCCTTTCACTGTTTAACTGACATGAAGTCTGTAGTAATCATGATTAGCGCTGCTCTTTGGTGGAAAATACAAAATAATTGCACTTCCTGATCCACGTATAAAAGCAAAAAAATTTTTTTTAGACTATACCTGTCAAAGACCGATGTTATGAGAGCTGGTTAGTTTCATCCTTGTACATGTTGTTGCTAGCTATTTCTCTCGTGTATATAACTTTTTCTGGATGCTTTTCCATTTCTAAATCCAAATACGAATATATCAGCATTGTCCTGGATCTGAATTGTAAAGCTAGTCCTCTGTAATTTTACGGTTAATTTTTAATTTAATGTCCGGGAACTCTGTACTCAACATTTCATAAATGTTTGCTGGGTACGTTGTATAAGAAATCATCTATGCAAATAGGCCGGAATATAATTACGAGTTGAGCTTAAATGAAGCGCATAATTGCATCCTTTAATCTTATGATCGTCTTGACTTAAAATGGAGGTCAGGGTGACCAGCATAAACATTTATTTTCGATTTATAATTATCTCAAGAGTTTTGAAATTTAAAGGCTTTCCTAAAGAAACTCATTTCTAGGCCTTAAAACCAATGCAATTGAAAATAATTCACATGAATAATGCCAGCTTGAGTCTAGGCATTAAATTTACGCAGATTTTATTCTGCAACGATGCTGATGTTTTGGCTCTTTCAAGGGTCGGAGACCTTCTAAAGTTTAATGCTTGAGCCCCATACGTGCTTGAAATGATGGAGGATGAAGTGGGATGTATTAAATACCGACATCCATTTGATTTTTCAGCATGGTTAGTAGTTGTAATCAAGACAGACGTTGTTGGTACGTGACCTGAACGCTGAGAGAGTAATCGAACGCAGCTTTTATCAGCAAGGGATTAAATGTGCTGCTTTGTTTGTTGCTCCCCTCACATGGCAAAGGAAATATCGCCTTGATAGTGGGCGGGGGATTTTTATTCTTATACCTCAGGTCTTGCATATCAATGAGGGAGGTCTTTGAATGTGCCAGTGAGGAAAGATTTTTTTTTTTTTTTATAAGTTTGTGTAGTTACATTTTGGCTGTAACGTTGGTCGTTCAGCTACTATGGGTCAGGTCAGTACATGGATGGAAATTCAAGAAAAGCCAGACGCGGGCGGCTCATAATCCCCTTGAACTTCGTTGGGAAAGGGCCGCAGGGCCGGCCACCATATCCCATAAATATTTGCTTTTAGTGAGAAGGACAGCATTTTCCCCGCCACTTCTAAGAGGATAAGGTTGGCTCTGGAGAGCGCTAGCCTTCCTGTTCTGAAGAAGTCTATTCTTTTTGGAAGGAGGGGAGGGGAGGAGGGCACAGCTGTGAAGGGCAGGGCTTAGGAGGTTACAGCCCCCATGCTCTCATCTCTATGCGGGCTGCAGCTCATCACAGTCGACAGATCACCAGGACCTAAATCACTGCTTAGTTCAACAAGTGTACGATAGGTTTGCAGGAAACAGATCATAAAAGTTTCTTCTCTTGGGATCGAATTCTGGTTTCTATAGTGACGTTACGTTGTTATATATATAATATATATATATATATATATATATATATATATATATATATATATATATATATATATATATATATATATATATATATATATATATATATATATATATATATATATATATATATATATATATATATATATATATATATATATATATACATACTAGAGAGAGAGAGAAGAGTGACAGAATGATGAAATTGAATAAGCACCCACGTAGCGAGTGATACACACTGCTGGCGTTTAAAACAACACTCCCTGTCATCATCCATATTTTTGCTTTGGTTTTTATGGAAATCAAGAAGAGGAAAATTTAATATTTGAGCTTTAACCTTGGAAACCTCAAGATTTACTGTGTTTTTGACTGACGGTTGCATTCGGTGGATGACGAACTGGAACGAGTCAGGGTTATCAGAGGTCACAGACCAGCGTGGGAGTCAAGAGGCATGTCATTTCATGGTAACATTAAAACCAGTTATTTGTGTCATGGAATATCATAATTGATTAATGAGGCATTTCGTTTATGTTACAGGAACTTGTCGGATTAACTTGCCGCGTTTGATTATTAGTTTTGCTGTGATGTGTGCCTGTTTGTGTGTAGGCGGAACGTTTCGATTTGTTTTTTCAGTAGCTATAATTTTAGTCAAAGATTCTCGAATTTTTCATTGATCAATAAATATGAAAATAAAAAAAAACAGAATGGATAAAGATATATAACTATATTTGATAATATTTTCGGAGAATTGTCAGCTTTTGTGCAGGGGGATCATTCTTGTTCAGCGCTATAAACAAAGTTCAGTTAATGATTCTAAATTTTATTTATTAATTTAATGATGAGCAAGGTGGGTTGTAGAATGAACTGATAAAATTCTGTATTACGAACATGAATTTGATAGACTGTAATAATTTGCTATAGAATTGGTCAAATAATTTCAGCGCAGCCCGATTAAATTCCAGAAAGAAAGGCTGACATATCAGAAATAAAAACGAAAAGAGACCCTTTGAAATGAAATTCTCCCCACCTTCGGTCAGTCTACTCAAGGGCAAGAGAAGGTCGCCCAGCGGGCAATCCGCTCTGCAAGCGAGCGAAAGAAAACGCTACGAAAGAAAAGGATTTACTCCTTTTATCTCCTTTTCAGCGGAGATTTCGATAGGCGGGTAAGTAACGATCGGGTTCCAGCGCGCCTCGTAATGGCTGCATAGGTGGTGGCCTCGGGGAGAGGGCAAGGGACGTTGACACTGCCTCACATGCGAGGATCCTGCGCCGAGGATTTCACCTGCATTGACGATGCGCAGTGTCATTATTGATTCTAATCGTGTTCTACCCACGTCATTTGGTTGGTAGGAAGTGTCGAAAAGTTTGAAATGAAGTTATAGCTAACTGTTTTTAAGTTATCTTGTTTTGACCTTCTTTCATTTTCTTGACATTTTCAAAATATTTATATTTCCCTTTGAAATAAACATAAGGACTGAAATAAGTCATCCCAAACAATTTCAAAATTTTGAGTCACTTCCCTTTGCCCTGCTTTATTTTCCTGGCGATAAAAAAAGTATTCACAATGTGTTTGATAATACTGAAGACCTTTCGCACCCCTGGCTTACAGAGAAGTTTGATACGTTGTCGATTTCATTCCTCAGAGGGCAAATGCCGCTGCGTTTTTAGAATGCAGCGACATCCTTTTCGACGACTTGAATGAAAGGGTTAGCAACCTCTAATATTAGCGAACCCGAACTCAGGCCAGATTTTCCGATAAACTTGTTGCTGTCGAGGCGCTCTTAGCCAGGTAATATTTTGAAAGATCTGCTGTGTTATTTTATTCAAATGAACATGCGCTGTTTATCTGCGGCTGTAAAATTTCTTGTCATGCTCCTGCCTCGGTAACACTTTTATCTCTCTTGATTTGTGTGCTTTTTGTAACCAGTGTTTTCAGTCATTAATTTCTTCTTTATAATAATAATAATAATAATATTAATAATAATAATAATAAGGCAATAATAATAATTTAAATTATATTATTATTATTATATGTCATTTATTATTATTATTATTCCAATCTCAGTAGGAGTAAAGGGTTTAATTTTCTTTCCCTGGTTTCTTCTCCTTTAGATCGCTGTATGATAATTATAAGAGGCATCTGCTAAAATTTACTCTTCAGCCAAGGAAGTCTTGAATATTAAGGAAGTGCTTTAAAGAATTTTCGATAATTGCAGGACTGGGGAAAGGAGAGTTGGCAGTAACGTATGCAGAAATTGACGGAATTTATTACTTTGAAATATTAATCGTACCATAACCGGTTGATGTGTTACTCGTGAGAGTTTTCAAGGCTTTCATTAACTGGTTGAACGAGTCACATCTTTTTCTTTTAGAGTTGTCAAATTTATGAATAAAGGGGTGGGTGCGTTAACTTGGTAGTCGATCATAACACTCATTAGCAAGCACAGAGAGAGAGAGAGAGAGAGAGAGAGGGAGAGAGAGAGAAAGAGAGAGAGAGAGGAGTGGGGAGTTTTGATTGAGGATGTCCCTCGAATTATGCGCCTGGAGAGAGGGAGATGCTTTATTCAGAGGTTGCTTTCGAGTGACCATTAACCGAAGCATAGCCTTATGTAATGAATGTCGAGGCGTTGATAGAACTCCATTATTGAGAGTGGATCCCTCAATAAACAGCCACACCTAATCGGCCCTTGCCTCGGTTGGTGTCGCCGTTATGAGGTGCTATGTACGTTTTATGACTGATTTTCTCTGCATCAACAGAGCCTCTCTTCTTTCATTTTTTGAGTTTTCTGCAAAAGAAAACTATTGTGCCGGCTTTGTCTCTCCGTCCGCACTTTATTCTGTCCGCACTTTATTCTGTCCGCACTTTATTCTGTCCGCACTTTTTCTGTCCGCCCTCAGATCTTAAAAACTACTGAGTTAAAGCTGCAAATTGGTATTTTGGTCATCCACCTCAGTCATCAAATACAAATTGCAGCCACTCTAACTACATGGTTTTGAATTTTGTTAAGGATTGAGATTAGCCGCGTCGGTGCCTGGCAGATATAGCATACGCCACCACCGGGCCGTGGCTCAAGCTTCATGGGCCGTGGCTCATACAACTTTATACCGAGACCACCGAAAGATAGATTTATTTTCGGTGGCCTTGATTATACACTGTAGCGGTTGTACAGAAAACGGGTTTGTGCCGAAGAAACTTGGGCGCATTTTTACTTTTTTTTATGTGTTCCGTGCTGGATTCTTTTAAGAACATGCCTTAGGGTAAGGAAGACAATTTTTTTTTCGTTTTAAGGGAGAAGCAGGGGTTTTTAAGTTTAATGATATTCATTATTTTTCTTTACATTTATCTCGGCTTTTGTTACCCGCAGGATTTTTAGTTGCTGGTTTTCAGGAATTTTATGACCATTCATTTTTATTTGCATTTCTCTTCACTGGAATTCCCTTCACACATGCATGCAGAGTTAGCATCTAAATGACTTGCGGGATTTTGATCCGTTGGCAGGATTTTTTTATGACCTTTGAATTGCGTACTGGTACCGAGTATTGTAGATGGCACTCTCTCTCTCTCTCTCTCTCTCTCTCTCTCTCTCTCTCTCTCTCTCTAAGTCATCTGTGAAACAGTTTTGGAGAGAGACTGGTTTATGGCCTGCACTGGAATCAAACTGATGCATCAGTACTGTATCAGTTCTTGGATGCTTCCTAGGCTCTTATAGTCACGTCGATATTACATAGAAATATACTTTCCGACAAATGATTCTAGGTGGGTATTGCCATCGCTATAGCATAATCCTCAATGGCCGTTTATTTTCTGGGACTGAAAACGGTAAATTTGGATTTGAGGATAAGCTGCCACATGTAAACAAAAGTAGAAGTGCATGTATGTATGTGTATACTGTATATATATATATATATATATATATATATATATATATATATATATATATATATATATATATATATATATATATATATATATGCTCTCAAAGGATCAGACAGTTAATCAATCCGATATATCCAAGGAATGAGGGTAGTGAAAACAGACTGGTACGTAAATTCCTCCTTATTTGTACCGACGTATCAAGACGACTAGTCTCATTTTCAAGGCTGCGGTAAAAGAATAAATGTTGTGAAACATAAATACGTATAAATTTATCCTTATGTACAAATGTTTTCTAAAAAAAAAATCTTGCGTAATTTATATGCATTTATGATTCATATTTATTCTTTTATTGCAGTTTTGCAAATGAGACTAATTGTCTTGAAACGTCGGCACAAATAAGGATGATTTTATGTACCAGTCTGTTTCATATGATCTCATTCTATATATATATATATATATATATATATATATATATATATATATATATATATATATAAATAAATAAATGAATTTTGAAATAATTTGTACAGTATTATATTTAAAAGTAGACTGTGCTACATCTCAGTAATGTATTATCATTGGGTAATAAACCCTCCTCGTCAGAGAAAACATTCAGTATAAATGCTTTATAATATCTCCAGTTAGCGGTAGAAATTGAAGTACCTAAACGGAGCGTTACACAGTTAGTCAAGGACGTCAGATTGTTCGCGAGTTTAATATATCCATTAATGTAGACCACTCGGAGTGCCATTTAGGTATGCACATGCACGCGTATAATTATAATTGCTGTGGTTGCTGAACGACCCATATGATTTTATCAATAACATTTTACACTTAATCAAAACTACTTTTTAGTTTTTAATGAAAGACAATGTGACAATAAGAAAACTATTATTGGGTATTTATTGTTCATTATATATATATATATATATATATATATATATATATATATATATATATATATATTATATATATGTATATATTTATGCATACATATATTGATAAAAATATTATCATTAGTATTACGAGTTACTGGAGGTTTAATGTAATTAAAGCAAATAAGTAAAATTTGTCTTAAATATCTTTTCGTTTTCAGATTTTCTCCTCTCTGTGTTAACATAAATCGCAAAGGTCACTATCTTTTTTTTTACTATTTATTTTCCTCCTAGTGCCAGATGGTTTCAGTCTAATTATATTGATTGATACGGTAACATTCTTAACAAAGTCCATGGCTGTTGGACATCTTGGTGGCTGTGAACGATGAACACAAGATCTGCAATATGTGTCTTTTTTTTTTTTTTTTTTTTTTTTTTTTTTTTTTTACCCCCAAGTGGCCGTCTGCCTTGAAAAAGTGACTAGGTAATAATTACGCTAGATCCAGTTGGGTGTGGTTGCTCTGTGCGTGAATTTCACTTTTGGAATTTTGTTTATGTAAGTTATTTTTCCACTCCTGAGAAGTTTAAATTAAATGTTGTTACGTTTATGTTTGTTGTTCGTTAACTGTAAATCGTTTATTGTGCTCATTTAATAAATTTTTTTTCAAAGATAGGTTTGATAAAAGTGTTTCAAGTGTGGTTGTGAAACGCTTATACATTCATAGATATTTTATAGTCCAGGTCAATTTGTCTACGTCATTAACGTTATAGCATAATTCTAAAAATAGAGCGCTCTGAAAACATGGAGTATTGTATGAATGATCTCGTTTCCGGAGAGGGGGTTCAATATGGTAATGTACCAGTTGGCGTAAATGTTCTGATTTCCGCAAAACTCGCCTCAGTGGTTCATGGCAGAAGCATCTGTAGAGGTGTTGTAAAAGATTCTCTAATTGTTTGCGGTCTTCTTTTGTACAGCCCTCCAACTAAAAACTCTACACTCACATTTGCAATATCTTAGGAAACCTTCCCATCTCTTGTGTGTGTGTGTGTGTGTGTGTGTGTGGTCCAAAATCCGTTTGTATTATGGAATTTAGGTAACTGTGATTCGTTGTAAACAAACTCCTACTTTTATCGGAAATGGTGGCTGAGGATAAGCGTTTGACGAAATCAACGAATTCAGAGTGTACTGTAGGTAGTTAGATCATTAATGTAGTGAAATGTTTTGGATGGTTGTTCAAGTTGAATCGAAGACAAAATACTTGCGAAAATTTTATCGACTGCCACTCTCCAATCGTTTGATTCTGATAAAAAAAACTGATCTATTTTTAGGGTTTATAACATGATAATTTATAATTTTAATCAGGTCCATGTAAAAATATATATATATATACCTGTATATATAATATAATAACCTATAATATATATATATATATATATATACATAATATATATACACACACACACATATATATATATATATATATATATAGTATATATATATATATAATATATATATATATATATAAATATATATATATATACATATATATATATATATATATATATATATATATATATATATATATATATATATATATATATATATATAATAACGTTTAAAAAACGTGAATGTAGCATGACCATCTTTTGTTTTATCTGGAATAGAACTTTCTATCAGGAGAAATTTGTCATGCACACATACAAACACACACACACACACACACACACACACACACACATATATATATATATATATATATATATATATATATATATAACAACATATATATAACCATATATATATATATTGTGTGTGTGAAATGAATACCGCAAGTATCTTCATTTGCATAGTCCTTAGCTTACAGATTTTTATTCCTTTTTGCTAGTGGTTTGAGAGAGTGAGTTCGTCGTAAGTAGTGTACGTTGGAGGAAGCGAAGCAATTAGCAGATCTGTGGTCCTTTTCGTAACGCATGTTTGTTTAACAGTAACAGGTTTTAGGAAGCCGCCTACTTATTTACAGTTAGCAGCTTCACGACCATCGCTTCTCACATTTCCTGTGTAAACAGTCATATTTTTACAGCGGATTAGAAGCCGCTGAAGCGCTAGATAACAGATTCCCCTTTTACCGTTAAAGAAGGAGTATACTAATTATGGGTTGGTGGGTCGAGAGTTAATTTTACAAATTTTTCGCTTCTTAACAGCTTACGTTGTAAGGTGAGATAACCATTGTTGATTTTCTAGATGTGGAACATTTACCTTCAGTGAAAATGTTGTGGTTGGGAATTTATAAGGATTAGGAAGTTGTTTCTTGTAGATCACATGTTCGCTTGAACAACTGCGTCGAGGGTATGCGGAAATATTGAAGAATATAACAAGAAAATAACAAGTATTTACTCGGCACGAGAGGTATCTTTCATGTCAGGAGCAAGAATGAAATAACTTTCTTAACAAGTTGCAGGGGATGTCAGTTTTATCAGTAAGCTAATGAATGCTTGGCGGAATTCAGAACTGAGTCTGTTTAATGAGAGAGAGAGAGAGAGAGAGAGAGAGAGAGAATGAGAATGGTGAATCAAGTAAAGTCCTGTATAAAGAAACTAGTACTAGAGGGTTTTTAACACTAACGCTGCCATTCTTTTCAAGAGAGAGTCAGAAAGCCCTAGGCGCGAAAAATACGTCGAAGTGCACCTGGCCCTTCATTCTGGTATCATTGTATTGAGGACCATTATGACGGAAGTCTTTATTTTCTCAAGTTTTCGTCAACAGGTGTTGGCTGATCGTTTTCTCCCAATGAAACTGGAAGGCGTTCTCATCGGCCAGTCCGCGTTTTCGGAGAAAGTTGGGTTTTAATGTTTGAGTGGAGATTATGGGATTTATTGGAATGATAGTGTGACTGCTCTCTCTCTCTCTCCAAAAATTATGTAGGTAAGCACACTTGATCGACTATGAAGTGCATAATCTGGTTCAGATATATGGCGCATAATATATTTATAGACTGGACTGAGTAAGCGGATTAACTCCCAGTTCATGTAGTTGTCAGTGGACCAACATATCTATAGATGTAAAAATATCTTTCAAATTAACATTTTATTAAAATACGTTCAATTTTTATGCATTTTCTGTCGAGCATATCGCATGACTTGAGACATTATGAGGACTAAATTGAAATTTTTTTCTGTGAATCTTGGTCCGTCAGCCGTGACGTGATGAACCGTACGAATTTTGAATGTGTTGAGAGAGTTCTCTTAACTGATGTGTCGAGAGCATTCGAAGTTTGGAGCATTAAAGAAACATGTCTACAGGTACGCTGCAAGTAATGCGGAACTGTCAAGAGAATACAGTCCCCCCCACCCCTATCTCTCTCATTTCTCTGAATATGAGCTCGTTTTACATTAAAAATGTGTGCTATTTTTTTTTTATTAGTTGGTTGAAGCAATAAAAAGTTCTCAGTAAGCAGTTTGTTAATCTCATGGTAGTTGTCCAATCGCGGACTGTCAGATAATGCATATTTCTTCAGACGAATGCTTTATAAACTATGGATATTTCGTGGAAGAGCAGGCAGGTAACCTTTACATAAGGGAAGGAATGCCATACAACTTCGTAGTGAAACTACGTGTTTTCAAAAGGCCTTCGAAAGCGGAGGATGAATGAACCCTGTTTGACTGATTGCCTCGTTAGTAGCAGCCGCTGAAAAATCTTGTTTGCATGTTTATAAAGTCACTGGTCAGTAACGGATTCATTGTGTACAGTACGTAAGTTACGTGGCTGCCGTCGTACCGTCCTAATGTGATGCATACATATTATACGGAGAAGCTGGCGTTCTTTTGAAAAGATATAGTTGGATAAGTGGGTCCCTTAATTTAAGTGATTTACATTTGATTAGCTTTCATATATTCAGGGTTACTCTACTCAAGATATTTGTCTCATTCTTTATGCTAATTCATTGCTTAAAGCAGATATTTTATTTCATTAGACGAAGCAGCCAGTATGATTATTTTATAACACGGGCCAGCCAAATTTGGAAAAGATTTTGGAATTATGAAGGTCGTCAGACATAGGGTCCTAAATACAATAGTTTCTCAGAAAGTTGTTTGGAACTGATAAATCATCAAAATACTTCCAAGGAATTAGGTGCGTATTGAACAGATTCGTCCTTTACAATGTTTGGTGGCGTTATGTAGTCTCCATTGTCCCTTTAAATAATCGAATATGCACATATTCCAGAGGTGAGGTCAATGACTTTACCCCTAGTCTTGGCTCTCACGCCTGAAGGGAAGTCTATTCAGGTGGAAAACAAGCCCCCAGGATTTGGGTGCCTTTTGTCGATGCCTTCGTGTCGTGGGGCTCCATCTTCCCCCCTGGACGGGCGGAGGTTATCTCGGATAAATTCTTTCGGCGTGCTCAGGTGAAAGGTCATTAGCATCTCACGTGACCCGGGATGTGACCTCTCTCGGCGGATTTTACTTTTGAGGTTTTACTTTCCCCTGATGGATCCAGGTCCCACGGAAAGTGTGCTCTTGATTCTTCGCACGTCACGTGACACGTCTTCAAGAGTTAGAAAGTAGGAGGGGAGATCTCGAGTCAGAATTTCCTTTCATGGCGACGTTTTATTGTTATTGGAGTTGGGATTTATTGGGATTAAAGGATTTTTTTTGCTTTCAGACAAATATAAATTAGTACGGAGTTGGTGACGTCAATGAATTTGGCACAGATACCATCCTTCGCAAAACTCGAGCATAATATACGAAGTTTTTATTGTTTTACTTTTTAAGTGTAGGAAGGTTGTGTATGTACAAGTATGTTTATATATATATATATATATATATATATATATATATATATATATATATATATAAAAAAATGTGTGTGTGTGTGCTGGTGTATGCCCATGTACTGTATATACATGAATAAATATGTATGTATATTATATTATATATATATATATATATATATATATATATATATATATATGTATCTGGATATATATATATATATATATATATATATATATATATATATATATATATATATATATATATATATATATATATATATGTATATATGTATATATATATATATATTATATAAAAGCATCGTTTGACATCTTTTTGCTCTTTTTTACGTCTCTGTCGAAATGTAGCTGTAATAAAAAGAGGAAAAAAGAGGCAAATTAGGTAACCACATGTCACGGACCACTTCCTCTTTGTCTTCGCTCCGTCCGCTAATCCCATCAGACTATTTGTCTCCTCGACACGAGAGAAAGTACTCAAAAGCCGAGCTAATTTGCATATTAAAATGAGGAAATGGAATCTGCCCTTTGCTTTGACATTCTCTGATTATGCCCGTCTACCTACGCGTTGTTTGGCGTAAAGAAGTAAACAGAAAATGCCTCGGGATGTATACAAGTTTTATAGGTATTGTGAACCTTGATAGCGTTGCCTAGTCTTTATAATTATATTAATTTCGAGAATCAGTTTGTCTTAATTCAGCAGGCTGGAAAAAAAAAATAAAAAAAAAATATTATATATAATATATATTATAACACCTAATATATATATATATATATATGCATATATATATATATACACTATATATATATATATATATATACACACATTACAGGCTGAGGTTTTATGGTTCATGTATCGATGGCGTCTGGTATTTTCTGGTGCTGCCTCAAGTATCGACCAGACCCGATGTTTCTTGACTATGCTGATCATTCAACCAGTGATATACAGTGGAAAATGTGTTATACACACACCCACTCACCCACTCCACTCCATCACACATACACACACACACACATATATATACATATATGTGACTGTAGTAAAGCTACAATGTTCATGTATATAAAATTGTGTGAATGGTAAAAGTCTATGCAGAAGAATTTTTCCTTAAACGCTTTGAGAATCACGAGAAAGCTGTAGAATGATCAGAATCCATCTCTTCAGTATAAAATTGACCTAAACTTCTCCATGCCGTCTTTTCAGGAGTTGAATTATACATTGTACAACAGCCTGGCTAAGAACCAAACAAGAAACTGAAGAAGTGCGACGTAAATTAGGGGCGAATTGTGCTAAAAAGCGCGCAAAAAGCCGTATCATTGGTAAACAATTGAGGCTCGCGCGGCCTAAAGAAGTCAGGTAACGAGATGACTGCGTGTTTTCACCCCTTTTGCGACCGCATAAGGGCATTAGGCACGGTGTTAAGGGCGTCGTGCCCTCTGGCTCTTATAAGCGGACAAAGAGGCCATCAATCTACACCCCTTTATCTTTTATGGGTCTTTCTTCTTGGCTTTTGTTTTTTGTTTGTTTGTTTGTTTTTATTCAACCAGGAACTTCAGTGTAGGAGAGCCTGTCGTTCAGTGGCCGCTGCTGCTGGTTCTTCTCTGAAAACTTCTGATTTACGCAGACATTTGCAAACATGTCAGCGTTTACAGAGTGCACTTGTTATTTTTAATATATATCAGAAATAACCGCAATGATCCATTAACCTCTCGATATCTTCACAATATTTGGATATGCTATATAAGCAGGATACATTGAACACAAAAGTGCTCATATAAATCAGAAAGAAAAAACGAAGAGCTATATATTTTAGGTGTTTGAAAAGGGGTATATCTGAAATATAACTCTTGAGGTTTCACTGTTTTTAAGATAAGATTTGTAGTTGTATATATAAATTTGTTCTATACATACATATATATGAAGAAGGAAAATGCCCATATACAATGGCGAATAGATGAACGTTACATTTCAGGCATTTGTCACATTATATTTCATGTTGTGCGTTAGATTTTTACCTTTGAAATTTGATTGTTGTTAACCGCGGTTAAAAGGAATTATTTCTTAACTCTAGTAAAATCTTTCGACGGAAACATCCTAGTTTTTTGGGTGCATTGTTGTTAATATACCCAAATATTTTATCATTAGCTTAAAATGGTGGTGTGTATAATTTTTATAGTTCAAGTAATTACTCATTATGCTCGAGAGTTCCTGAATTCCATGTGCTATGGCGGGCATACCGTAAAGACAGACACACAACAACTCCCATGACTTAAGTCTCACATTCAGCCAAGACATCGTTCTTCTCGCTCCGGCTATAAATCATTAGTATTGCCTCAGTGCAGAACTCGTGATCCAGGTCTGAGTACCATCGGTTAATTGTCGTATTATACAACAAACCAACATGGCAGGCCAAACAAATAATATTAGACCGATATCAACAAGTTGTTGCGCAAGAGGTTTCAACTAATGTATGTCTTATTCATCAACATACCAACTATAATTTGAGGCAGACCATACGTTGCTGGAAAGCGAATTAAATTTTTAAACAGATTTTGTAATGGTTACAGTGGGGTGGGGATAAAGAGTGACTTTTTCGTCTCAAAAGTGAAATAGAACGAGGCACATTTGAGTGGCTAAGAAAAGGACTTTCATGTGTGTATGAATATTCTATAGATGATATCTGCGTTAACCCAAGTTTTTTAGTATTCTTGGAATTCAGGCGGTCATCGGATGTTCCATGGAATTCAGATGAAAATTGAAACAATTCGAACCGCAAATAACATATGAGTGAAATATTGTAGTGACGTTATTTCATTAAAATTCAGTTAATGTTACCGTGAAATTTTTAATTTCAAACTTCTTGTCGATGAAAATTGTTCTCCTCATCCTATTAACTTTTAAGTTTTTCCCTTATTCTGATGTAATTTTCGATATAGATGAAATAAAAATGAAAAATCTTGCTGAGCAGATAATGAGTCTCCCTTTCATGTTAAAATAGGAAGCAGATTTATAGGGACGTATTACTGAAAATTACAGTCATTCGGTCAGGAATGATGAATTGCCAATTTGTTCCACTGATATGCTCTTAATCGTCTTCACTTTTTGCATATGTCTTTCTAAATACACCGGTTATGTCATGCACGACACTTAATGTAGTACTGTACCATGGGACCCTTTGAAGAGGCCAACCAAAGTGCCCCATTGTTTGGCGTACTGCAATTGTCTGGAACCGTTGAGCGTGATTCTTTTTTATTTTCATTTTTGACATGTTACTTTCAGCTGTACTCCGTATCTTTTTTTTTATTTCTTTTTTCTTTAAATAGATTAATCTTGCGACATCGTACAGTCTGCAGGGTCACGAAACTTCCCGGAATCTCTCTCGAGGGCCTCGAAAGGTACGTTATGACATCGCTCCCCTTTTCCCTCGCAATCTCTCTCTCTTTTGGCGTGAATGGCATCACAACGGAAAAAGTGTACCCCATCTTCAGGATCATCATCTGTTTTTTTTTTTTTATCGATACTAATCTCGTAGAGTCGGAATACCAGCGCTTCGTAGTTTTTTTTTTCTCTGGAAAGCCTAACGCGTAGAAGATTTTGTTCATATTTTCCGTTTTCTTAATTGTGGAGTTTTTTATTTTGACTTGTTAGCATTGTCATTCTTTCACTGAAATTTGCATGTCTAACAGCACTGGCATTTATACTGTTAATGAGAGAGAGAGAGAGAGAGAGAGAGAGAGAGAGAGAGAGAGAGAGAGAGTTTAACTACACCTTCGTTATTCCGAAAGGAAGTGACAGTGGTGTGTTCAACATAATGAGAACCATCTCTGCATCATTGAGAAAAGGCAAGGCACGTTAGCATTTTCTGTAGAGTGAAAGCGGCGCTGACCGAGCTGTTGCCAGATGCAGTTTCTCCATTTCAGATCGATGCTCACTCCAAACGAGATTTAAGGGAGAAGAAATTATTACGGGGAGGGCTGTTACTTTCTCACTGGTATGGAGAGTATCTCCAGCGTTTTATATTTGTTAACTTTTGTGCGGACGAGAATCAGCGTTAGGATGAGGCTGAAGCACTGAATAATGAATGAGAATGGGAATACGACTCGTTCCCACGGCCACCTTCCTACTTGAAGGCCTCACGGGTGGGGTGTCGAGGAAATCACATGTGCCAGATCGTCCCTTCAGACTTTTACTTTCTCTCCCTCCCCCTTCACTCTCTTTTATATATATATATATATATATATATATATATATATATATATACAGTATACTATATGAGTACTATATATATATATATATATATATATATATATATATATATATATATGTATATATATACATATACATACATACATACATACATACATACATACATACATACATACATATATATATATATATATATATATATATATATATATATATATATATATGTGTGTGTATAACTGGCTCGTGTCTCTAAGCATATATGCAAATGTTCATGGTTTTGATATAACATTTTCTCCTTTGTTACAAAAAAGTTTAAATTTTTTCATTTGTTTCTCGGCCAAGAATTCTGCTAAATATATTAATTTTTTTATGATAGCCTACTAGGTCCCAGTGCGAAAAAATTTCTATAGGCTTTTCCGACTTTTAGTTACACATATGAAGCCTTAGATGTTATTTATTTTAGTAATACTCAAGTTATATCTTAAGCTCTAGTCATTTGTTTTGTTACAGATAATCAGATTAACTTTTCTTGAAACGATTGTGTTCATGAATAAGGATTAGAGTTGTGCAAAGTCAGTTTCTTAGCTGTGCCTCATAGCGTCCATCATGTGAAACGCTAATCGTCAATCGTCAAAATTGAATTAATTCATCATATCTACTTTCATACTAGTCTAGATAGTACAGTTTGTACTATCTAGCGGCTTCTTTTCTTTTTCGTGATTTTACTTTACTGTTTAATATTTTTAAATTTCGGTTCTGCTCGGTTGCTTCTTCGTAGGATGCGTGGCATGATTACCCTTATTATGCATAGTGAGGCATACGAAATGATATCTTCGAATTGTAAATTTTGATAGATTATAATTACATATGATCCTCAGCATTTGAGATTTATGTATTTTAATTTTTTTATCAACTATTTCTCCCCATTGCTTTGGAACCTTTCCCTCCTGAAGATATGCCTTGCACACTCTGGTTAACTTATTTGCCCGTTCCCATTCTCGTAAGATAGATTGGCCTGAAAGGACTAGGAGATTCTGCACTCTGTGCACAGAAGCTGACTGTCATGATTAGGAAGCTACAAGGCTTTGATTACTCAATCACCTAGGTGATGTGCTCTGTTTTTCAAGTGAGGGATGAGTTGGGTTTCACACCAGTGTTGAAAGAAGGTGGAACGTACTTCCTTTTCATTAATAGATCCACTGACTTTTAAACTTTTAAGACAGTGATTTTGAACTTGCCGGAGGAGCATACCAGGCCACGCACTTCAAGTTTTAAGTTGGTAACAAGTGTACTAAGGAGCTTTCGATTTTGTTTTGAGGGAGGCTTACCTCCAGAGGGAGCCTAAAGTCTGCTACTTTTGTAAGCAGTTACTATAAATTCTTGGAGAGAGGGTTTACCTTTAGTACTGGTTTTGGTTGTGTTTTGGACGCCTTGCCACAAAGTTGACTCTAATAGTTATTATTTAATATTTTGATGGCGATTTAAACCTTTGTAAATAGACTTTCCGTCTTCCGCATGACCTTAAACCCGTTGAAAATAGACAAGATTCTGTCATCACAGCAAAATGGGGGATCATATTGCTGTTTTTCAGCACGATAACTTTAGAACCACTGTACTTAGGTCCTTGTGCTTGTGTAAAATATTTTTAAACCATGTACTCATAATTAACATCACTTTAAAATTCATTTTACAATTGCAGTGGGAAAAATAGTTTTGACTTTGATGTTTCAGCAGGATAACTTCAGAATTGATGTATATTGAAGCTAGAGGTTTTGAGGCAGTAACTATGAAATGTAATGCTTTGAATTTCCATAATTTTGCGTGGATTTTGTATCCCTCCATTGCAAAAGTCCACTCACTTTGGATGCTGAAACAACCCACCAGGGTCAGCAAGATGCAGTGCAGTAACCTCAGAACGAAAGCTTGAGCATTCTTGTCGACTCCTGGTTTTGAATTTTTTTCTTAATTTTGGGAATAATACTTCTGACAGTGCCCTTGCTTAGTGGGATATACATACCGAAATCTATAAGCATCATATTTTGTGATGAAACGTGAGCACTGTGGGACACCAACGGCCGTGTACTCACCCAAAGTTTGCTGTGCATCTTTTCAAATATATTCTTAAAACTTTCATAAATCTAGGTTCATTGTCAAAGGGAGTAGTCAAACCGCTATCTTCCGTCTTCTTAAACAGGTTAATGCGCCTGCTTCAAGAGGCAAGTTTCCATTTTCTGTCCTTTGTCGTCATAGACTTGATTTTTTTACGTTTACCTGGGATTTCTGTTGGTTGTCTATCTATCTATCTATCTATCTGTCTGTCTGTCTGTCTGTCTATCTATCTATCTATCTATCTATCTATCTATCTATCTATGCGTATATGTATATATATATATATATATATATATATATATATTTATATATATGTATATGTAAATATATACATATAAAATATATATATATATATATATATATATATATATATATATATATATATATATATTTTTATATACATGCAAAGTATATGCATATATTCGCATTGACAAAAATTTGTGTACTGTTTATTAAATTATCGATGAAATTTGTACGAAATGCAACGTTCGTAACTGCTGTTCATGTTATCTAGTATGAGAGAGAGAGAGAGAGATTACACCAAATTCGGTCTTTTACTTTTCTCTAATATCTCCTATTAGAGGACTCAAGTAGCACACCATCTTCGGCAGAGAAAGTCTCTTAAGATTGACACGTCATACTAATCGCTCATCTTATCGTTCTTTATGAGTAGTAACATGTTATCTTTAGGTTTCACCTGGACGAAGCCAGGTGTTGACTGCAACTGACCATCATTGGTTTTACCGCACTTTCCTCTATTACAAAGAAGGCAATATATATTAGGCTAGTAGTCCAACAGAAAAAGCAGCACAAAGCAACTCCAGGTAACGTAATGAGATTGGTCAGTTAATCCTATAAAAAAAAAAAAATTCTTAAATTCTGAACAATTAGAATAAAGTACATTGCGTTTGCGATTAGAAGCATTAATAGAAATAAAAAAATATCATGAAAACGTGACAGTTCATTGGTAGAAATATGTTATTCACATTGTCTTTTTAGCCCGTTTTAATAGCGTAAAAAAATTACAGCTTCAAAGACAACTTGTTTCTGGGGCACACATGATAAAACTAATTATCTTTTATGACAGCCAGCTAAGTACGGGTATGACATGGATTGGTAGACTGCATACTGTTAAGCACAAATAGATCTTGCCCGTAAGTATCTCAAGGTAAACAAGGTTGCTTGAAACATTTCCCCGATGAGCTGTCAAACTAGTATAACTTCGGAGCAAATAACCACCAAGCCTGTCATACTCCAATACTGGGTACCAGAATTTACAATTGGACCTTTAGGCGTTCATTAATTCTGAGTTACTGTAAATTGTGTGTGTGTGTGTGTGTGTGTATATATATATATATATATATATATATATATATATATATATATATATATATATATATATATATATATATATATATAATTACATATGTATATGTCTTTTTCTATTTGGAGGGTTATATATAAGGGGAATATATATATATATATATACAATCATACGTACACACACCTATATGTGTGTTTGCGTCTTTTTCCAATTGGAAGGGTATATACACATGAATACCATCGCCTCCAACGCGACAAGGACCTCTTTGAAATTGTGAAATTCCTCCATTCATGCCTTTCCTGTGCTTTCACTTTCACAAATCTCCGCTCAGCGCCAGACTCCTATCTCACAGTTCTCATCCAAGTAGGCGTGGGTCTTCCTACTTTCCTGGTGCTCGCAGGAGCCCAGTTAATACTCCCTCGTACAACTATCCTTGGGGTGGTGAAACAGACATGTCCAAGCCATCTCCATTGATCCAGTCTACGTGTGGAACGTCGCAATTTCCCTTATGGTATCATAAGGGAATTTCCTGCCATCTTAGTCCAAATGTTCCTAAAGCTTTATTCCCAATCCTTAGATACAGTTTCATTGTCATACCATGATTCATATCCGGTTAGCAATACAGAACGTAAGGAGTAAAGGAGATATTTCCATTTGATTTTGAAGTGAGTGATTCTGTGAAAGTATTTTGTACTGGGCCTTACCCATTAATTTCAACGATTTAAGGTTGAATGCAGTAGGGATATATATATATATATATATATATATATATATATATATATATATATATATATATATATATATATATGCTTAAAAATCACAGTAGATGCACGTGACTTCAGTGTATAAGTTTAATCCCACAGGTACTACTGAACTTCTGCCTGTCTTTTTCCTGTGGATTTGCTTATATATATATATATATATATATATATATATATATATATATATATATATATATATATATATATATATATATATATATATATATATATATATATATATATATACATAATGTGTGTATGTATGTATATGCGTGTTTATAATATATATGTACATATTCCTAGATGTACCGCTATATGCTGTACATGCACTACTGCACTACGGAAAAAATGAAACATGAGAAAGTATCGATAGAAACGAGAACATTCAGTTCAGCAGTTGTTAAAGACATCTGCAGTTCTGGAATTGCGAGCGTAGTTCAAAAAGGCTGACACAAGTTTTGCGGTATTAATAGTTTTGTTTGTTGTTACATTCATTGCAACCGCGTGAAAGCCATTCCGTTACGTTGCAGAAGAAAGTGTGTTGTCGTCTTGAAAGCTAAAATTAATATTATACAAAACAAAACAAAAAAATCTGTTTTTTTACTGCGTATCATTTCTTACAAATCGGTGTCAGTAATATTACCAAAGTATCATACGACTTATATAATGATATTGATAACATTCAGAATTACTGAAATTCATCATTACATTTTTTATCTCTAGGTCACGATATGTAGTTGGACCTTGAAGTGGACTACTTTTAATTCAGGCTGTCAGTACGGTAATTTCATCAGTATATTTTGGTGTAATTGCATCAGGAGTCCATCGGGTTTACGAAATGAACTCTGCACTTTACTCAGGGAGCAGGAGAGGTGTACATTCTTGTTTTTCATTCTGTATTGGTCGAATTGGATTATATAGTGCAGAGTGTTCGTATGGCATTTAATCTTACAACCTTGACCTTTTGTAGTAAATGTCGTTTTTGTGTCTTTGTTACGTACGTCATTCAAAACCTGGTGATGATACTTGGACCTTATACGCGCGCGCGAGCCCACACGTATATACATACATACATACATACATATATATATATATATATATATATATATATATATATATATATATATATATATATAATATATATATGTGTATATATATATCATATATATATATATATATATATATATATATATGTATGTATATTATATATATATATATATGCATATATATATATATATATATATATATATATATATATATATATATATATATATATATATATATATATATATATATTTGTGTGTGTGTGTGTGAGAGAGAGAGAGAGAGAGAGAGAGAGAGAGAGAGAGAGAGAGAGAGAGAGAGAGAGATTCCTTTCAATTTGTATGTAATTCTGTTTACCTACGCAGGAAAATTCAATTTCGATTTCTTTATAAAGTTGTCTTCCAACCGTGATTGCATGTTTTGACAAACCAGGACGATAAAGCTGTTAGCCTTAGTTAAGATAACGGGAGTTATCTGTCTTAAGGTCTGCTGTATAAAAAAGATAAGCGCTCTCAGACAAGAATTGGTGGTGTGATAAGTTAGAAGAATAAAGAAATCGAGTTTGGCGGCAGGAGAAAAATAAACGAGGAGGAGAAGAAGAATCCCAGCTGGCATCTGCGAGACAAAAACAGACTTTCTCTTTTCTAAATACAATGAAAGATTGTTTCACTGAGTGAAGCAACCTCATCAACTCGCTGGAGGATATGTTGAGATCCGAATATCCAGTTATAAATAATGAAGCGGTGCATTTAGCAATAACTGAGATAATTACTGTGTCATGACACGCCCAGCGCAAAAACAGGACCAGCTGTAACTATCTCGCAGGAGTGCAAGGTTCTCAGGAACCGAAACTAATCACGTCTAATAACAGAACCCGTATTGATACAACAAAACCACCCTGCCTTTTCGGCACAATGCGAGCGGGATTCGACAAGGCGAACCGTCTGTTATTACCCAGCCGCCAATGAAAGTAGTACTGTTAATATATATAGGGATTGGCCGTGACTGTTACAGTCACGAAGTACAAAAATAACGATGACCTAAGGATTACTTCAGCGGGTTATAGCTAAGAGTTGACGTTTAGTAGCATGACGGAGAGGGTAGCAGTCCTTTTCTTGAGTCCTTTGTGAGGGGATTTCAGGATCTTGAGTCCTACTAGTTCTTCGACTCACTCTGGCCAGACTTCATTACAGATTGATTGGTACTTCCATCATCCCGGACACTTCGACTGCGAGGGCCTCGAGGAAATTCCTGGAAAATGACCAAGCCCACTTTTGGACTTGTGCAGCGTCCAAGCTCTCCTTCCCTGCCCTTCGCCGCACTTGCAAAGGGAAGAGGAATGTTCCGTAATCTTCGTAAATCAGGTAATGGCTGCGGCTGGGTGCAGTGCACAGAAGGGATAATGGCAGATGATTGAAGTTTTTGGTGATTCGAACATTGATGAATTTTTATTCGCGTTGAGCAAGGGGCGAGATCCAAGGTTACAGTTCTGGCTACTGGAGCGTATGACCCTAGATTCAGTTGTTGTGTAAGCTGCTGGGAGGGTGTTTTAAATAATCTTGCCTGGGAGAGGTCAGGGTCTAGTTAGGAAAGACTACTCTCTAGAACTTGAGGAGGTCTGTTAGGACATTATTATTATTATTATTATTATTATTATTATTATTATTATTATTATTATTATTATTATGTGTAATAAAAATTCACAATTATATAGTAAACTATATTCCTATGTTAAATGAACAGGCAAAGACTTTCGAACACCTGAATGTCGCTCTTCATCAGTGTTAACGTTAAAATGGCATTTTAACGTTATCATTTTAATATCTTTATTATTTTATTATTATTATTATTATTATAATAATAATAATAATAATTATTATTATTATTATTATATAATAATAATAATAATAATAATAATAATAATAATAATAAAAATTCACAATTGTATAGTAAATTATATTACTATGTAAAATCATTTTAACGGTAACACTGATGAGGAACACCGTTCAGGTGTTCGAGTGTCTTTGCTTGTTCATTTTTCGTAGTAATATAGTTTACTATATAATTGTGGATTTTTATTACACATTATTATTATTATTGTTATTACTATTATTATGATAATAATTATAATAATAATAATAATAATAATAATAATAATTATTATTATTATTATTATATATAATAATAATAATAATAATAATAATAATAATAATAACAATATCTTTATTTTATTATTAATATTATTATTATTGAAAAATACTCAAAGTAGCATGAGCCTTAAAATGGAGAAGCAAATCCACAGTTATGTATACAAATACATAACTGCGGATTTGCTTGTGCATTATTATTTTATTATATACGAGTATAATAATAATAATAATAATAATAATAATAATAATAATAATAATAATGGACAAGCAAATCCGCAGTTATGTATTTGTACATATACATAACTGTGGATTTGC
Organism: Macrobrachium rosenbergii; assembly: GCF_040412425.1. Lineage (NCBI taxonomy): Eukaryota > Metazoa > Arthropoda > Malacostraca > Decapoda > Palaemonidae > Macrobrachium > Macrobrachium rosenbergii. The sequence continues at coordinate 10,328,331 of NC_089752.1, forward strand.
TTCTCCATTTTAAGGCTCATGCTACTTTGAGTATTTTTAAATAATAATAATATTAATAATAAAATAAAGATATTATTATTATTATTATTATTATTATTATTATTATTATTATTATTATTATTATTATTATTATTATTATTATTATTACCACCGAGTAAATTGAAACTTCTGATGAAGTCGCTTTATTCACTACATATTTTTTGCACGTTCTGTCAACGTATTGTTTATCGATCGAAAATAGATATGCAAAGAAACATTTAGAGAAATAAAGTGATCGGTATCACAGGAGGAAGTTTTTATTTTCTTGTCATAACTCTTCAAACAAGGAAATTGTGAGTGTCTGACACCTGCAATACTTTTTGAGTTTTACTGTTAAACGAAGCACTGACATTTGAAATCCAAGAAGCAGACTTGAAAAAAACTAGTCTGCCCGCGAGTGTTCTCAGCAGTGGAGTTTTGTTATAATAAAATTAATCCTGAATTTTAACGTGATCTCTTTGCAGGTAAATGCATAGGTCTGGTTTTTAATCACCAGGCTATACTTAGCAATAACGTAGGAATCAGGTACCCATATGATATCAGTCTTGCACTTCCAGAACAAAGGACCGGAAGCGTGCATAGCCTCGTTGAGATTAGGGAAGAACAGTTGCAGATTGAACACTTGCTTGATCACACCCACTAGTAGACACTTGAACATCCGGGAGGTTTGCGATGAAACCGCCTACCTATCTTGTCGTCGAATTTTCGAGAAGAGGAGGCGGGAAAACAACACTAGACAAATAGAGGGAAAACAACGGAGAAAAGATGGTGTTGCGTATGTTCCAGGAAACGAGCAAGATCGTGTTTTAGTACTTCCCCTTGTGTTATTTATTTGTTTGTTTTTTATTTTTTTTTTCCAGCCCCGGGAACACCCTTTAGTATAAGCGTTGCTCCGTGCTCCCCACTTTCACTGGCGGTTTTGAGATTTTGCATAACGCAGACTCGGTCGGTATTATCTCTCTCTCTCTCTCTCTCTCTCTCTCTCTCTCTCTCTCTCTCTCCTTTCGACACATCCCCTCATTCATCTTCAGGAAGCGGGTAACTCTGAGGGAGTGTGACAGGAGTGAGGAAAATGTTTGGAATCGTCTTTTGTGCTCAGTAATTTATGGAGTTCCATCGGCATGCGTAATTATATTCACTGGTAGCGCCGTGTATTGTAGCCGTCTCTGAAATGAAATTTTATTTCTATTGTTCTTCAGTGCGTAACCCCGAGGCTATTGATCAAAGACTAAACAAACGCATATGTCGAATCAAGGGAGTAAGCTGACGTAGAAGTAAATGCCAAATATGATTAATTAGTTTCTCTCTCTCTCTCTCTCTCTCTCTCTCTCTCTCTCTCTCTCTCTCTCTCTCTCTCTCTCTCTCTATCGCTAACGTCAAAGATGAAAATAGTTCTTTGCAGTATGTGTGCAAGATACAATGAAATTTCTAATTTGGTTGTAAGAGATCAAATTAAGCGATTAAAGCAAATCTTCTACTTACGTACCTAGACAGCTAGTTCCATATCCAGAATTAGTAGATGTACCCTTTTGAAAACAAATGAATGAATAACAAATTAGGTCTTTCGGGGTTGACAAGGGACGAGTTCAAATTATTGGTAACTTCCTGTGCTTATGTTGAGTTCTTATGTTAAGCCACGCGAGACTATCTGAGAGGTCTCGGAATACAAAGGACGGTCTTCGGGCTAAAGTTTATTGTTCACCAAAAATGCTCTAACAATGTACTATACAATAAGCCATAAAAGGGGTTTGGTCTCCCCTATTCGAGACCAGTCTACTCAGGTGAACATGGCGAAAACCAGTACAGTGTAGTTAAGTAAATAAGTTGAGGAATAAAGTGATAGATCAACTACAGCCTCCGTTCATCAAGGCTGTTGAGATTTATAGCAAAGGCAATAAGGATATGCGTTCAGCCGTATTCATTTCAAATACTGTTGTTCCAAACATGGCAGACGTCCTACCCAGTCAAAAGATTTTAGCCAAGATAAAATCAGGATGCACGGAATGCGTAACATTATCATATCTGTAAGGTTCTTGGGTAGACTGGTGGACAGATTATTTTTTTCGTGTGTGCGAGGTTTTCGCGAAAGCGGAATTGAGAAAATACGCATACTATATATATATATATATATATATATATATATATATATATATATATATATATATATATATATATATATACACACACACATACACACACACACAGTATATACTGCCTAGGAGGTAGGTAGCTTATGACAAATCACAGAAAAGCAACCAAACCAGAATAAATTAAGGGAAGGAAATCGAAATATCATTGTACACGCACACGCACACACACACACCCCTAGTGTTGGATGTTTATGATCTGGCTTCATCCAAAACAACCAGTAATGTTTTCCATGAAGAGCAGAGAAACATTCTAAGTGTAATTAAAGAATTTAAAATGGGATTTCCAGTTTAAATAAAATTATTTTTTATGGATCATACATCGGATTAGAAATTGACGCTGTGCAATTTTTTCATGGTTATCAAGTTTAATGTCACCTTTGTGAAGAAAGTGTTTGTGGTCTAAAGTTGACATTTCCAGCAAATACAAGATCCACGCATTTTTTGTTTTGCTTTGTTTGGGCAAGGTCTCTTTTGTTAGTGGCTAGCAAAGAGAAAAAAACATTTTGGGATATGCTATTCTTATAAAAATTATCGTAGACACTGGAACGAGTAATAACATCTTTGACATTATTATAATCAAAATTAGAATATAATATTTCTTGCTGATCAATCCCATGTACCTTTAGTGGCATGGTGCCGTCAGAAACACTTCACATGGTTCCTATGTAGGGGTGGGCCTTGTAAATGGTTTTTGCAGCGTCCGTTCGGCCTTTGGCTGCACCCACTTTCCAGCCTTTTATGTTACCTCCATTCCCGCTCCCTTTCTTCTATCTTGCTGCCCACTTCTCTAATTATTACTTCTTAGTGCGACTTTGGGATTTTCTCCCGGTTTCACTTTTAGACCATTGTACTTCATCCCATTTATTTAATGAATCTCTTATCTTGATGCCCAACTTCCCACTTCCCTCTTGTCACTGCCTTAAGGTCTTGAATGGCTGAAAGTGCCCAAGTGGCTGGGTTTATTGCCTAAAATTTATGCTTCATGATCAATACTTTTGGAGGAAAATAGATTTTTACAGTGGATTACAGTCCCGGGTTGAAATCTGAAGTTTCCTCTGCCAACGGAGCCGTATTGAATTTGAATATGTGGGAGTCATCATCCATCACGACGCCTTGAAGTAACTTTTGTGCGCGACAGTCGGAGTGAAAAACGATCTCCAGAGAAGCGTCGTCTGGAGTTTTTCTGGTACAAGAAATATCTGCAGATGTCAGTTGTTAGTGACTTGCACTTTGTCTCCTGCTGGGTAAGGCACAGGGAGGCAACCGCGTCGTCGCAACGCTTCCTTATTTTTACTGGTCTCTGCAGCATTCTTTGTAGCTGGCCACTCTTTGGGAGAAAAACTTTAATTAATTTGAGTTTTTCAAGGCTGCCTCTGGACGTTAATTGCAGAAAAATTGACTTGCTATTTTTGATGTCTAGCTCTTATTAGCTTTAAGTGATTTCCTACAGGAAAATCTGAGACGTCCCATTTAGTTTTTGTGTTTTCTTAATTTTGTGTACGTGGTGGTACGAAAGCCTTTTTTTTTTTTTTTTACGAGATAGCCGGTGCTAAGTGTCAAGGTATGAGGGTTTCACCTTCAAGGGGAATCCCAAGGAGGGTTGATTTTGATAGCTCACGTTCCCCAGTTTATATAATAATCCTGATCTAGAAAGACTCTATAGACCGTGATAATAATGGACGCACAGCTTTGACTAGGACAGAGGAAGTCGTTCGGAGAATTGTAGCATTCTATTCGCAAAATTCTGTCTTATCTTTTTGTTTCGCCTTCATGTTTTCCTTATTATTTTACTTATACACGCACCGACCCACACACACACACACACACACACACACACACACACACACCATATATATATATATATATATATATATATATATATATATATATATATATGTACCCATATATATATATATATATATATATATATATATATATATATATATATATATATATATATATATATATATATATATATGTATATATATATATATATATATATATGATTATAATCACTTTTGTTCGTGATTCATTTATCACACATTACCACAGGTGAAAAATAATGACGAAGGACTGATCAGTCCTTCGTCAGTGGCTTGGAAATAAGGTCGAAACCGGTCAGGACCTACACCCCGTCTCTCATTTTTCACCTGTGGCAATGTGTGGTATATATACTGTATTATACATATATATATATATATATGTATATGTGTATATATATATATATATATATATATATATATATATATATATATATATATATATATATATATATATATATATATATATATATATATATATATATATATACATACACACAGTATCCATTGTGTTCCATATCAAGGACTTCTAAGGGAGTGTTATTACAGGAAACTGGATTCTTAAAAGCTGGAGATGCAGCTTGGACATGATAATGAAACGGACAGCTTTGAGATTGTTGACCAAGAAATTCGGGGGCGTGCACATTAGGCCCATTTCTCTTAGCCAGAAGCAGCTTGTGGTGAACCGAAGAATGTTGTTTCCCCTGAGGCTCACCCTTGAGGCAGCTGTCAATAAGATTTGAATAGTGCTTCCTTTTCTGACCTCTTCTGTAGATATCTCTCCTTACTCGGAAAACTGACAGCCTTTATTGGTGTGGGATGCAATTTCATTTTTCTCTGATGGGGAGATCGACAGTATGTCTTCAGTGAAGAAAATGAGTCTTCGTAATGCCCATATTCTTTCTGTTGCTCTCGACACAGCATCTGTTCATAACGGTCCTCGAAGCCCAGATGAGCCTCCAGCCTGTTCATTTGTTATGAATGTTGCGGTCGTCATCGTGTCACGACTTCAGAAAAGCTGTTGAAGCTCGAGTGACTGTTCACTTTTCATCTGGATTTTTGTGAGTCGATGAACTTACTGTACATAAGCAAACTTTTCATCTGGATTTTTGTAACTCGATGAACTTACTGTACATAAGTAAACTTTCCATTTGGATTTTTGTAAGTCGATGAACTCACTGTATATAAGTAAACTTTTCATTTGGATTCATATAAGTCGATGAACGTACTATATAATAGTAGAGGTACTTTTTTTAATTTGGTTTATGACCGTTGGCAATTTCATGGAGTCACAGGTTGGATTAATTGAAAACAGATATTGCAGTTGAAAAAAAAAATATTGAAGCCCTGTATAGGGGTCATTACCTTGATTTTACTTCTTTTACCTTCAAGTTAATGTCAGGACACTCGATAAAAAATCTCCTCTGGAATCTAATCACCGTTTATAAGGAATCCAGTCATTTCATGTTGACATTCCTTTCCTTATTGCACTGGTGATTTCACATAATTTCTCTAGAAGAATAATGCATTTATTATTAGTATCATTATTCTTTCTTTTTTTTTTAGAGCGTCGGTCTTTTTAATAGAGTCTATTGTATTTTCTGAGAGTCCAATTTTTTTTTAACAAGCGCACCCAAATATTTTTAAACCTTTTTTTTTTTTACATAAAATTAAAACCATTGTTAAAGCACTTCTGTTACCGGTACGCCAGTCATTCCTTATAGATAGTCATTCCTGATTGGAAAAATTACAGTGCCTAGCGTCCCCAGTATCATGAATAGTGTAGCCTCTTATTGTTATCGTAAGTTTCGAAATTAGCAAAAGACGGGATAAAATCTCCCGCCTTATCATCAGGTGGCCTTTGAAATCAGCAAACCATTAAGGCACGTGATATAGCGTATTAGTTTTCTCTCGAAAATCAAACGACCTTCAGAGGCACTGTTTTTGTCACAACAGAACACATCGTTATCTCCGCTGAGTTCCAGTATTAGATATAACTTAGATCACTGATCGTCGTCATCCCAGGAACGCCCTTTTTTTTCCCTTAATTTTTTTTTCATCTATCCTCGTTTAACAGCGGAAGGTCAGAGGTAAACGGTGAAGGTCTCTCAGTACCTACAGGTCTACATCTGATGACGTCATATCCGAGATTGATACTGCGACGTGAACTCTCATATTTACGTCAGGAATTTATGATTCTGCGCGCGTCAACGATTCTGTTGCTGCTGTGCGGTATATACAAATAAATAATAATTTGGACGGCTTCGTATGTGTAGCCCAGTTTCTTCATTTATTTTATATTTATTTTACTCCGTAGGGGGTGAGTACCGTCAGTGCACTTCATGCGATGCACTGTGGGCATTACTTAAGGTTTTAGCAGCATCCTTTCGGCCCCTAGCTGCTACCCCTTTCATTTCTTTTACTGTACCTCCGTTCAATCTACCTTTCCACCTTCTCCTAACAATTGATTCATGGTGCAACTGCGAGTTTTTCCTCCTGTTACACTTTTCAGATCTTTTACTGTCAGTTTCCCTTTCATTGCTGAATGACCTCTTAGGTCCCAGCGCTCGGCCTTTGGCCTAAATCCTATATTCTATCTATATTTATTTTATATTTACTGCTGACTAAATTCCTGCTTTCTGTGAAGGTCGTGTTGAAGGTATCGCCTGAAATAAAACCATAAAGTGTGCTTAGACAGCTGTCGGGAGTTGGTCACTAGGTTATGGCAATCATGGCCGATTGTGGCCACCGTAAGGCTCCATGATAGCAGGTGATTGTGTGGTCAGAACCATCCAGCGTTCACAATACCAATTAAGCCGTCGGCGCGCCAGTCACGCCAACAACCTTTCCACGAGGTACATACAAAGGCCAAGTCGGTGATTTTTCAAGTCACTGATAATGGTTGGTTGACTAAACTACAACTATTTGCTTTCTTGCAGTTCCAGGAATTCCTTTTGAACATTTAAAAGTGACGGAAAGGAATTTGAGAGCTGTATGAAGGCACACAATGAGAGAGCTAATACGTATGTCGACTAAGCGATCTGTTATGAAGTTGAGTAATGAAGGTGACCTAAGAATCGGTTATTATTTTCTATAAATAAAGTTGTAGCCAAAATTTTAGCATATCTTTTGAGTCTTCGTTTCCTCATTCTTTCTTCGAAGTACAGAGAAACAGATAACTGTTTTGAATTTATTTGCTTACAAAAAATGCATATAGTATTGCCAGACTTGTTCTTCTTGGATGTCTCTCTGAAGAGTTCTCGTTGTACTAATGCCATAGAAGTAAAGAATTTCCAGAGGACAGCGAGTCAGGCTCCTTGAACAACGCACACACACCCCAGTTTTGATAAATGTGTCTGCAAGTCTGAGCGTTCTGGCATGTCGCGAGTTTCAATTTTAAACCCCGATGCACTTACTGCATTGCTTATATACATGTTCAGAATTTATGGTGACAGCTCAAGAAACTGGGTGACTGATCCAAAATTTTTGATTTACTGAAAATTTTACGTTTACGTTTCAAAATATATAAGAATGCTGACCCATTTGTATTTTATTGGTTTTGTTTGAAAAAAGTTAGATGTTACTGTATCATTCCTAATAATACCATTATTTATTACGTATGATACCTAGTAGATATGATATAATAAATACAACAATATAAGGAATCCCCCATATCCATACATTTCGTTTTCACTAATGATAAATATACCGTACATGAATATTTTAAAGATCAACTTATATATTTATTGAAATCCTTAGGGACTGTTATCAGTGAACCGATAATTTCATATTCATCATCTCTAATATTACCAGTTTCATTTATCTCTTTATAATTTCTTTAAAAGCCGTTTCTTTGTGTAGGGTTATGTAGCATCCTCAAACCGATCTTGCAACGCTGGCCCTGCAATCAACGCTGTCTGGAACTTTACTGATTTAGTTTTAGACACATGGCGGCCAAGGTCTTTCAGGGTAACGGTTTACCAACCACGCAACTAACACCTGTTCTTCGCCATTTTAGCTCACCTGAACTGAAAGTGGGTGAGTTGTTCTGATCGAACGATGTCTTTCGTCTGTATGTATGTTTGTTTATACAGTCTACTGGTCACTTTTTAACAGATACGCATTTAATTGTAATAACCACAGTGCCCTCTTAACTTCTCGGATTCTACACACTTCTTGGATACGCTTGTCACTACAAAGCCTTAGATCCAAATGCAAGAATATGAAGTAATTCTGATGGCTGGTAGCAGGATTCGAACAGGATCCGAACCCACGTCCAGAGTATCAGAACGAAGTCACGTATGTATGTGTATGTATGTATGTATGTATGTATGTATGTATGTATGTATGTATGAAGCCTGACATAAGCTTTTCATATTTTCGACTTCTTTAGAACCGCTGGATCTTTTTCAGCCAATTTGGACACAATATGAAGCATCTCTGGATAACGAGCATTCCAATTTATTCAGCTGGGAGGATACCTAAGATGTAATGAAAATGTAGCGAGGTCGTTTTAAAAGCTTTATAATATCTGGAACCGAAATGACAACATTTTATCGGAAACCTTCTTATGTGTTACAAATACAAATCTATCTTCTGGGTTACGACGGGGCCACAGTAGAGTCCAAACTTTTGTTTAGGAATGCGTTGGAGAACTATTAAATCTTCTACCTAAAACTTGAGGCTGCAGATTGTCAAATAAATATTTAGTAATACCCATGTAGTATAGATTTAAGTTTAGTAATTCCTTAACACCAGAATATTTATATATACTGTGAGATTCAAGCTACTTATATGTTTCTCTGTATTTTAGCCTATGCAAGATTTTATTAGGTGTTTTCATGCACGTGAAAAATCTACACTCACCATTCAGATATAGAGCTGTAGAGTCAAATGAAAGTGTTATTAACGAAAACATCTTCAACACCTTGTTGTAGTAAGTAGCCAGATATCAGAGCCCTTTCAAACGTAAAAATTATATGGGATATTTTTCTTATACAGTCATTTTTTCATAGCTGACTCCTCTCCTGGAGGTCATGAGTACAACTAGGCGATCAAGATATGGTGGATTCCCCGCCCACTAACGGATCAAGTGAACCTCTTTCTGGTCTTTGCTTCAGGTGCATCGTAAAGCTTACATTCGTGTCCATTTCGGAGGCAGAATGGCGTTTATCGCACTGTCATAGCTGCTGCTCAGCTTTGCAAGCAGGAATTTCTTGGGCTTTTATTCTATTTATTTATTTATTTATATATATATATATATATATATATATATATATATATATATATATATATATATATATATATGTATGTATATATATATATATATATATATATATATATATATATATATATATATATATGTATGTATGTATATATATGTATATATATATATATATATATATATATGTATATATTGTGTTTTTTCTGTTTTGTCGAACTTCTTACTTGATGGTACATTCTTTATTGATGAAAAATGCATTTTTTTTCACATTACCTTTTCATAATCTACTGAAAGTGGACTGTTTTTACCATTTCAGGTGCTCAGTTGTTTTGCATTTATGGCATCCGACATGCCTTTGCACCTTACACTTAATCTGCGTAGATCATCAATTTAGCAATAATTCATCCTCCCTAGTGCTAGGCTGTAGTGCTGCATGGGTGGATTAGTGGGGTAAAATTCCACATCTTTAGAAACCTTTGCTGCTTATTGTATGCGTTTATTAGATTTTTGGTTTGTGCCAGTAGTCTGACAGTTACTAAAATGCTGTGTCTAACCAACATCATGCTGTATTTACTCTCGACAGGCTGAACTTTATTCACCCTCGCGGTATTGAATATTTTGCATGTTGATCACGTCGGATTGAGTGAAGAAGTTATATGTTCTGAAGATTATATTTATTTTAACCACTTCTGTTTAGTTAGTTTGTCACATAACATCGAATGAAGTGATTGCGGTATCACAAGAAAATGTGTTGCAAACTGTTTTAAATTTATTATAGTCTTTTAATTGAACGGAGTCTTCAGACTGAGAAGAAATATTTCCCTCTTATTATTTCCAGCAAGCCATGTCGACTCCCGGTGGTCCCCAGGAGGAACATAAGTTTTCCAACGAAGGCTTCAGGTCCCGTTGTGTAACGATAGGTCCCGCTAGGATATTTCTTTTAGTATAGAACCGGTTAACAGATTTGGGTCTCGAGGTATATCTCCTGCGGGGCTGCCATTCCTTTTCTGGGAAGTGCGTGTCTCTGGAAGGCGTGTTTATATTTAGTAGTTCTGTTTTTGCGTCACGGTTCGTGTGGTTCGACTTCGAACTCAAAACTTGCGGACGTCCTGAGCAAAAAGGAATTTTTAAAGACCTCTGTCGTTGGCCCCACGATGGTCTAACAATTTATGTAATAAATATTACAGGCTCAATCTGGTAATGGACAATTTCCACATGATAGTGTTACTTCCGCAATTAAGCTTCATTGGCAACTGTTAATGAAGGAATTGCGTATAAAGTATTTTTTGACTTAAATCATCTTCAAGAATGCAAAATCAAAGCGTTTGAGCACACGGCACCTAGATTGGATAGTCTGGGTTGCCTTAAGAACTGAAATGATTGTAACAAAAGAGGCATTCAAGAAGATATAAAAAATGTATGTATTAAAAGCAGTCATGGCAAGGACGGATATTTATACAAAGAAACTAAGAGCCATGAAAAATAAAAGGAACTTGACTGACTCGTGGACGGAGAAAATAGTGGCCACTATAGTAAAGATATTGCTGTTTCTGTGTGGCTTCCGGATTCTTTTCTCTCGTAGATGCTACTGTTTCGTATGGGTGAAGCTTTCACGATTTGTCTCGTCAGCATAAGTGGGAAATGTTTGAGTTATGATGACATTTCTTTCCACTGAAGCAATTTTGGAACCTCGTGATTGTGGATTCTTCTTACCATATTGTGAACGTCTATGGCAGCTTAATTTTGTTTTACCATGATTTAAGAATCCTTTTACAATAAATTTTTCGTTTCGTTCCTGCTTAAAGATGGCGCACTGCACCTAAAATAATAGTGAATGGATTAAGTGCCAAGGGCTTTAATGTATTCAACAGGCTTGGTTAGAACCAAACCATAAAAGCAAAAAAAGGTGTTGCATGCTCTTCTTCAGTTGTAATGTAGACTCAAATGAGTATCAACTTTGTTTCTATTTTTTTTTTTTTTACCCAGCTCGCTGAAGCGTATCCATAATTGCTGTAAGTTATATCGAAAAAAAATTGAGAATGATGATTTTTTTGTTTTTTATCTTTTCCTGTTGTGTTTCGTGATAGAGTTTGGCAATAGTACTCACCGACACGGTGATAGAAAAAGTATGGCCAGCGTCATTAATTTTCAATTACCACAGGTGAACAAATCTTTTGAACACTCGCTTCCAGTTTTACCATTTTTTAAATAGTTTTCAGTGCCCTCATCCTGTCTTTAGAAATTTTATTTTACATTTTCCGATTCTTTTAACTGGAATTTTAAATACAACACCTTGACTATGACATATGCTAAATTGATCATGCACTTTTGCAACTGCATTTCTATTTTTCAACACATGCAATCACTTCACTTCGTAACAGTCCACTCTCGGCCATGTGCAAGCGAACAAACCTGTTACTTGGTCTGTTGACGTAACTACGTGTTTGTTCTTGGCGTAAGAGGTGCATTCGGTTGTGCTTCTGTTGAAATAGCTGTCGGGGTGATGACAGCCAAGAAACGCAGCGTAGCATCATCCGGGTCTATTTTTAGAAGCCCTGCTCTCATCGACCCTCATTCGGTCCACCAGTAGGCGGCGTGCTGAGATGAAAGTCTGCTTTTGACGAGGAAGTTCTCGTTCATGTGTATTAACATAACAGTTAAGTCTTCTACGCCCATATGTGATGTCCACTGTGCATTTTTATACTTTTCTGCGAATGCGACCTTTATATTCAGTCCTAGAAAAAAGTTATTTTAAAGAAGTTATACAAGAAGGAAGAGAGATTCCATGTAGTGGAATGAACTTTTGTTCTGAGTTGGCAGATTTACGTTTCACGATGAAACACTGCATTTTTGACGCGTGCCCGTAATTCGGTGGAAGCTTTCAATGTCGCGTTTTTCCTATTTGTTCAAAATTAAAAAAACCAAATATAAATGGGGCTTACATCTTGAATGGTTATCTTGAAGAGTGAAGACGTAACATTTCCCGAATTGATTGTGGGGTTGTGTTGGGGTTTCCTGCTGGCTCTAATGTTGAAAGCCTCAAGAGAGACCATTTGTCGGCCTGTCCGCAGTTATCAGGGCGTTGTAAACTCTTTCATGGCTCGTTCGCTCCTGGCTAAGAAAGTTTCGTCTGGTTGGGGCTCATTTGTGCTGCTTACTCTTGACTTTCCAATCTGAGAGTCCATCGTTTATACTGCCCTAAAATGGAAGACTGCAGTATCTGCAAAAATACAAAACTGAGAAAAATGGTGGATAATCCCTTGCCTTACTACTGATTTTGCAGATACTGCAAATGGGACCCTTAAATACCCTTGGAAAACATTGAAGAATTATTCAGAAACTACAGTAACTTGTGTATTAATGTTTCACGAGCCCAGTAGGTGGCATATCTCAATTTCGAAAATTTTGCAGATACTGCAGTTTTCCATTTTGGGGCTGTATAGGCATCATTAATTTTTTCATTCGCCCCTAGCCACGGTCTAGTAAGTGATACGTTTTTGGTAATACATTTATGAATTGACTATGGCAAAATAAAAACGCGTCTATACTGAGAAAATATTTTATGCATGCACATGAATGCATTCCCTCGTATGTACGTCCGAGCGTCTGTCATTGTGCAACTTTTTATTTTCTAGGAGGCCGGACCAGTTGGGCAGCAGCAACTGGACTCTAGGCAGACAAGGTAATTCCTCTTATTGCATAAATATCATCCTGTTCATATCTTGGGATGACGGGAGGCATTTGTCAATTGGGTTATATTTGCTCGATACATTTCAAGTATGTGTGACGCTGATCATAATAGTGGACGAGATGGGACCCTCTTTGGTGTGAATCTTACCCATTCTTGAAATCTGAAATTGGTAGTACTGTTGGGACCCTCTTTGGCGTGAATCTTACCCATTCTTGAAATCTGAAATTGGCAGTACTGTTGTTTCATCAGTGACGAGGACTTGTTCTGTGTCTTATGTTTTTATTTCATGTTTAATGTTTGTCTTCAGACTTCTCCAGAGAAACTTCTTTAGGAATGTTTTTCCAAATCTGAGACAAATAACTACGTAACGAGCCAGATTCATTATGGCATTACACATTAATGTTTAATGAACTATCAGATTTTGTAGCGTTGATTTCTGTGTAAACATAGTTCGTTCGTCTGCTAGTTACGAAACGCGAAGTTTTAACTAAATATTGACATTATGCTTCTTAGTAATTTGTGGCGTGTTAGTTTAAGGTATAGAAATTACAATTGACATGTCATGATTATCAAATATAACACGCAGTTCCATCATATTTTACTCTAATTTTCGGCTCACTATTTACTTTTCACTTTCCTGCTTGCCAGGGTCAAAATAACTCTCCTTAAGGATCAAAACGGGGGCGCCATTTTCATCAATCACGACATTAGATTTGAAATTGACTTAATTGCATGTTGTTAGCTCCTGCAAGCAAAATGACAGGTGAAAATGTTTTAATTGCGTCGGTGCTTATTGTAATGTAATTGATTAAATTACATTAACACATGCGGTAGTTATGCGTTTTCCAATAAAGAGTTCCTTTTCCTTCATGCTTAAGAAGTTTTCCTTCAGCAACCCCTGACTGCTAAGATTGACTTCCTCATGGCTGCCGTTTCATTTCCTCTTTCCGTCATAACTAACGTCTTCGTTCTTGCTTTGTGTTTCATTCATTCCTTTTTCCCTTTTTTTTTTTTTTTTTTTTTTTTTTTTTTTTTTTTTTTTTGTCCTTACGCAAAGGTCTTTGTTTTAAGACTGCCGTGTATCACAACGTACCCACATCTTCGATGCATATTGTACAGTGAGTTCTCTCTCTCTCTCTCTCTCTCTCTCTCTCTCTCTCTCTCTCTCTCTCTCTCTCCTTACAAGTATGTTTTGTAAACCTATGCTAAAAGTGCTGTTTTTTCAAGGCGCCACACATCCATCGAGGAATAAACAAAAATAAGGCTTCTAAGTTAAGCTGAGTAACAGTTAGTCAAGAGTATTTGCAGACCGACAACTTTCATACAGTGGTATGGTTCGAGCAAAAAAGAAAGTGGGAGTGGAGAGAGTTTAAGAGAGAGAAGAGGCTATTCTCAGATGCTGGAGACCGTGAAGTTTCTCTGGAGCTGTAAAAGAGCAAGACTCTTTTCCTCGCGTCCCGCCATTCCTGAAGCTGGAATGACCCTCGAGAGCCGCGCCCCTTCCTCCCCTCTCTCTCTCTCCCCACCCCCCGGGCCTCCCAACCCTCCAGCAACTTCTGCAATGGCTTCGAGAAAATTAAAATAAAGGTCGACGGAGCGAGCTCTTATTATTAATTCGCTTTGTGCAAAAACACAGATCTACTTTTTATGCACAGCTAACATTGGAGGAGAGCCACCACAAACTGGTTTAGATGTAAAGGAAATTACCCTGATAACATATGATACTTCGTTTTACGATGTTGTTGC